>NW_020837971.1:12372309-12697763 GCF_003676395.1 Aethalodelphis obliquidens
CACACACACACACACACACACACACACACACACACACACACACACACGAAAGTCTTTGGCAGGTTTTTGATGCCTTAAAGCTTCCCAATATCAATATTTCAAATTGTCCCTTTGTTTGTTACTCCAGGAGGTTTTTACACGCTGAGGCAATGCACCATAGTAAGATGGCTGAGAGGTATGCCTTTGTTTTGTTTTTGGACCTCAGGTGCATAGACTTGGTTTAATCATAATCCTTGTGTCACTCATCATTAGTCCATGCATGGCTCCCTTTTTTTCTTTTAGTTACTTAATTTAATTAGTTACTTTAAATGATGTTAATAAGCAGCCATGAACTTACCAAATAAAAGCTAGAATCTTGACAATAACCTACTTTACTCATATCATACCCTCTCCGCCCACAACCTGTCCCCCTTGCCTTCCTCCACCTGAGGTAACCATCATCCCTGTTTTCTTTTGTATATACTTTTTGTTGCCATCTATATGTACTCATAAAAAGTTATATTTTACAATTTTAGTTGCTTTTAATTTTATGAAAGAGTGTCATGCTGTTTGTAATCTGTTGGGAATGACTTTTTTTTTCACTTAATATTATATTATATTGCTAAGATTTGACCATATTGTTGCATATGCCTTTATTTTATAACATGAGGTAAAACTAATTGTGAAAGAAGACGTGTGAAAGAACTTTCTGAACATGCAGGCCCTTCTCAAATATCAATTTTAGGAAAGAGGACATATGGATATGGAATTTCTTTTAGAATAATTCCAGGTATACTCCCTCAGAAAGTTTTCATGTATCCCTAGAGGTAAACATATCCAGGTTGAAGACCAGGTTGGGGCTGCTTAAGGGAATTTATAGATATTCTGGGCAAGTTTATTAACCTTTCCAAGCTTCAATTTTCTTATCTTTAAAATAGATATCATAGTAACTTCCCACTGGATTTTTTTATTAGGGTAAGAAGAAAATATTTATAAATCAAATATTTGTCTTTCTTTAAACGAAAGTTATTCTGCAGTGTTTCAATTTTGTGAAATTATACGAGGTAGAATTGTTTCAGAATTATGGATAACTTTGATAGTTGCTAGTTATTCAGAACTCTCAATGATGATTGATGAACCTGGATTACGATCTATTTTTGAAACTCCTCTGTAGCAATCAGTTTAATTCTAGAGCATTTGACTATAGAAGCAAATAAGAGGGTCTCAAAAAGTAAAAAGCTTGTACTAGAAGGTTTTTCGCAAATTTATGTCCTAGCCTTTGCTACTTTTTAATTCCGTGTCTAGTTTCTGCAAGTGGCATATTTTTCACTTTTTTTTCCATGTCCTATTCAATGTATGTTGTACTATGATAAAAATTGGCTTTAAAAGATTGCACCAAGGCTAATAGTAACCTATTTTTGTGAACATATATTCTTCATTCATAGTTTTAATAAGTTATTATTCATTGATTATCCAGAAGCCACAGAAAAATAGTTTGTCTGTATAGGTGAAGCCCTGAAGGAGGGGGGCATTAAGGGTGATTTGTGTTGGAGGAGTTTACAAAGCCTGTGTGTGAAATCTTCAAGAATAACTTGTGGGGGAGCGGGGGTGGCAGCTTTGGGGCTATGTAGTAAATATATTATCATTTTGTTGTTGTTGTTGTTAAGAAATGCCATGAACAAACAGTTTAATACTTTTTTTTCCAGCCTTCCTTTATGGCAAGATTGTCATGAGTTATGGAGTAAAAAGCGAAGAAGACAGAAGCAGATGGGCATGACTGATGATGTTTCCACAATTAAAGCCCCCAGAAAGGACTTGTCTCTGGGCATGGATGACAGCAGAACTAACACGCCTCAGGGTGTGCTGCCGTCTTCACAACTGAAATCTCAGGGCAACTCGAATGTAGCACCTGGTCAGTAATGCTTCCATGGGTTGATCTTCTTCACATTGTTTTGTGGCTGGCGTTAATTATATTGCTGTAGTGTTAAAGCACTTGTGGCTAAAAGTTGAACACTGAATTCAACATTTCCTTGTTATTCGATTGTGCCAGTACAGATGTTTCACTGCTACCAGCACCACAATATTAAGCAATCTCAAGGTGAGATTAATTTATAAAGAAGGCATCAAATTACATATGATTAGTGATGGGTCAGCTTTCTCTGCCTTCTTTTTTCCCCTAGTGCAAGAGTCAGTAGGTCTTTTACTGACACTATTCTGTGAGGCACAGCATTCAATGTCTGTGGATGCTTTTCAGGAGTAAGAAGAAAGATAAAGGAAAACAGCCCGTAATCAGAGTAGAAGCTCTTTCATACTGTTTGTAATGTTCTCAGGTTACTTTTAATATATTTCCCAATATATTATAGAATCTCAGACTGGAATCTGAAATTGTGCCAGAAGTGACTTGAAGTATGATAAAGAAGGGTATTTTGGGGAAAGTTAAATTTCTTCGTCTGACTCAATCTGTTGTAAGAGTAAGCTTCTTCACGAGGAACCAACCTCTTCAATGTTGTCAGAAGTACAGTTAAATTCATTCTCTCATTTAGTTAACGACTTTAAAAAAAATGGAATCCACTCCTTCATTTTGCCTCATGAATCCAGAAAGCATTCAGCTTTAATATTTTTATGAAGACAGAGATGATAAGAAAGAAATACATGTATGTGTGGAGGTGGTGTTTTATTAAACATGAAAAATAGCCCAGCACTTACTAAGAGATGAGTAAGTATTGACTGCTCAGTTAGTTGGTTAAAACAGATCTGTGGATCAGATTGAACTTTTGGTGGTTAAATATAAATATAGAGTAGATTAGCTGAGAAAGCTTGAGAAAGATTACCTTAATGCTTTCCCATGTAGTCTACAAGCTTAGAGTTGACCTTGGTCAGACTACATTAAAGTGCTAATACATGTTACTTTAAAAACCAAAATTAATTGTTATTTGTTGTTCAAAAGTATTCTTCAGAGTTTCTTGAAATAGTGAATTCCCCTTGTACATGAAAATATTTTATGTATATGTAGCTTAGGAGAAAAAATGTTTATTTGTTGTACAAAGTGAGGGCTATCTATATCAAGTTCAGTATTATTTCTCTTCATGGTAAAACTATGTAAAATTTGGAGAAAGACAGAAGCAACAAGAAGTTTTCTTGGTTTGTGTTTATATCACCTGTTTTATATACCATCCACTACTGAAAAAGGATTTGAGATGGTTGTAACAGGAAATTTGGATGGTGGTCACTTGTCCCAGGCAACAGTTGTCATATTCCTTAATAAGACTACCAGGTGTTTATTTCTGCTTCTCTTCACGGAACTGATGTCCTTATTCCACTAGGAAGCCTAGTGGAATAGAGGGTAGTTATTTCACTCTATTTTAGCTGATAAAAAAATTCTGGGCTCATTTTGTTATTGTTTCTTAGCTTTGCATATTTACAACTCTGTTAATTTTAGAATTTCATTTTATCCCTCCCTCCCTCCTTCCCTTCTCTTTTCAAACTGTCAATATTAAGAAGTGAGGCTTCTAGTTTTTTGAAATAGGAATGAATCCTCTTTGCTCCATTTTCTACATCAATAAGTGCCATGAAATAAAAATGCCCCTTCTGTGTAGATGAGACACCACAGTTAAAGTGTACTTCTCTGAGCTCACATGGAGACTACCTCTGTTAATAGAGACATGAAAGGGAAAATGAGGAAAACTGGCACTTGGGGTGTAGCAAACAAGCATGGTTCCTTATTAATACCTGCGGATCACAAGGAGAACTTGCAAGAGTTTGTTTTGAATTATTCTAAAAATACTAAGAAGTAATAAAAAGTATATCAAAATATATAAAGAGAGAATATATTTAAAAAAGCATTAATCATCACTTTTTCATCTTGGAGTACTATTAGTCTGTCATCTGTGGTTATGGAAATTGCTTATCAGTATCTGTATTATCACTTAGCATATATAGTATTATGTACATTTGAGCCTTGTTGTTACGTATGACTCAGATAAACTTGCACAAGAACCTACGTAAACCATCACAAGTCTAAACTGAAAATTAGAAAAAGAAAAACAACTGTTTTCGTGGTCATGAATTAATGCCACCTTATATGTACATGATAAGCATGCTTCTGTAGGAGTTCCTAATTTACCAAGAGTGCTTAACTTTAAAAAAAAGAAGTTTGAATAAAAGACATTATATCAGACAGTCTACAAAATCCCAGTTTGAATTTACTGCAAAGATAAGGTTAGGTTTTTAGAAAATACGTGTTATTTTATATAAGCAGTACAGGGAGTGGTTAAGAGTTCAGACTCTGGGGACTTCCCTGGTGGCGCATTGGTTAAGAATCCGCCTGCCAATGCAGGGGACACGGGTTCGAGCCCTGGTCCGGGAAGATCCCACGTGCCACAGAGCAACAAAGCCCGTGTGCCACAACTACTGAGCCTGCGCTCTAGAGCCCGCGAGCCACAACTACTGTAGTCTGCACACCTAGAGCCCGTGCTCCACAACAGGAGAAGCCACCTCAATGAGAAGCCCGCGCACCGCAACTAGAGAAAGCCCACACGCAGCAGTGTAGACCCCAAACAGCCAAAAATAAATAAATAAAATAAATAAATTTATTTAAAAAAAAAAAAGAGTTCAGACTCTGGAATCAGAATACCTGGGTTCAAATCTCACCTCTGCCACTTACAGAGTTTGTGACTTGAGCAAGTTATTTAGTCACTCTGGATGTCAGTTTCTTCTTCAGTGAAAAAAAAAATGGGGCCAATAATAAAGCATGCCGTATAAGGTTGTTGTGAGGAATAAAGGATATAAAATGCTCAGAAAGGAACCTAAAATTATAGTCATCATCGTCGTCGTCATCATCATGATCATCATCCAGTGCCCATTCTCAGGTGCTATTTCCTGGTCTTGTCTATAGTATGGGGTTCTAATGGTGGTCTTGGTTTTCCTTTTGAAGTATTTACCCTTAAAGATAATTTATTCAAAAGGGACTGCAGTTCTTTTTCCTTTTTTGTTTTATGTGCCGTTACATCTTAAATGTACATGAAATTGAACTAGAAAGAGATTCCCTTTTCACAGTATTTCTCAAACACTGTCCCACGAATGTACATTTTAATAGGGTAATACAGAGCCATTCTGTGGGGTGGGGAGAGCTGTGAATCATGGCAATTCTAATTAATACACGTTTTGTCTTTAGTAAAAACAGGCCCTGGACAGCAGTTAAACCACAGTGAATTGGCAATCCTACTAAACCTACTACAAACTAAAACAAGTGTTAGTGTGACTGATTTTGTCCAAGTGTTGAACATTAAGGTAAACTCTGAGACTCAGCAGCAGCTAAATAAAATAAACCTTCCTGCTGGAATTTTGGCAACAGGTGAAAAACAGACAGATCCATCAACACCACAACAGGAGTCTTCGAAACCGCTGGGAGGAATTCAGCCTTCTTCTCAGAATGTCCAGCCTAAAGTGGAGACTGATGCTGCCCAGGCGGCTGTGCAGAGCGCATTTGCAGTTCTGTTGACTCAGTTAATAAAGGCTCAGCAGTCAAAGCAGAAAGATGTGCTACTGGAAGAGAGGGAAAATGGATCGGGACATGAAGCGTCATTACAACTCAGGCCACCTCCAGAACCTAGCACTCCGGTGTCGGGTGAGTGTACAGTAGCAGACCACTAACACGGCTGCATTCACACTGTTTTCTTGCTGTTGATGATTAGCTATAATGCGTAGTGTTTAGTAGCTTTGCTAGGAGAGGTCCTGAAAATTCTCAGGTCACTGGTTATAGGTTGGTTTCTTAGTCCGTGTACTCCTAGGAGTTGATTCTTTAACGAATTATCTGTGGGTGATAGAACTCATGAATGCTATCAACGTTTCTCATGTGAACCTATGGTTAAGAAATAATCTTTCACTCCAGTTGCAGCAGGATGATTGACCAAGGCAGAAACTTTATGTATACAGTAGCTTTTGTTCTTCAGGCAGTTAATAGGTACATGTGAGATGCCAAATACAACAAAATTTTTCTGTCACCATAGACTCAAATGGTAGCAGGCGATATTTTAATAGTCACATATACCTTTTTCTTTTTCATTTGACGTTTGGGTTGTTTTTGTTTGTTTGGTTGGGTTTTTTTGTTTGTTTTGTGTGTGTGTGTGTGTGTGTGTGTGTGTGTGTGTTTTGCCAGAGATATAACTTCTAATGCTCTTTAGAAAACATTAACTATTTTGAAATTTTTGTTTTCTATGGTAACTTTCGACTCTCTTTTTTTGCCTTGTTTCACTTAGGGCAAGATGACCTCATCCAGCACCAAGACATGAGGATATTGGAGCTCACGCCAGAACCAGATCGGCCTCGTATTCTGCCTCCTGATCAGCGACCTCCTGAGCCACCTGAACCACCGCCAGTCACTGAAGAAGATCTAGATTATCGGACAGAAAACCAGCATGTACCCACCACTAGTTCTTCGTTAACTGACCCTCATGCTGGAGTGAAAGCAGCCCTGTTACAGCTGCTTGCTCAGCATCAGCCCCAGGATGATCCCAAAAGAGAAAGTGGTATTGACTACCAAGCAGGAGACACTTATATGCCCCCTTCAGACTACAAGGACAATTTTGGATCCTCTTCTTTCTCTTCTGCTCCTTATGTGAGCAGTGATGGTCTAGGAGGCGCCTCTGCTCCACCATTGGAACGACGTAGCTTCATTGGAAACTCAGATATTCAGTCCTTGGATAACTACAGTACTACTTCATCTCATTCTGGTGGTCCACCTCAGCCTTCTGCCTTTTCCGAGTCATTTCCCAGTTCAGTAGCTGGATATGGAGACATTTACCTCAATACAGGTCCCATGTTGTTTAGTGGAGACAAGGACCATAGATTTGAATATAGCCATGGCCCCATTGCAGTCCTGGCAAACAGCAGTGACCCTTCCACAGGGCCAGAGAGTACTCATCCTTTGCCAGCAAAGATGCACAACTATAACTATGGTGGTAACTTACAGGAAAACCCAGGTGGCCCTGGCCTCATGCATGGACAGACCTGGACTTCTCCTGCCCAAGGACCTGGGTATTCACAAGGATACAGGGGACACATTAGCACATCAGCTGGCAGAGGTCGAGGCAGAGGGTTACCATACTGAGTATCTGTTTTTCCTCAGGCACATCATTTTTATCTGGAAAGACTTTTCTAGCTGCAGTTTAAGGCAGCGATCCAAGAGACTTGAATAATATTAATTCAACAACAGCTTTATTTTTATGTGGAAAAGGGTCTTGCATACAATAGTTTAAAAAAAAAAGACAAAAAAAACCTTTGCTTAAATTCATGCTGTTCTAAAAAACTAGATCTGTTGATTGTACATCTTCACAAATTCTAGTTAACAATTTTATTTTGTATTCTTGCAGTTTTAAGTGGATGCTAATCTTAGGGACATAAAAGTCTTTTATGGCCCTCTTGCAGATCTTCTGAACTATGCACATTTGTGCTTTTTTGTAAGTTTGGACCAACTTTTATGTAACAAACAACCAACCCCTCCCCGCCTCCAGTTTTACAACAATCAGAAAGGGCACTGATTTATTTGGTATTTTTCTTTTTACAAAGCTACCTTTAGTCAAAGGTCACTGTCAGTCTTTGCACCTGCTTTCAGTGTTATTGTGAAAGGTGTAATTTGTGCTCATTTCAGAAAATAAAACACAACCTTTCTCTTGATGCAACAGTTTTATAAAAAAAAATGGTCAACGTTATTTTTGTTTTATTTTGCAGATTATCATAGCCTAGCAAAATGCATTCAAATGAAATAGCGGGTTTTATATGAAAACTATGGGTGGGGTGGGGAGGGTAAGTAAGTGCCTTAACAGGTAAGCCTAAGGTCTGAGAAAGTAGTTAACCTTTACACCCATTTGTCTTCTAAAGGGAATCAATGCATTGTATTTAAGAGGCAGGGAGCTCTCAAGTGTCTAGGGGCTGCCTGCTGGGTTCTTCTTAGGTTCATTCCCTCTTTCTATCACACTTTCTCCTTTTCTTTGGGTTGTGTTACCTTCCACTACCACCTTCTCTTGATAGGGGAGTGAGAGCAAAGAAAGGGAGTCCAACTCCCAACAGCACCTTTTGTTACTTCTGAGAACAAGTTCTGAAAAGTTGTGTCATCTAAATGGTTGAAAATAATAGCTAAATGAGAATTTCAGAATACCACTTTCTTTCAGGCTGCCACATTGTCCCTGTTTCCTTTTGCCATGCATAATTGGAGGGCAGTAGCATAGAAACAAGGCTTAATAACAGAATTGGCATAATTCTGTTAAAGTTCATGGGGGGAGGGATGGCGAACACCTTATTTTAAGTTATACAGTTGCCATTTTAAGACAAAGTTAACTGTTCATTTTACTCGTTAACTAGAAACATTGCTTAGGTTGAATTTACTGAAGTAAAAAGAAAAAGTAGTGCAAAAAACCCTCTTATTCTCTCTCCTCTCACTTCCTACGAGGTTTACTACAACTTCTTCTGCCACACCTAGAGTAACTTTATTTTAGTTCATTTTAGAGTGATGGATAACCCTTATTTCAACTGTAATGGTGTCAAGTTTAACTAACTTGGTGTGTGCACTCAAACACACATACCCTTATAATAATCCTAGAAAGGAACCAAAGGTAAATAACCAGTGTTGCCATTAGCACGAAATGGCAAAACAGACTCTGGAAAGGAGAGCTGTGCCAACTCACCGTTTGTTTTAACTGTTCTCCCGGTAACTTATTTTTTGATTGGAATCTTAAATTGGAACAACTGTTATCAAATGGAAATGGCTCCAGTTCTAAAGTCAGTCTTTTAATCCTGTGCCCACTATCTGACTTGTGAACCTTCATTTCAAAACAGTACATGGGAAGCATTATAGTTTGGTAACAGAATAGTTTCAAGTTAATAATTCACCATTTTACTGCTATAAAATGAGTTGATGTCTTTTGATGGAATTTTTTTTGTTGTTGGGGAGAAAGAAATGAATGGAAGAAAAATTATTTTTCTTTTATTTGAATATTGAATACTAACAACTTATAATAAAACTACATTGCAGGAAGTGAAGAAATATTTTGAAATTTAGCAAAATAGCTACAGTATTCAAGTATCTGGAATTTTAATATGGTGAGTCTTAGAGCTTTAGACTTTCCTATAAGTGACAGTATCTAAGTTATTCTTAATAGTCACACTTGATAATTCTGCTGACCGTAGCAGCTAACCTAAAATTGAAGATATTTATGTGACATGAATAGCCTGTGTTTTAAAAATTAAATATTTTATATAAAATTGAACTGTGTTTGGATAGTTTTTCCTAACATTTAAGTTATGTATTTATGTTGGGAGAGTGGCTGGGAGGACAAGGAAATTGTTGCTTGAAATTGAAGATTTGAACTATAGCTCCTAATATTACCCTAAGACAGCATTGATTGTGAGACAACAGTATTTTATGCACTAGTTAGGAAAAGTGTTGCCAGTTAAACCACAACTCAAGGCTAAGATACATCAATTGTAATACACTTCCCAAGTTCAGAGATGTTATTATATGAAAGAATGTTTCTTAAAATTGATGAAATATGGTAGTAAAACTCTTAATGCATCCTTTCATATCATTTAATACTTAAGTAAATTTGGATTAATGAAAAGAACAGGGTTGGGAAATCACTAATTCTGTATGTTATAATAACTGCAGTAATCACTGAGTATTCTTGGGTGAAATTTAAGGAACATAAAATGTTACTTAAGTTTTTTTTGAAAGAAACAGGTAAGTCAGGTTGCAAATGAGAAGATGAAAATAGAAAAAGATTGGACCTACCAAAAGAAGAATATATTTATTATCTCCCATGTGAAATTCCCTTATGTATTTCTTGATACAGCAGCTTTTTCTGCATGCAACTCATGTTTCCCAAGTCTTCAATCCATTATTTGTTGGAGAGTTGCTGTCACCCATGAAATTTTAAGACTCATTTTAAGGGTTTATTGATTAAAATAGTTTGTGGAATGTGAGTTAAGATAGTGCTTTAGGGCTTCCCTGGTGGCGCAGTGGTTGAGAGTCCGCCTGCCGATGCAGGGGACACGGGTTCGTGCCCCAGTCCGGGAAGATCCCATATGCCGCGGAGCGGCTGGGCCCGTGAGCCATGGCCGCTGAGCCTGCGCGTCCGGAGCCTGTGCTCCGCAACGGGAAAGGCCACAACAGTGAGAGGCCCGCGTACCGCAAAAAAAAAAAAAAAAAAAGGCTTCAGAAAAAAACAGGGAAATAAAATTTTAGAAAACTTAATTAGGAGCCTGTAGAGGCTGTTTGTTTCATATATGGATAGTCTTTAAAAAGGAGGTGACTCATTTTCTTTTTTAAAACAATGGTTACCTAAATATCTAACAATTAGATAATAAGACTGAATCTTTCACTTAAACATTTTTTCTGTTTGTAGGAGGAAGGTCCGTATCAGCAGGCCTGCAAACAAACACTGCTTTTAAATTCTTTCAAGTTCTTATAGTTTTAAGCGGTTTTATAAGGGGAGCAATGGTTTGTCATTTACCAAAGGCCTCTCCAGATAATTTCTTAAACTGTTTCTAGTTTAATTAAAAATAAAAGCTATTAAGATAAAAGCTATCAAGGGATCCAGTTGAAGGTGGGGAAAACAAAATTTTGATCATATGGGAAAAGAACTTGCTCTTTGAATTGTGTAGACTAACACTTTGTGGGTCTTATTCCTTTCACCATATCAAATGTCCCATTAAAAAAAAATTTTCTTACTGAAAATACCACATTGAAAATGAGGCTCTGTAGTGAATCACACTTTAATTTTTTTCACAATTAAGTTAATTTGTTGTAAAGGTGTGCTTTTTTGCAAGAATTTTTAGTAAAGTCTCATAACTCCTAAATCTAATGTGTTTAATGTAAGCCATTTGTTTAACAAAAGAAAAAAGACTGTATTTGATAGTCTGTAAATAAACTGCCCTAAAAATCCAGGCTATTTTTATCCTTGTTTTCTTCTTGCTCATATACAGAACAGACTCTTAGAAATAATCTTATCTGATGAGGATGAGCACTTGTTACAACCGCTGTGTCATGCTTTATAGACAATGCTTTAAACCTGGAACCCTTCTTTTTTACTTTTTGTACATATTCAAAAATGTAGGAACACATCCAGAGATAACCACCATTAATATTTTGCATGTGTTGGATGTCTTTTCTTACAACAGTGGGATTATACTGCCCATAGCTTTGTAATTAGAGTTTTTCATTTAATAATATTTTGTGAACATCCTTCTATGTCAGTAATTAAATTCCATCCTCTTTTAGTGATTGTAAATTACTCCTTTATAGAAGAACCAAAACTTAACAATTCCTCGTTGCTGGACACAAAATATTTCTAACTTTTCTGTTATAATGTGAGGAAAATCTGCGTAAGTACAAACACACAAATGTACATAATTTCCTTGGAGTTGCTGACCTAAAGAATGCCCATCTAAACTTTTGCTATATCCATATTGCCCTCAGGAAAGGTTTGCAAGTTTTACATTCCTATTACTTTCCCTTTTCATTTAGTTATGCTGGGTATTTAAGCATTTTAAATCTTTGCCATTTTGACAGGTGAGAAGTCATCTTGTTTTATATTTCTCTGATTACTAGTGAAATTTATATACATGCTAGCTGGGTGTCTTTTGTGTATTAACTATTCATATGTTTAGTTATTAGGTATTTCCTCTCTGTTGCTTTGAAGAGCTTTTTATAGAAGGTAGGTAGCCCTTTGTGAACTATAATCTTAAAAATACTGTGTGGTGTGTTTTGATAAAGGAAAATTTAAT
Organism: Aethalodelphis obliquidens; assembly: GCF_003676395.1. Lineage (NCBI taxonomy): Eukaryota > Metazoa > Chordata > Mammalia > Artiodactyla > Delphinidae > Aethalodelphis > Aethalodelphis obliquidens. Next base: position 12,384,067 of record NW_020837971.1, read on the forward strand.
AGTTACATGTAGTCGAATCTATTCATCTTTTCCTTCTGGTTTCTCCTTAGAAAAGTTTTCCGTAGCCCAAGGTTATTTTACTTTTTACACAATTTTGTTTTACTTCTCTGGCTTTCTGCTTTTACACTTAATTCTAAACTGTTCTAGAATTTATTTTGCTAAATGTTGTGAGGTAAGGATCCAACTTTATACTTTTTCTGAATGGCTATACTAACTATGCCAACAGTATTTGTTGAATAGTTCATCCTATCCATAGTTTTAAAATGTCATCTGTCTTATTTGGGTCTGTTTCTGGGCTTTTCAGTTATGTTCCACCCTGATCTTTCTCTTCTGGTTAGAAGTACATTTGTATTATATTTTCATAAACTACTTGTAGCACATATCAGGCTGCAGTATTTGTTTTAAGATGGCACGTAATTTAATTGTCCATTGTTTCAAAGCTTGTCTATTTCTGCCTGTTTTTCCTTGGGACTTCCTGAATCACTTTGATCACTTTGACCAAGTATCCTTTTAGGATTTTAACTAGAAACATATTGTTTAAATTAGTGTGGGGTTTTTTTGTTGTTTTTGTTTGGGTTGGTGGTTTTTTGCATGTTCCTCATTAAAAGTTCTGAAAGTTTCCTTACTCTAGTTCTGGTATGTTGGTTTTTTTAAGAGTTTCCAAAAATTTGTTGTTGTTGCTTCTAGAAATGGGCTCTTCATATTGTTATAAATAATATAATATTTTAAACTAGTCTGCTTATATAGGAAAGCTGTCATTTTTAAAAAACTGGCCACATTACTTCTATTATTTCTAATAGTTTTCAGTTGATTGAATATGATAATGGGCATTCTTGTTTCTGATTTTACGAACGTCTTAATTTTTTAGTATTTCACTCATGTATAATTTAAGCTATAGATTAGAAATAGAATAGTTTATTATGTTAAGAATATTCATGAAGCCTATTTATCAGGATTAGATGTTAAATTTTTTTAAATGCTTTTTCATTGTAAAGCATTTTCTCCTTTGATCTATTGATGATAGGCACCAGTTATATTAGTAGAATCTAATACTGAGCCATTCATTAGAAATACTGCTGTATTCTATTGACTAACCCTGTATTTAGTATTTTGTAGTTATGTTTATTTATGAGAGGTAAGTCTGGTTTTAATTAACAGGTTTTGATAGTGTTACAGAAGAAACTGGAAAACTTGCGTTTTATTTGATTTAGAATGGCTTATGTGTCCTGAGAATGATTTTTTTTTTGAAGTTGATGCTGTTTTATTTATATCCAAATACACCTGACTTTTTTCTTGAAGGTGATTCTTTCACTGTTTCTCCATTTCCTCATGTGTCGTTGATCTTTTCAGGGTTCTCTTTCTTGAGTAAATGTTGGTAATTTTATTTTTTCTGAAATTCATCATATAGTCCATCTTATATTTAAAATGTTTTTAGCATACAGTTGTACTTAATAATCTGTTTTAAAAACATTTTCATCTATTGTTACATATCCTTTGTGTGTTTTTTCTCTTTTCCCTGATTAGACTAGTTAGGATTTGCCCCATTCTACCTCTGTCCTCTCACCACCAGGGAATAAAAATCTATCATTTACTTCTCATTTATTTTAAGAATTGGATTTTGATTCTTTTCTTCTACTTCCCTTATTTATCCCTACCTCTTGAGTTGAATAATTGGTCCATTTGTTTTTCTTCCTTCCAATTCTAAAAGAAACTATTTTAATGCTATGAATTCTCTGATTATTTCTTTGCTTCCATCCAGTAGGTTAAGAATGTTGTGTTTTCAGAATATTTAGTGGCTGCAAATTTGATTGCTTGTTTGATCCAAGGATTATTTAGAATAGTGTGTTTCAATTTCCAGGTCGTTGGATATATTTTATTTTTTTGTTAATAACAGATTTTCTATTACATATAGTCAGTGTATGTAGTCTGCTTTGGGGAATTTATTAAGGATTTCTTTTTAGCCTGCCAAGCAAATAAAATTTGTAAATATTTCTTTAGGATAAGTATGTCATTTGATACAATTTGTCACATAAGCATTAAATCAATATTATTAAACACTGGTAAGATTCTCTATATCTTATTTCTCAAGGAGTGAGAAATGTAAAATAAACTCTTATACTGCTATTATGTATTTTTCCTTATATGTCTAATTCTTTTTGCTTTATATATTCAGTGCTATATTCACCACATACAGGTTCATAACTACTTAATCTCTGTTCCATTTATTCAAGCTTTTAAAACTTTAAATTCTACTAGGTCCAGTTTTAATATTACTACAATTGGTCTTTCTGTGAGTTTATTTCACACTCTCTCTGCTTGCCCACCTCACCCCCCCCTTTTTTTTTAATGCTACCTTGCTGGCTTTGTTTTTAATCTTTTGCTAAAACTGGTTTTCTTTTTCTCTTTTTTAGAAATTTGTATTTTCAGGCTTTCTGTTGATTTGTAATGTGTATACAGACTTTTCTACTCAGCTTTAAATATTTCAAAGACATACACTTATTTCTTGAATGAATAACTTCAGAAGTTATATAAGAGTTGCTATAGACTGTCTCCTCTAAAAAGGTTGCCAAATCAGTCACCAAAAAGAGGAATGGGATTACCATGACTGACTTAGACCAGGGTCGAAGGAATGTTGGAGAGTCACTTGTAATTATTATTAGGCATTCATCTAAAAAAAAAGGCTGACAAAGTAAGGATCAGTGTTCTTGGATGTTAAAAACATGATTGTAAACAAACAAAAAAGTGGATGGGCTGTAAAATAGAATATCCACAGCTGAAGATCAAATTAGTGAGCCTGAATATCAAGCTGAGTGATGCTGGGAATGATCCCCCCTAAAATTCACTACTAAAAAATTAAAAGTTTAAAGGGAAAATTGAGAAATGGAGGCTAGATCTAGATATCCCAATATTCATCTGATAGGAGTTGCAAAAAGAGAGAACAGGTAGAATGGAGATAAACAAAGAAATACTAGAAGAAAACTTTCCAGAGTTGAAAAAGACATGAATCTTGTATTGAAGAGGTCCATGGAATGCAAAGCAAGGTATATGATGAGAGTCACACTTGATATACGTCAAAATAATATCTCAGAATTTAAAATTTTATTGGAACTTTACATTTATTTATTGTATACTGAGAAAATAAAAACAGATTGTCTGCAAAAGACAGAGAACCATACTGGCACCACACCCCCTCCCCATTAACACTGGATGCTATAAGTTTCTGCAAAGTCTAAGGGAAACAACTTTGACCTTAGAATTCCATCCTCAGTGTGTTAGGGAATAGTGGTGTTCCCTCGGCCTTCTTGCTTTGACTGAAATCTAGCTCTTCCCTGAGGGGACTGACTGCCCTGCGGCCTTCTCAAGTGATGGCTGTTTTTCTTCCTTGGACCACTGGGCCTGGAATCTAGTTAAGTGTCCTTTTTGATGCTCATTTTCACTTTCAGACTCTTCTTGTTGATGCCTTAAAACTATAGAGATTTGCCCCTTGTGTCATCAGACTGCTTCACTCATGCCTCCCTGCTGCAGTTATTTACTGACCTCTGACTTGTCCTTCCCCTTTCACCCTCCCCGCCATTCTTTGAAGATTTTAATTCCTGGGTCACTATCACTGTGTCCTGTTTCTATCTTGATTTCAGCATCTGTGTGGATGATCCTTAAAATCTTGGCTTCTCTGTTTCTCTGCCGCTCCTCCAATGGTCTTATCCTCCACCTCATCTCAGCTACTCATGTCCCTGTCATACCCTCGACTTTATGGCCACAAGTTCCATGACCCCTGCAAATCTCAATTCAAGCACACTACTTACCCTACGCTGGAATGCCCTCCCCCCACCCAAGTTTGCAGCCCACGCTAATACTCGGACTCCAACCACCTTTCTCACTCCCTTATACACATCTGCAACTGCCTTGTCACGCTCTTGCTTTCCTGTATTCGTGTGAAAATTACAAAACTGTTCAGACCCAACATCCCCAATGTTTAAATCCACTCTGTCTGCATCCGTGCAGCTGAACATTGCTGGAAAAACACTCAACCATGCCCACTAGTTTCACTTTACTTCATGATCACTAATCTCACGTGGGCCCTTAAGGCTACCCAACAGTTATACTACCATGGTTCATCAGTTCTAAAGCATAGATGTTCACACTTAATATCTCTGAAATGAGGATGTGTCTTATATATGCCACTATGGTATGTCATACTTTAATTGGTAGAGTTTTCCCCTTTTTAGTGTTACCTAAAAAATAGTGTGTCTTACAATCAATGGCATCTTTGATAAAGCATAATTACCTCATACTTTTCATTCTCTCGTTTTCCCACATGATCATTTAATACTTTTTTCTTCTCTACTCAAATCTCCAGTATTTCCTTCCTGTATTAGTTTGCTAGAGCTGCCAAGGCAGCATTCTTGCTGTGTCCTCACATAGTCTTTCCTCCGTGTGAGTGCATGTCTCATGTCTGTGTATCCAAATTTCCTCTTCTTATAAGGAAATCAGTCATTGGATTAGGGCCCACATCAAGGGCCTCATTTTAACTTAATAACCTTTTAAACGACCTTATCTCCAAATATAGTTACATTCTGAGGTACCAAGGGTTAGGATTTAAATATGTAAATTTTGAGGGGACACAATTCAGCCCATAATACTCCCCCATTCTCACGTTCAGTTGGTGACTTTGTTCCCTATTTTCACAGATATAGAAATAAATGAGAGAAATGCCAAAGTCCCTACTGTATCACCCCCACCTTTCACTAACTGTCTTCATATCATTAACTTCTTTCCTGTCACTATGGACAAACTATCCATATTCCTAGAAAAATCTCTTCTTGCCAAACAAAGAAGTTCCTTCCAGCTCAACTTTCTCTATGGCATTAACAATTTTCTTCCATATAAGTTCTAAGGGGGCCAGAGTTTTGTTGTTCTGTTCTTCTCTACTCCTAGCACCTAGAAAAAGCTCAATATTTAATGAACAAGTACAGATATGTAATAAATATATCCCTTTATATGCAAGATAAAGGAATGCACTTAGAAGGGAAACCCTTCACTGGAAGCAGAATTATAAGAGTATATCAAGTAAGAGAATAAAATGGAACAAAGTTAAGTCAATCAGTTCTAGAAAGGCAGAACACTTCATAAGAACAAGAAGTAGGCTGCTAAAGAGAGGCAGTCACTTGAAGGAAAAAGACTCCTCAGTGAGCATCTAAGATATGGGCATATAACAAGGACAGAGGGGATTCAAAGAGGAGAACCACAGCTGATCAAAAACCTCACTTCACTGCCAAGACAGGGAGCCTTTGCTATTCTTCTCAATTAGGATATGTTACATGTATATGGTGACCACTGTATGTTTTCATTTGTCTCCCATACTAATGGAAGTTTCTTTTTTCTTTTCTTTGCCTTCTTTCTTTTCTCTCTTCCTTCCCTCCTTCCTTTTTTCTTCTCTTCCTTCCTTCATTTTTCTCTCTTCCCTCCCTCTCCCTCCCGTCCTTCTCCTCCTCCTTTCAACTGCAATTACCCTGTTTTCTTTCTACCACTGCATATTAATATGGTGGAACTGATTGAGTGTATAATTTAGCCATAGTTTGCCATGAGTTGTGCTATATCTAGAATGGAAAAGAGAAATACAAATCATCCAGAGTTCTGAACTCCAATATGAATGAATAATGAGACTGAGTTTTCTTTATAAGGAGATGTTTTGTTATACATATACATTAGATAGTTACATTTTATGAGGTGTGACTATTTTTAAGAAGTGTATCTATGCTAAATGCAATGTGGAATCCTGGGTTGGATTCTGGAACAGAAAAGAGATCATTGTTGGAAAGACTGATGAAATCTAAATAAAGTCTGCATTTTAGTTTTAGTTTAGTATTCTCAGTTTTAACAAATGTACTATGGTTATCCAAGATGTTAATACCAGGCAAAGTTGTGTGAAGGCTATATGGGAACTCTCTGTACTATCTTCAAAACTTATCTGTAAATCTAACATTCAAAATATAAAGTAAAAACAAAACAAAACCAAAAAAATACAAAAAAATGTGTATAGAAGGAAGCCTATATATGGAACTTGGGCTGCTGGGAGGTGGAATGTCTTTTCTTACTTAGCATTCATTCCCCCTTTGTCAATAATATTCTGCTTTCTATTAGGAAACTGTGCGTCCTTCTACTTTCAGTCTTTGTGGTTCAGAGGGGACTACTAACTTTACCTCTGTGTAAAAAAGTCCAGATTTCTGCCAGTTGTTTAAAAAATGGGAAAATCTGGCAACACTGCACTTCTGTATTGGGCATTAAGTTAGTACAAATGTAAAAAGTGACTAATTTCTCAGCTTCTTTCACATGTAATGAGAGCTAGGAAAAAGATGGCAAGACAAGTGTTTCCTCTTGCCCCTTCAGTCCTCTCTGGTAGCTGAATGTTGAAGATGCTTCAATAACATTAGGGATTCTGACTTTCAAAGGATTAATAACAATTTTAAAGACCAAAGGGAAAGGTAATATGCAGTATTTATTCCAATGTTGCTTTTGCATCATCAAATTACAGATATGTTTAAGAGTCATTTGATAAAATCAAAACAAAACCAAAGAAAGGCATGCTGATATTTTCTTATGATGAAAGCTTACCCTAATTATAAAGTAAAAAAAAAAAGGAAATGAAATTTGAGTGCTAGAGTCATAAAACCCAACCAAATACATTTATCCCAGATAATGTGCTCACCTAAAGAAAAAACTCTGGCAGTCTCCTTTGAACTCCTATTATCATCTAGCCTCATAAGCATTGGGTTTGATGTCATTTCTTTCATTACTTTATTATTTATTTAATTATTCTTTATTTTTATTTCTTAACTATCAGAAAGTTAGTGACCCATCAAGATTTGGGTATTCATATATAGAGAGAGGAATGCTCTCTGAAAATACAGAAAGTAGTCCACTAGAGAGGCTACTGCATCTAAGGCCGGGCTGAAACCCCACCACCAGCAACAGGATCCAGACAACAGGAAGACAAATGAAGCTGCATCGGAGGAACTAGAGAATTAGATCAAGAAGCTGGAAACACCTAGGAAGCTGGCAAACGAACACTGGAATCTCTGGAATCTCAGGAAAACTGCAACCTTCCTAACCACTGGTAACAGCCAGAAGCCAAGTGAAGACAGCCTCCGACTCACTTTTGTTCTCCAAATCTTAAGCAAGTGCCTCTAATTGGAAAGCCTGAATTTATATTCAGAACTCTGTGAGTGCAAGGGAGTCAGGGCATTCAAAAAACAATTTTTTTTTCTATTTTTTTTTCGATTATAGTGACAGTTCAATCTGTGGCATTGGCATATACAAATATTTAACACAGATGATACATAAGGACTGAGAGAAAAACAAAGAAGGAATTATACTTCCTCTCACACAGAGACAAACGACAGGATTAATACCTTCAACCTTCTTATGCCTGGAACCGTCCATTTCCAGCTCTACTGTCATTACATTAATGTAATGCACAACCATCTCTGACCCTGACTATTTCAGTAGTTTACTGAATGGTCTTTGGGAATCTACTCTGTCAATCTTCTATTCTGTTTTCCACAGAGAAGCTGGAGCAAAACAAATTTTTAAAAATCAGTAGACTTTATTTTTCTGAGCAGTTCGTGTTTACAGAAAAATGAGCAGGAAATACAGAGAGCTCCCCCATACCCTCTCATTCTCCTCCCACTTCCAGTTTCCTCTGTTATAGACACCTTGCATTAGTTGTACATTTGGTACAATTGATGAACCATTATTGACACATGATTAACTAAAATCACAGAGTAGACTCTGTGTGTGTTGTACATTCTATGGGTTTGGGCAAATGTATAATGACATGTATCCACCATTACAGTACCATCAGAGAATAGTTTCACTGCCCTAAAAATCCTGTGTTCTACCTGTTCATCCCTCCCTCCACTTCTCTACCCCTCGCAACTCCTGGCAATCTGATCTTTTTACTGTCTTCGTAGTTTTGTGTTTTCCGACTGTCAAATGTTGGAATTATATAGTATGTAGCCTTTTCAGTTTGGCTTCTTGCACTTAGTGTTAAGCTTTTAAGGGCCTTCCGTGACTTTTTGTGACTTGGTAACTTTTTTTTTTATTGCTGAATAACATTCCATTGTATGGATCTACCAGTTTGTTTATCCATTTACCTACTGAAGGACTTGACTTGTTGGCTGCTTCCAAGTTTTGCAATTATGAATAAAGCTGTTATCAACATTTGTGCGCTGGTTTTTGTGTGGACAAACATTTTCGACTCATCTGGGTAAATAACAAGGAATGAGATTGCTAGGTTGTTTGGTAAGAAAGAGTATGTTTAGTTTTCTAAGAAACTGCCAAACTGTCTTCCAAATTGGCTACACCATCTTGCATTCCCACCAGCAATGAAAGTTCATGTTGCTCCATATCCTGCCATCATTTGGTGTTGTCCGTGTTTTGGATTTTTGCCTTTGGACTTAACTATTGTAACAATGGTATCTCATTGTTTTGCAAATATTTTCTCGCCACCTGTGGCTTATCTTTTCATTTTCCTAACAGCATCTTTTGCATAACAGAAATTTTCAGTTTTAATGAAGTCCAACTTATTTTTTCTTTTATGGATCATGCTTTTAGTGATGTATCTAAAAAAGTCATCACTAAACTGAAGGTTACCTAAATTTTCTATGTATCTTCTTTATAGGTTTGTGTTTTACATTTAGGTCTCTGATTCAAGTTTATTTTGTGAAAGGTGTAAGGTCTATGTCCAGATTCACATTTTTTGCATGTGGATTTCCAGTTGTTCCAGCACCATTTGTTGAAAAGACTATCCTTTCTTCATTGAATTGCCTTGATCCTTTGTCAAAGATCAGTTGACTACATTTTTGTGGGTCTATTTATGGTCTCTGTATTCTGTTCCATTGACCTAGTTGTCTGTTCTTTCACTAATACCACGTGGTCCTGGTCACTGTAGCTTTATAGTAAGTTGACATCTGGTAGTGTCAGTCATGCAACTATGTTCTTCTCAATGTTGTGTTGCCTATTTTGGGTCTTCTGCCTTTACAATTAAACTTTAGAATAAATTTGTCAATATCCATAAAATAACTTCCTGCAGTTTTGATTGAAATTGTGTTGAATCTATAAAGCAAGTAGGGAAGGATATCTTGACAGTATTGAGTCTTCCTATCCATGTACATGGGATATCTCCATTTTCTTAAAAAACCATTTCTTTCACCAGTTTTGTAGTTGTCCTTATATAGATCTTACACATATTTTGTTAAGATTTATACCTAAGGTTGGTTTGTTTTTCTTTTGCTAATGAAAGTGGTACTGGGTTTTAAGTTTCAAATTCAAATTGTTCATTGCTAGTACATAAGAAAATGATTGCCTTTTGTATATTAACTTTGTATACTGAAACCTTGCTGTAACTATAACTGCTTAATCCTGCTTCCAGGGTTTTTTTTTTCTTTTTTTCTTTCTTTTTTTGTGATTTTCTACACAGACAATCACGTCATCTGTAAATAATGTTTTATTTCTTCCTTCTCATTCTATATCTTTTACTTCCTTTTTTTGGTCTTATTGCATTAGCATTTCATCTATGCTTTCAAATACTATGGTGTAAAGTTGGTCATCCTGTGTTTGTGTGACTTTCAAAGCCTTTATTGGTACTAATATGACTTCTTCATTTAATCATCAGTATACCAGAAAAAATTAGTCATCATTTATCATCTGGGTCCAACGGGCCCTTTTAATTTTTAAAAACATTCAAAGTTATTTAGCAAAATGTAGAGAATAAAGAGATAGAAAGAAGTTTGTTAGACATCTTAATAAGAATGTAAACATAGGAAACCCAAATTTTTATTCAGTATTTTCGTGGTTTTGAAAGTATTTAATACATAAGATGGGTAGCATCTCGAACATAAATAGGTATTCATCTACTGTCACAAACTTAGAATACATTCATCTTATGAACCTTGACTCCAGAGTTTAAATGTATCTCTAATGGGCTTTAGTTTATTATTACTTCTTGTTCTTTTTACACTTGCATCTTCAAAATGCAATACATTTAAGAACTTTGATGTCATATTTTTGTTGAGGAAAGGATGGTCATTTCTTTTTGCTTCATAATTGCAAAACACTTTCACTTTCAGATTTATAAACACCAATCAGAACGGTAAATCCAACTGATTTTTCACTTTTACATCATCTATTTCCTTTTAATCAATTCTGAATACACACCTGCCTTTAGTATTTGTCTACCTACAACTCTGATTAACAAACATAAAAGATGTTCTTGTCACAAAGTTCTGTGATGAAGTCTTTCCTTTTGGATAACTGAGTAAATAAGAATATCATAATTCTTTCGTCCTTAGAAATATATTGTTCACTCATTGATTCTTGAATTTGAGAAAAATCTTTCTAGGATATTGTCATCTGAAAATTTATACTCTGAGAGTTTGCTTATAAGAGACCAGAGTGCTGATTAGTTTAATAATCATGAATTACCTAATAATTTTCTTTTCTTTGCCATTATGGGTTAAAAATGAAAAATGCCAAATTCTTAATTGTGCTCAAATAAAAGCTGAAAAAAAACATTTACAGAGATTGTGTCTCTAGACTTCTTTTATCCCTTCTTTAAAGATGAAGCAGGAGTTAGGGCAATGCAAAGAAAACAGAAGGATGATGCAAGTGATGATTATCCTTGCATTATCCTTCTAGGTGATTCCATCACTTTGTTTTCTTACTGTAGTTCTTTTTTTAAGCATAGTTCCTGATGTTACACCAAAGGTTAACATTGTTTATATTTTTCCTTTTGTGCTTTTTTTCATCAATCTGTTTTTTTTTCTTTCTTTTTTTTGGCTCCACAGTGCGACTTGAGGGATCTCAGTTCCCTGACCAGGGATTGAGCCCGGGCCACAGCAGGGAAAGCCTGGAATCCTAACCACTAGGCCACCAGGGAACTCCCTTTTCATCAATCTTTATCGACTTTAGTTAATCCATAGAATAGGCTTTTTTGTTGACAATCTCTATAGCTTTGCCTTGTTTCATTGATTTTTTTTGAGGGTACTTTTTGTTTTTAAATTTATTGAACATTTTGGTCAGAAAACATGATCTGCCTATCAATCAAATCTTTGAAATCTGCAGAGTCTTTGTGATTTAGAAAACTTATAAAAAATTTATTATATGGGCTTCCCTGGTGGCGCAGTGGTTGAGAGTCTGCCTGCCGATGCAGGGGACACAGGTTCGTGCCCCAGTCCGGGAAGATCCCACATGCCGTGGAGTGGCTGGGCCCATGAGCCATGGCCGCTGAGCCTGCGCATCCGGAGCTTGTGCCCCGCAACGGAAGAGGCCACAACAGTGAGAGGCCCACATACCGCAAAAAAAAAAAATTATTATATACTTGTGTACTTGAAAAAATGTGTACATATTGTATATAAATATATAATTTCTATTTTATATGCCAGTTCTTTATATCCCTACAAATTCTACATCTGCTTGTTATATCCATGTCTAGTAGAGATGTGCTAAAATCCCCACTGTGATTATGAATTTCAATCTTTTTATAGCTTTTTATTTTAGATGTTATCTTTTCTAAACCAACAAATAGATTGATTCCATCTATCTAATCCAATCTGAAAATCTGCCTTTTAAAAGATTTTACTTTTTTAAGATTCATTGTTATTACTGGAATATTTGGACTTACTGCTGTCATTTACTTCTTTTCCTGACTTCTCTTGGATTTATGGTTTACTATATTCCTCTTTCTCCCTCCTCTGATGATTTGAGAGCTTTAAAAATTTTAGTCATATATTCCCTAAAGTAATTTTGAAAAGTGATGTACCCTTTTATACTTTTCAAGTCAACATAAATACACTTTTATCGTAAGTTTCAAAAATTGCTAAGGAAGTCATTTCAGTAACATTGATGTTTTAAGCTAAATCCATTACATTATTAAAGTATCCAACTGAATCTAATTATCACAGTAATTTGCTATCTAAAAACACTCCTTAACACAGTAGGAAATTGTACACTATTTTATTCCCAACTCATATTTCCATTTTACTTTCCCACGTAATTTTTATCTCATTATAATAGTGTAATGCTTGAAAGTCCTTTACTGATAGCTTGTCATACATCTGTTTCTCAAAAATGTATGAAAAATATATTTATTGAAATTAAAAAATATTTTTGGAAATAAAAAGAACATTTCCAATGGCTATAAACTTCAAAGTGTTCAAGTTATCTATTATCTGGATTATCATTACTATTCAAACAATAAAAACACCATAAAACTGCTAATTGCTAGAATGAGACATTAATTTTATTACTATTTTTAAACTATAGATATAAATGCTGAGAAAACTCATTTACGCATACAAATAAAAAGGGATAGACTTTTGCTATAGTGATGTCACTTAATTCTTGTACACCTTTTAAGTTATATGCCAAAAATAATAAACTGATCATCAAATTATTTTTAATGATCTTTAATTAACAATCTGATTAAGTTTTCTTCAATTTTGTTGAAAACAAAGAATTGAAAAATCACCCTCACTGAAGACCTTGTTGTTCAGGCCATTTTCTTTCTTATATCCTTGGAAAGTTACAGAATATAAATACCTGAGAAGGAAGAATTAATCCTAAGTAAAGCTGGTTTTCCAAAGTTAAATGCACTGTCCTCGACTATGTTTTGTGGACATTTACACCCAAACCTATACGTAAATACATGTTCTGCTTTTAAAAGTATTGTTTATAGTATTTTATCAAACTAAGATGTACATTTTAACATCTCTGAAATTGGGATGCATCTTATAATTGACAGCATATTATAGTTTAGTTGGCAGTGTTTTTACTAAGTGGTATATAATGGATTATATATAATTATAAATAATAGTTTCTTAGGTTAGATGAAAAATTAGACTGTGGAAATTAAGAGCAAAAAAGAAAAGATGTTGGGTCATTACTAAGTTCTGGGTTTATACAATGTATACTTATGACTATCATGTGTTTTATTTACAGTAAAATCCACAATATATTTCTGTTAATTTAAACTAAACACATAGTAGGAATGAAAAATAAAACAGAGAAATGGCTCAGAGACAATAAGCAGGAAACTTGGGCCAGGTAAAAAATTAATATGGATTTATAGAATCTAATAATGAACTGGCAAAGGATAATAAAAATGTTTCTCCTAAGAGTCTGAAAAATGCTCTAGAAAATATAAAAATCATGAACTTACCTCTGAAATATGATCTTTTAAGATGTAAAGTTAATATGTCAGAAAGAAACATGGAAATTTTAACTTCCTCCTCCTTGAAATCATGCAAATTATGCTATTAAGACAGGTTTGAAACATATTCATCAGGTTCTTTATCATTATTGAAAATGGGGAAAAGACAGTTGGCTTGACAGCAGATTCACCAAAACCCATCATGCCTGTATACCAATCTTAAATATTCTAAGATAAATGAGGCAAGCAACTTTTTCATTGTTTCCTAAAAATAAAGTGACTTTCCCTTCACATTATGTTCATGCTCTCTTTGCTTTCACATGATTCACCCACAGGAAAAATGATTTTTTGAATAGTCAGGAGACAAAAAAGGCAAGGCCTATAAACAAAAACTGTCATCACTCTATCTCCCTAATTGACAACACATGTGAGTTCTGAGTATCTCCACATGGGCGAACATAACTCATTTCTAAGACCACACTTCACCTGTGATGAAAACATATTAACTTCCACCGTACTTCCTTGGGCAGTCAGAAAGGTCTGCTTGAGTTCAAAGGGCAGGGACATAACTCTCTATCTTGATGAGGTAGAGGCAAGGTTCTGGAAGAGTCTGAGGGACCTGAAATATTGTTGGCATCATTTTTGAAAAACACAACCTGCCATAGGTTTCTTCTGTCAAGGGGGAGAAGGGTAATTATGAAAAGGCAGAAGGGAAAAAAAGAGAACTGGCATAATCCACTGATCATGGAAATGTTCTTTAAGCACATCATTTTAACTAAAGAGTGCATCTGGGATTTGAGGATCTGGATCAAAATCCCCTTAAAGCTATCTTTGCCTTTACAGTTAAATACTCCCAGAAGTACAAACACCCGTGTTTGAAAACCCAGCTATAGATTATACTTCCATTCTTTAATTATATGAATATTTAAGATGCATACTTAACTATAAATTTCCCTAACACAGTTATTTAGCATCTCTGCGGAGGTAAAAACGTGTATTCTGGAACAATTTAAAAAATCATTTTTCATTTAAAAGAATGATCAATTCCTTTCACTCAGCTAAACAAAAATAGGCTAGTAATATAAACAAACCAATATCAATGTCGAAAGACCTTTGATAACTATATACACTACCAACCAGAGCAGTAAAGCAATGTATCTTTCCTGAGGACAAAAATGTTTCTCTTAAAATCAGAAAGGTCAGACCTCTGGAAGATGTTGGTAACTTGGCAGAAGAGAAATTTTACATTTAGTTAACATTACACTTATAAAGTAGTAAAATAAAATGCACATAAGCCATTAGAACAATTATAATTTGAATGTTTTCCAAATATGATACGAATACATTAGCATAAAACCTTTCTTGACTTCCTTTATTTTTGCCAATAATCCAGTGATCTCCAAGCAATGGCTTAATGATTATTTCTAAATGTCACTTCCTAGAGATAATATTTCTTACCTATTAAGTTCAATAAAAGGTATGCAAAAGTATTGCTCTAATTTTCATCATACATCATGACCTCAAATCATCTAGAAAGACGTTAGAAAATAAGGACATTCCCTTTAGAACACTGGGGGAAAAATTACTATTCTCTTTATATATAGGGGATAAAGGCAGAGCAATATAGTAGTTATAATCAGAATGTCTGCATCCACTCACCAAATATTTATTAAGCACCTACTATTTTCCAGGCATCATTCTAAGAGCTGAGGATATAGGGGTAAGTGAGAAAGTAACAGCTACCATTTAGAGGGCTTACTATGTGCCAGGCTCTGGCCTAAGAGTTTTCACACATGTAAACCCATTTAATCCTCAAACACAACACCTCTATGACATGGGTACTGTTAAGTTTTTCATTTTACATATAAGAAAATTGAGGCACAGAGAAGTTAAATAATTCACCAAGCTAGTAACTGGTAGTAGTAGTCCTGGGTGTCATGGAGCTTTTATTAATCTAAAATCCTTCCCTTCTCATTTTGTTTTGCCTCTGTGAAAAGACCTAACATACAAATAGAAGTGGTTATGGCTCAAATAGGTGGTGTAACCTTTTCACTTTTAAAGCTTTCTTTCTGGGAATGTTTAAATAAAATTTTAGCTATACTTTCATCATATATTGTGACCCTAAAATATCTAAAAAGCCTGAATGTTATAAGACTTGATTTTGTTTAAATAGTTGGGGAAAATGAAAATCCCCAACATTTTCATTTTTCTCCCCATTACTGTAGGTATAGGTATGTAGTATTCCTTCCTTTGGAAAGCCTTTCTTTAGTCCAGGGAGGCCTGGTGGGGCTGAAGACCATGGGACCCTGCCTCATTGTAGGGGTGAATCCATGTCCAAGCTAATCATGCCATACTGCCTTGATCATAGTTATTGGATTAAGACTCGAAAATTTGACCTAAGCATGGCCAATCTGTCTTCACTGAGATTGACAGAGCTGGGAAATGTTCTCTTCACAATGGAAGTGACTTAAGACTGCTGGTAGCTATCTTCCTGGGCCTCAAGAGAAAATGACTCCACAATACTGAGAGATGTGGAGTAGAGAAATTCAGATGCAGAATTCTTTAATATAGCTATGCAAGAAGTAGGTCTATCCTTGTCCTCTGCAGTTAAATAAGTATAAAGGGTATGAATATTTTTTTTAATTTAAGCTTAAGCGGGTTTCTGTAACTTTCAATCAAGTTTCAATGCATTTTTACAAAAGCATTACATAAAATATGCATGCAGAACAATGGTTATAATATGAATAGAAATCTCCTTTATTCTTTTCCTTTACCCCCTTTCCCTATGAACAAATAAAGAACTGTCTACAGGACAAAGGACAGTCTATTTCATTTTCAAAAGTAGTATGCAAAATATATACTTACGAATTCTAACTATGTGATTACAAAGCATTATTTTAATAATTCTTTGGCATATGACAAAGCACAATATAGCTAGAAAGACAAAACGTTTTATTTTGAAACATTGGAAAAACATTAAAAGACAAATGTCCATTATATAACCAAGAATGTTAAGTATTTGGAAACTGTCAATCTTCTAAAATTGGTAGGCACTTCCAGAGAGCTAAATATTGCAAATTATCCTACCATATGTCTTCTCTAACACCAAAAATACTTGATATGATGAAGGAAGACACAACTAATTATTCAAAGTCACCACGTTAGGGTTCAACTTAATTACAAGCAAAAGTTTTGTCCAAGATGTTCCTGACAAATGAAGCTTCCAGTTGAATTTCAGAAATGTTAACAAAAGTATCTTCCTTTTTTGCCTGTGAATGTTTGAGTATTGCTGTATTGTTGGCTTATATCCACTACAGATACTGGTTCTAGGCCAGCCCAAGGGTCTTCAAGCATTGAAGGCTTGAAATAACTTTCCAACTCATTAGACATTCTCTTTTCTCTACCACGCCCTGATCCAAATGGTGTAGATGTCCTTGGAGAACCCTTTAGAAAAAAAATCATCAGTTAAAAAGACATTTAGTAGAGGTAACTGGTACTTTTTCTTTAGAGGCTAGAGGGGATCACACTGCTAGTTAAAAGTTGTGTCTTGAACCCAAACATGTTCACTTGCAAAGTCCATGCTTCCTTTAATCTAGTGTTTTAAAAAAGTATTTAAACCTATTTGATATACTAATTTATTGATAGTTTTATGCCCACTGTCACTTCAAATCCTTTTGGGTTTCTAATGTAATAACTTTCCCAAACTATAAACTGGTGATGAAGTAAGAAATTACTTGTACTGTAGTCTTCCCTCAGTATTTCCCTATTGCTTCTGGAAGCAAATTAAACTTTTTTTTTTTTTTTAACCCTACAGCTTCAAAATTTCTAGAACCCTCCCATCTCATTAGCTCCACACTCAAAGGGATGGGTTTGGTTTAGCAAAAGTTGGAAAACTACCAAGCATATTTAAGATGTAAACCACAGAATCCTAGACATACCAGAAAGAAGCCTTAGAGCAGAAGCCAATGTAGTTGAAAAACGAAGGCCAAAAGGAGGAAAAAAAAAAAAAAGAAGAGAAAAAAAAGGGAAAAGGTGCCATCAGTAGGAAGATGGCACTAGCCTGTAACCCTAGAGCTGAGCCCTATGCTGGGGATTCATTCGCTTTTTTCCTCCTTGAAGACCGGGGACTCAGAATAATTTACTGCAACGAACTGGCTAGGCCCCTGACGAAGGAGAGGGAATTAGGGATATCTGTGTTTGAGCGGCAGTGTACTGGCTAAAAGTAGGAGGACTATAGAAACAAAGTACAGCTCTGCAACTTTTTACAGCATTCTAAAGAAAGTTATACTTAACTTCTCTGAGCCTCAGTTTATTCATCTGCGACATGGGGCTAACGATAGTATCTCACTTCATAGAGGATTCAAAATAATCCACGCAAAGGGATTATCAGTACCATGCCTGCCATACAGTAAGAGCTCGGCAAACGCTGGCTATTATTACCTGGGGGTGGGTCTGCTGCTGCCCTGGGGAGTAGCCGAATTGCTGCTGGGACCCCGCGGGGGACTTGGAGTAGTTGCCAGGGTAGCCGCCAGGGGACGGAGACCCGAACCGGCCCCCAGGGAAGCTGCCGCCGTGTCGCGGAGAGTGGCTGCTCCCGTAGGGCCTAGACCTGGGCCCGTACGGCGGCGTGTGGTGTGGACTCCCGTACCCGTCCCGCGGGGATGGCGGCCGCGCTCCGCCTCCGCCCGGGGTACCCCGGAAGCTGCTCCCGCTTCCCCAACCTCCTACACCCGGGCTGGGGCAAGGAGGAGTCGGGGGTCGGAAATTCTGTCGGTGCATCTCAGAAGACGAAAACGAGGACTTCAATGGCGCGTTCTCCCGCCGGAACTGTCGAGACCAACCGTTCACAGACACTTCGTGGTCCTTCACCAAAACAGTCCTCCGCCCGCCAGCACCATAGACCACATTGGTTCCGGCCTCACAAAGGTTCCTCTGGGGCGGCGGGATAAGTAGGTTATCGAATGGGTACAGATTCAGCTGATTTAAGTGAAGGAAAGAGGAAGAAAAAGGATAAAGGAAAGGGCTAATCCCGGGCCCCAGCAGTGGCCTTTGCAGTCTGGCGGGCTTTGGTTGCCACTGACTGACGTACTAAACGCCTGCCGAACGGATGGAGGGGGGCCCGGAGAGCTCAGCAGGGCCGGGCCCCTCCCACCTGGCGGGGGGCGGGGACCGAGGTGTCCGTGGGCGCCCCCAGTGGCTGCGGGTCGCGCGCGCACTTCGTTCTCCACTCACGCAGGGAAGAAGGATTTCAGAGGGGTTCGCGATGCTGGCGACGCTGGCGAGGGTCGCGGCTCTGCGGAGAAGCGGCCTTCTCTCCCGCCGGGGAGGCGGGAGGGGGCTGTGGACCGGCCGCCCGCAGTCAGGTATCCTCCGAGACTCGGTCCGGGCGGCGAAAGGGACCCCAGCCCCAGCCTCCCCACTCCAGCGGCATCCTGAGGAGAGCGCCGCGCTTTCCAGAAGTATCCGCTGCCCCCGGCGCCCGCCCTTTGGCCTTTCGCGTCTCCCCTTGCCCTGGCTCCGCGGTCGCCCCGTGGTCACCCTGCCCGGCGTCCAGGCCTGGGTCCGGCCCCTGCGTGGTCCTACTGGGCGGACTCGCCTCTCCCCCTTACTCCTACCCCCTCGTCCCCCAAGTTTAAATACCTTGAAAAATGCACCCCCAGCCACATTTCAGGAAGGGTTTCAGACTGCACTTTATTTATTATTATTATTATGTTTTACATCTTTATTGGAGTATAATTGCTTTACAATGGTGTGTTAGTCTCTGTTTTATAACAAAGTGAATCAGCTATACATATACATATGTTCCCATATATCTTCCCTCTTGCGTCTCCCCCCCTCCCCCCTCCCTATCCCACCCCTCCAGGCGATCACAAAGCACCGAGCTGATTTCCCTGTGCTATGCGGCTGCACTTTAAATAACTCGGGGGCGAGGCTGTGCTCGCAGAGGCCGGACTTTACTCCCTTCCTTGTTCTTGTTAAATGCAAGCGGGTAAGCGAGTTGGTTAGGAAGCAGAGAGCCTGATTTTCAAAATTAGCAACATTTGGCTAAAGCTGTTAAAATAATGATCGTTTCACAGACTTTTGGTTAAAAAGAAAAGTGTGGTCATTCAAGAATGACCCCTAATGTATAAACCCATCTTTGTACCGAATACCTGTCTCAGAATTTTATTTGGAAGATGAAATTTAGATTTACTGCAGTTTTCTAGAACTTTCTTTACACCCTCCGAATCTGGGAATGATAGTCCACTGTGAGTCTTGAAATCATCTTGTAGGAAACAGAATCTTAAAGAATTTTCGGACTCATTTAATCATAGCCTAATGGGTAGCCTGGACCTGTGCTTTTCAGCCTGTGAACCTTCTTGCAGGTGCCACTCCTCACTGTCCATTTGACACGTTCTGTGACGTGGCAAAGCCGAAGAATGGGATGTTTTCTCAGCTTCTGTCCTTGATGAATGGAGATACACACACACTTTCCTGTGGTGGTTTGTTCTGAGGGAATTCAGTTCATCAAGCTTTTCCTTTAGATACAAGTTGTAGAATCAATCAAGGCAGGATAATGCCATCAAGGCTTTATGATGCAGTTAAGGCCCGGGGATCCCAGATTATTCACCTTATTATATACTTTTGTCCTGGCCAAAGCTAAGCACCTTTCTGGACATTGTCTTTGGTGCTTAGCTTAATGCCTGGTAATTGAGCTGTCAGATATTTATTGAATGAATGAGTGGGTCACATCATATTGGTCAGTGATTCTCACCTATAATACCCCCTTTAATAGCATCAACTAATCTACATTTTGGGGGGAGGGAGCAGAAAAATGAGGGTGGCAGGGATCAAAATTACCTTTGTTAATTTTTAAATAACTGGCAAATGTTTTGCAGAATTGAGTGAAGTACTGTAAGTTGTCATTTTACTTGCCTTACACTTCTGGAATGCTCTTTCCTATAGTGATACACTGCTATCTTCTACACATATGAACTTGCATTAGAAACGGGGGAGGTAGATTCTGACAGGTAGATTGCACATGACAGTGTGCCTGTCATCATGTTTTCAGGTATATATGAGGATTGAGGGAGAGTACATTCTTAATTATATGAAAACTCCAGATTCCACTTGGATCACTTCTGAGAATAGGCAACTTGCCTTTTCACAGATGAGAAATTGTCCAAGGAAAGTGAAGTGACTTGCTTGAATTCACATAGCAAATGGATGTGGGACCAGAACTCAGGCTTCTTGAATCCCAGGCAGTTGTCTTTTTTCCTAGGTAAAGAAATATGAATTGACACTCAGTCCGTCCTTTGAAAAATGCAATAGATAAATAAGCATGTAAAATTCTGATAGTGGTACTGCGTAGCGTATTATTTTAGATATTTAGAGATTAGTAGATACAACCTTGTTATTGAACTTTTGTGAATGTAGCTAGAATCTTCCGGAGTATTAACCTGGGAATTGCAATCTGGCTGCCTGAACTGGTGGGTCTGAGGTTCCCAGATACATACTTGTGTTGGTTATTTATATGGTGGTGAGTTCAGGGGAAGAGAGATGAAGGAAGTTTTATGTTACATTACTTGGAAATAGAAAAGTGAATTGGGATGATGTATATGAGAGTTTGGTGGCTGCCCCATGAACTAAGTCTGAGTCCTGTGGAGAGATAAGAGCACTTTTGTGAGTAACACAGGTATTGTTCCCACAAAAAGAGAATTGCAGCACTCTTTAGGGAGGACCAGCATTAGAAAACAGGATCCTCAGTAGGATAGTGCTTTTATTGAAGACACTGTTAGTGGCTAGATGCTGTCTTCAAGTGGCATTGTACACAGAGGACATCAACAGGCAAAACGTCAAGGAACTTTCTCAGGACCCATGAGTTATATGGGGAGCCCCCAGATTAATTGGTTAACTTTGTGGTGGTGCATGTTTTATAAGTTTTACTTGTATAAGAGTACCACTAAGGAAATTTAAGTGTAAGTGAAAATGGGGCCTTGTCTATTTCTATAAGACTGAAGATCTTTATTCGGGTTACCTAAGATTTTTTGGTGTGTCTTTTTTCAGTAGATTAAACAAATTTTTTTTTTTTTTTGTAGAGCCTTTATGAGAGCAGATGGCTTTGTGTTTGAAGCAGGAATTGGGGTCTTGTAGCTGCTCCCTCTGTCCCCTACTTTAACTACCTCCCTGAAAAGACACTTCTGGGGCACTGCTAAGGAATTCCTAGGGCTCTCCAGAAAGGGTTTGAAAGCCAATATTTTAGGTAGCTGTCAGGTATTAATGAGTGCTGCAAAAGTAAATACTTTGGTTAGTTTTACTGCTTATTACCAAGGAGTAAATATTTTCATGTTTCTGCATGGTCAGGGCTTTCTAAGCCAAGGAAACTAGAGCCTGGGTTAAAGGGCAAGCCTTGGAAGTTAAAGGATGACTGAAATGATTGTTAGAGAACTCTCAGGAAGTTTATGTTTATATTTCAAAGGGGTATAAAACTCAGAGCCTTGGAGACATTCCCAAGATTGAGATTGTAAACCCAGGGAAGTTTATCTTTCCCCCTGGAGACATTTATTTATATTCCAAAGGGTTAGAACCCAGGGATCATCCCCTTTTCTTCCGAAGGAGAATTTGCTTACTTTAGGGAGATAAGCTTTCTCTGCTTTTCTTGGGAGAAGGTAGTTGCTGGTCAGCTATCCCATACAAACTAATAGATTTATAATTTTGGGGACCTATCCTGTGGTTCATTCCTTATATGTGCACGCCTAGTCCACCAGCTCTCATTATGACGCCTGTGGCATATTAGGTGTGGGAAAAATGGTGCATTTCTTGATGTAAGTAATAATAACTCTGATCTCTGCTTCAAAAACCTCATGTTTTTGAATACATATAGATATTAAAAAGTTTATATATATATATATATATTTTTTTTTTTTTTTTTTTTTTTCCCATGCCGCACGGCCTATAGAATCTTAGTTCTCTGACCAGGGATTGAACCTGCGCCCCCCTGCGTTGGAAACACAGAGTCTTAACCCTGAACCACCAGGGAAGTCCCCCCAAAAATGTATTTTTGATGATGAAAGCACTTCTTAGGACAGAAGAATGTATTTAATAGTTTCTATGTATAGAAATTTTTGTTCTGATTTTAGTATATGTGCTGCTGAAGGGAGCCCTAGAAATGTTTGTACAGTCATCCCTCGGTATCTGCAGGGGATTGGTTCCAGGAACCCCCTTTGGATACCAAAAACTGAGGGTGCTCAAGTCCCTTACTATATAAAATGGTTTAGTATTTGCATATAACTACACAACCTGTGTATACCTAAAATCAAATCCATATTACTTACAATATCTGATACAATATAAATGATATGTAAATAGTTGACAATATGGTGCAACTGCTATGTAAATAGTTGTGGGAGGTGCAGCATATTCAAATCGTGCTTTTTGGAATTTCTTGGCATTTTTTTCTCCCAAATATTTTTGGTACACTGCTGGTTGAGTCTGCAGTTGGGGAACCCACAGATACAGAGGGCCTACTGTATGTATACTTAGAGCATAAGCTTTATCTTAATATTTCCTGAAGCCTTTCAGGTTACCTCAGTTTTCCTTATATAGGTTCTGTTGTCAGCTGTTCCATGTTGAAGACTGTCAGTCGTAGAAAAGTAAAGGCATCTCTGGGATTGATTAGCTCAATTACTGATAAGGTGAGACCTGCCTTGAATGCAGTAGACCACTTAACTATCACTTATGTAATGTTCTCATTGATAAAGCAGGTATTAGAAGTAACTTGTTTTTGCCTCTGAGAGCCAAACTACTGTTAATGATCTTCTTTTCAATTCTAAGCATGTATCCACCATCCACAGTAGTCAAGCACAGGTGAAACGTATTATACATGTTTATTTCTTTTAGACTAATATTCTTCACCCGTGTGTAATGCAAGTGTTAATGCATTAACTCACACTTATAAAAGTTTTCATTGAAAATAATAAAATTATTGACAGAATACTTTGACATGAAGAAAAATGTAAGAGTATGATTATTCTTTTCCAGACACAAATGTTTGTTTTAAAAGGAGTAAGTAAAATTTTAATGTCGCCAGAACTGGTATCTTTGTATTTTTCCAATTGTGAAAACAATACGTACCTTTTGTAGAAAACCTGAAATGTTTAGGAAAGTAGAAGGCAAGAAAAAATATTAGTCTCTTATCTAAGAAGCAAATACTTAATATATAAATAGAAAAAAATAAACCTCACATACTTTAAATTGGAAAATAAAAGCTTTTTAAAAGGGAAAACCAACTATACATGAGTATATAATGTGGGGTTGGAAAAACATGATACCTATACAGAAAAGAGTTAACATAGCAGGCCTCAGGCTGCTATCTTTAGAAAGACCTTCTTACAAGTGTGGCCCTTGTTTGGCATCTGGGGACTTGGCACTCGAACTGCTTCCTAATTAGTAAGGGTGCCTAGATGATTTGTACAATCAGTGTGATTTATGGATTTATGGTGAGCACCTGCTGTTCTTCTGGGAGTCCAGAATTTTGGTGCATGCTGAGCAGAGAGTGCCTATGTGAAAAGCCCTCAATAAAGCCTTTGGATTCTGGGTCCGTAATAGACTTCCCTGAGCAGAAACATTGCACGTGTTACTGAATTTTTTTGTTGCTGGAGAAAGAAGCAACAAAAGAAGCTTGGCGTGGCCCCTCATGGGAGGGAGAGAACATAAGAAGCCTGTGCATGGATTTTTCCAGACTCTGCCCATCTTTTTCACTGACTGATTGGGTCATGTATCATTTTGCTGTAATAAACTTTTAGCCGTGAATACAGCTATGTGCTGAGTCCTTTTAGCAACTCACTGAAGGTGTGGGTAGTCTGAAGGAACTCTGAAACAATAGCAAAGGCAGAAAGTGAAAGAAATGATTTTTCGAAAGTGAAATTCCAAAACCATCCAAAAAACCAAACAGCAGATAAAGAAAAATTACTTTTACTAATTATGACTCATAAAAGGTTAATATTCTTACTACACGAAGAATCCATACAAATCAATAAGAAAAAAGATAAACACGCCTGTAGAAATACGGGCCAACGAGAAGAATAGATTATGTTTGAGAAGAAAAAGAGCAAGTGTTAAAAACAATGTAATTTAGAGGTCATTAAACAAATGCAAATTAAAATGGTGGTAGCATGCAAATTTTTAACTGTTAAATTTACAACAAACAAGTAAACAATATGCTCCCCAAACCAAGTGATCATATGCGGGGTTACGGAAGATGGTGGAGAACACTATTTTCATATACTGCTGGTGCCAGTATATGTTAATACTGCCTTTCTGGTGGACAGTTTGATGAAATGTGTGAAAAGTTTGAAAGAATTTATAACATGAACATGGCTAGGTCACCTTAAGACCTTCCTCTGTCCTTGGAAGCATGCTTTTCATTCTCCTTTCTCCATCCCCCAAAACTCTAAAAGCCTTAGAGAATAATTTTTATCTTTACTCCTTAAAGAGAAGTTCCTGGGAGGGTTCTGTAGCCCTTCACAGAAAGCATCCTAAATTCCCTCTAGACATCTCCTGCTCGTCAGAATTACCGATTGGAAGCTGTTGAAAACAAATCATGGGCTTGTTTCTTTATTGGTTTTGGCCCTGCCATGCGGCATGCGGGATCTTAGTTCCCCCACTGGGAATCGAACCTGTGCCCCATGCGGTGGAAGCGCGGACTCTTAAATCACTGGACCATCAGGGAAGTCCCGAAAACAAATCAAATCATAAGACATTTTTTCTCACATATGTATCCGTCCACACACTTCTTCCAGGCTGTCCCTTCCTTTCCCTTCTGTTCCTCCTCCGTTTATCTGCGGTGGGTCTGTAAAATCGGGTTCTCTACGTTTTTTGTGTCAAAAGAGGCTCATCACATTCACAGTCACGCTGTGCCCCACCTCCACCCTCCCACGCGTCGCGTGCACACATTTTCTTCTTTGCCGTGATAATTATCATTTCCCTCAAGTACCTGTGATGGCGTTTTGCTGGTTGTCCCCTGGAAGGGATGCCTTTCCCTAGTTGGCACAAAGGTCTTGCCTTTGCTCAGTCTTCTCCGGGAGGAGAGCCACCACACCAACACAGAGAAGTTCCAGGGGCCTCTTGGGTTTGTGGGCATTCATATTTGGTAATTCATTGCTATCATTTGCTCCGTGAGTACCTGCTTCAGCCACTTCTTATCCTCTGAGTAGTTCACTTCAGGCTGGCCCTTTAAGGAGGCCTGAACACTGAAGTTTTTTTCTCTGGCTTCCTGACTTTTGGTTGTGAATCCTATAACTATAAATTGATTTATAAAGTCTATAAGTTGGTGCTGTTTTCTACCTTTCCACGTGCCAGTCTATAGCAGTGGTCTTTCTCCTAAATGACTTTTGAAAGGCAATTCATTGCATATATTAAGTTCATATTTAAAAGTTTTTATCACAAGTAGATTTTACAAGAACTAAGATGAGGGTAAGAGCTGTAATGTGTAAGGAATATGTTTTCCTTCTGCCCAGTGGGAGAAGGCTTATCATGAAAGAAGGCTTATTTTTAGGAAAAAATGTATATGAAAGTTGAAGACCTGGAAATTGATTTCTTTAAAATGATTCATTTCTTACAAAAGTCTTCACATATTCTCAGTTTGAAGACTGCAGCTAACAGTGAAACAACCTGCCCCTGAAATGGACTTTCCAGTTGTTGGCTTTGATGCTCTACAATCGCTTAGAGGCTACCATTTTTCCTCCTCCAATGCTTGGTTTCTTCATTGGTCAGGATAGGCTAGATGGGGTGGTGGTACAAATTAGCCTACAATCTCAGTGGCTTAATACAGTAAAACATCTTTCTTGCACATATAGCTACACTATTTGAAAATTGTAGCTTCCAAGGTCACTGTGGCAGGAGTATAGAAGCCTGGAGGATTTTGTGGGATGTTTTTAAGGATCAGGGCTGGAATTAGCTTACGTTTCATTGGCCAGGCCCCCGGCATTTGGGCCCAACCTAATTGCAAGAGAAGCTGGGAAATGTAGAAGAGCAGAGGGATTTGGGATTAGCACTGATTTGTACTTCGGTTGTAGCATGCTTTACCTATCATTGAAAAACCCTTTATCTGGTCTTTTTCCACTGTTCTTCCTGTAGATTTCTCAAGTTTTCATTAAAATAGTAGCATCCAACAGTTTAAAAACCTGTTTGATTGCAAATCCCATAGTAATAGCCAAGTCCTTGCAAGAGAAGGGCAATTCTCAAGAAACTGAGTGTCAATGGAAGGTGAATTATAAATTATTATAAGTTGCTATCCATCTAGCTCTTGTTCTCTGGTGGTCTCTAAATGGTGTAATTGCCTCGTAACTTTGGCATCACTTCCACAGTACCTTTTTACAACTCAAAATTTTTAGGTTCCCTGGAATGTTTTCCAGTGGATTCTAATTTTC
Organism: Aethalodelphis obliquidens; assembly: GCF_003676395.1. NCBI lineage: Eukaryota > Metazoa > Chordata > Mammalia > Artiodactyla > Delphinidae > Aethalodelphis > Aethalodelphis obliquidens. Next base: position 12,410,683 of record NW_020837971.1, read on the forward strand.
CGAGTACTCTAAACTCCTAAAATTACCTGCCAAATTATACTATTAGGAACAGAGCTTCTTTCAAGACTTTTAACCTGTGCTAGAAAGAAAATATCCTGCTAACTATTCTAAATAAAGCTTTGAAGAGATATCCATCTACTGTCTCACTCCTAAGTTCTGGTAGTTAAGTTCTCTGTAAAATATCAAATTAAGAAATCATTTCGGTGTATATCACATGTTGTATTTCATAGTGGTATTCGATCAGTTTGTTTTATGACGACTTTTTTTTTTTTTTTAATGTCTCAGTAGTTGACTAGTACAGTGGGGGAGGGATGCCATGATTACTGTCATACAGATGAGCCACTTGTGTGGGCATCTGTCAATTATATCTACTCTGGTGCTGCTGAAGTTTCTTTGTGTCATGGAAACCTTAGGGCCAAATACCAGGGGAGTTCCTAGAAGCAGCTCTGGCAAGCATAGATTTGATGGCAACTTCATTATAGTTATACTGCTTTGCATGGTTACTCAGCTGTGATCATCATAATGGCTTTCCATCCTAGAGGCCAAATAAGTTAGAGCAATATACAAGCTGCTCAATGTATCTTAACAAATTACGTTATAATAGATGCTCTTTTCAACTGCTTTTTCCCCCCCGTAATCAGCCTATTCTGGTCTTTCACAAACAGGCAAAATATGGCTATAGATATCTTTTTAAAGTATAGAGTATTGAGAATCATATATGTTATTTTCTGTTCTTTGAAATAATCATGAGTCATGTGTTTTTCTCTTGTTTTCAAATCTGGATTATCTACTTTAATAGGTATTGTGACTGTATAATACAATGATGAGGATGATGATAACAACAATTGTTGATTTTTAGTGAGCATTTACCATGTTCCAGGAAGTGTACTATGCACTTTCCATATAACATTTCATTTAATCCTTGCAAACTCTATGATATAGGTGTTTCAAATGAGGAAACTGAAGCTCAGAGAAGTGAAGTTACCTTGGTCAAGGTCACTAGGGTAGTAAGTAGTGAAGCAGAGAATTAAATTCAGTCAGTCTCCAGGGTTTATGCTCTTAACTGTTTAAAACTCATTAATTGATTTTGACTTAAATGTGCTCTAGAAGTCCTTTCTGGTTATCTTCTCAGAAAATAAAAGTAAAATTCTATTGCCTGATGTTAAATTAATTCATTTGAAAAGTTTTGTGTCATTAAACAAAATTTATTATGGTTGTGAGTTGATATTGGTAGAGAAATATAGACTTCTCTTTATAGATTTATAATGAAGTGAGATTTATGGGTTGAAGAGACCTCTAAATATATTTCCTGCATCATTTGAAATAAAACAAGGGCCCCAAAAGAGATGAGTACATAAGACCAGTAGTTTTGGAGTCTTATGTAACATAAAGAATTACTTGTCCATTCATTCCTAATGTTGTCAAAATATCTTCTCACATTTGAGGTCTTTTTCTATGTTTTATTTTCTCTAAAATATCTTGTTTTCTCTCTCATTTTGTTCTTTATGTTTTCACTTTTTCATTTTTTTTTTTTTTGCTGATTATACACTTAATCACAATTAAGCAAAATTACAGAAATAAATAACTTAGCTAGTGAAAGTTCTCCATAAATTCTTACCCCAGGATTTAACCACCAGTAGAATTTTATGAATGCTCCTAGAAATACCAACATGTATTATTAATGTTATTATGTATCTTTACAAATATAGGATCATATTATACATTCTATTCTACAACTTGATTTATTTTTTAACTTAGGAATATATCTTGGTGAACTTTACATGTCAGGGTATGTAAATGTCTCATTTTTCTTAACATTGGTATGGTATTTTTTTATATGGATGTGCAGGTGCTTATTTAACATTTCACCTGTTGGTGGATTTTTGCACTGTTTCGAATATTTTGCTTCAGTATTAAAAACAATGAGGCAGGGGAAGGGGTAGTTAGGGAGTTTGGGATTGACATGTACACACTGTAATATTTAAAATGGGTAACCAACAAGGACCTACTGTATAGCACAGGGAACTCTGCTCAATATTATGTAACAACCTAAATGGGAAAAGAATATGAAAAAGAATAGATACATGTATATGTGTAACTCAGTCGCTTTGCTGTACACCTGAAACTATCACAACATTGTTAATCAGCTATACTCCAATATAAGATTAAAAGTTAAAAAAAATAAAAGCAGTGAGGCAATTCACAATAGAAGATGTATGAATGGCCTATTATTACATGAAAAGATTTTCAACAGCATTAGTCAACAGGGAAATGCCAGTTAAAACCACAGAGAAACATCATATACCCATTAGAATGGCTAACCTTTAAAAGATGAACAATACCTAGTGTTGTGAGGATGTGGAGTTTCTAGAACGCGCGCTGTTGTACAAACACTTTGGAAGTCTGTTTGGCAGTTTCTTAGAAAGTTAAGCATAAACTTACCATATTACCCAGCCATTCCACTAGGTATTTACTCAAGAAAAATGAAAACGTGTCCACACACGGACTTGTACACAAATGTTCATAGTAGCTTGATCCACTGTAACCTAAAACTGGAACCAACCCAGTGTCCATCAGCAGCTGAATGGATAAACAAATGTGGTATATCCATAGAGTAGGATACTACTCATAGAAATGCAACAACATGGATGAGTCTCAGTATCATAATGCTGAATGAAAGAAGCCAGACAGGGTACATAGTGTATGATTTCATTTGTATAAAATTCTAGGAAATGCAAACTAAAATGACAGAAAGCAGATCAATGGTTGCCTGAGGTTGGGGATGGAGGGAGAGGTAGTTTGCAAAGGGCAGGAGAAAACTTTCAGGTAATGGAAAGTTCTGTTTCTCAATTCTGGGTTTGGACAAATGTGTAATGACATGTATCCATCATTACAGTATCGTACGGAGTATTTTCAGTGTCCTAAAAACCCTCTGTGCTCAGCCTATGCACCCCCTCCCCCCATTTTTAAATTTTTCATTAGTTTGTCCCACTTTTAAATTTTTCATTAGACAAACTATCTTAAGTGTAGCTTTGGACTTTATTAAATCGGGAATAATCTGGTATTAGAGGCTTTAATTTTTACAGATTGATTTAGTTGGACTGGGTCAAGGTTTCTGTGTTATATATAAAGCAGAAATGTGAAGGAAAATTTATTTATTTATTTGGTAGTAATAGATATTACTAAGAATATGAAGAATTCTGCATTATTCCTTCCGACAATTAGTAATCAACTTAAGTATTTTCTGTCTTTGCCAGATACTGACAATATGAAGCCATTGGAGGGTGTAAGAATTCTGGATCTAACAAGGTTTGCATTGGTTTATCTGTGTTTTGGTGATTGAGTTTCCCCCCTTCTTTAAAAAGGCATTTATTTCTTGGATTATAAGAAGGTGTTCATAAGCTTATCATTGAAATTTTGGAAAGAAAAACCAAGAAAATTTCCTGTAATTTCATCATTCTATGAGACAATTAGTATAATACTTATACATTTATTTCCAATCTGCATATTTATATGTAACTTTTGAAAATAAAAATTGGAACCATATTGAAATTACAGGTTTATCCACATTTTAAACATACTGTTATATTTTCAGTATTTTCTCATGTCATTCGAAATTCAACAAAAAATATAAGATATTTTATTATAGTATATAGTTGTCACATAATTACCTAGTCATCCTCCAGTGTTTTTATATTATAAATGAGACTTCCTTGTACATAAATCTTTGCCTCAGGAAATCTTTCAGTTTCTTCCTTAGGATAGAATTCTGAAAGTAGAATTACTGCATCAAAGGGAATATACTTTTTAAAGCTCTTGATACATATGGCCAAATCAATTTTTTGAACAGTTTTAACAATTTTAATTCTTACTCACATTATATGAGCTTGTCTGTGTTGATGGAGTATTAAGAAAAGAATTAATATAAAAATCTTAAAGATGGTAATGAATTTATCTATCATTGTTAACATTGTAGAGTACTGGCGGGACCTTTTGCTACTATGAATTTAGGAGATCTTGGAGCAGAAGTTATAAAAGTGGAAAGACCAGGTAAAACTACTTCTCTCTTTAAAACATAGAAACAAGCTAATACATATTTTTAATAGTTCTTTAAATGTCCATGTACCTGTATGTGGGATGAGGAGAGAATTGAAATGAAGCGATTATTTTCCCTTCTCCTTTATTTTCCTCTGAACCTATAGTAATATTAGATCTCTTTCTACTCTTTATACGTGCCAAGGGCTAAGGCCTAAGCCAGGTCCTTCACATGCACCTGGAAGCCTCTGGTAGAAACTGACGTGCAACACGTAAATAATGATGATGCTAACAACGGTTAGTGCCAGGCACAATTCTAAGCACTTTGCCTGTATTAATTTATTCAGTCTTTACAACAGCCTGTGAGCTGTTATTATTCCTAGATTATAAATAAGAAGACAGAGACACAGAGAGGTCAAGGGATTTGTCCACGGTCACACAGCTAGTAAGGAATATCCAGACACTCAGCTCTGATCCTGGCCCTTCTGAGCCCCACACAAGCCTTGCTGCTGAGACCGAGGTTAGAGTGGGCCTGGCCACCTTCCCTCACTGGGGGACAAAGGGAAGGCAAGAAATTAGCATTATTATTTATTCTTCAAGATCTGTTGCTTATGGATCTGGAACAGAATTCCCAAATTAGTGAAAATGGTCTAGCCTTGAATAGTGTGCATGTATCTATAAGACCCATAAGAAACTAGTTTATAATTACATCAACATATTAATTTACCATAAGTGATTAAACGCTATAAAGTAGAACGCATGATCTAGAAGATTCAACTTTCTGCTACATAGATCTTCTTAAGAGGCCAAAGCAGTTAGCAGAAGTTCCTCTGATCAGCATGGGGAATGTTATATATTTTATATTTATCTGGCCCTGTGCTTGTCAGGCTCCAGGTGATAGAAGAGCCTGGTGAATCCTGCTTTCCAGAGATAATGCTTCATTTATCCAGTCAGTGATATTTATCACTTTTGGTCATTGCTGGATACATGCTGAATAATGTTTACTTTCTAGCTGAACATCTTTTTTTTTTCTGTTACAGGTACCACAAAACTTCTAATTTTCACATTGCTCTCCAGTTTTAATACCATATACTTTCTAATTTCAAGCATTGGGTCTTCCATTTCTAGATAGAATAGCCAATATGATTTCTGTTGCTATTTCATTTGATCACTAGGTTAAATATTTGTACAGTTTGCCCTTCGTATCCACGGGTTCTGCATTTATGGATTTAGCCAGCCACAGATTGGGTACTTTTATGATCTGCGATTGGTTGAATCTGCGGATGCTGTACTGGTGGATATGGAGGGCCAATTATGGGACTTGAACATCTGCCAATTTTGGTGTCCTCAGTGGGTGCTGGAAGCAGTCCCTCATGAATACTGAGGGAATGACTTTATTTTTATTAATTTTAGAAATCACTAATCCCTGTTTGCTTAGTCCTGTTTTTCCTTTGTACTTTTTCATTTCCACACTGGGGGACCCTTTCCTTAGTCTAGGCCTTTATTATGTCCCATAGCCATACACTAGGCATCAAGCTTTGTTCCTAGCAGATGTTCATTGCTCTTTTTCTTACTAATTGGTCTCTCTCCTTTAACCCTTTTGCTCAGTACGTTTTAATGTTCATATTATATATTTTGTTTTTTCGAGATAGTTATTCAACAGATATGAAGAAAAGTCCCTTGGCAGTATTTTCACATTTCAGTCTCTTTTAGTGTCCACTTCCTCAGTTCTTAAATTAAATTTCGTTGTAGTTTTCTGACTTGGGACTTAGATTATTCTTATTTGAGTAATCAAAGAGCGTATCAAGCTTAAGTATATTTTTTTCTTCTCATTTTAGAGTCTTTCGGTGGGTGTAAACGCTATGCCTGCAGGGCCAGGCAGGTAACCTAAATGAATGAAGTGGGCTGGGCAGCCAATGATGCTGCTGTTATTCCAGGGTTGTCACCAGGAGGCAGGCATACCTGGGCAGAGATGTTGATCTTTGTTCACTGCTGTGTCTGCTCTGCAGAGAGCAGTGTTTGTGACATAGTAGGCACCCAATAACTATTTGCTGAATGGATGAATGTGTTGAAATATCATATAAGAAAGGCAGTCTGAATTTTTATGTACTGTCTCTAGATTTTGAAATCATGGCAGATATTTAAAAACTTTAAGTTGTGTGTGGGTCAAATAAAACATGCCTCTCAAATTGCCAGTTTTACCAGTTTGTGACCTTTAACCCTTATTTCATTTCATGGGCCGTCAGTCAGCACATATCCTATCCTTCCGCGTCTCTTAAACCCAGGTTATGCACCAGGACCAGGTGGGGCAGGAAAGCCATGTAGGCCTCCAGTTTAGATTTCTGACATTATTTCCACCCAAGAGATGAATGTAAACATTTAAAATAAGCTCTCTACTTTTAGCCTTATCTTGACATTGCTCTCTTAAAAACAAATTTTTTTTTTTTTAATTTAATGTATTGAGACCTTCAAAAAAATGGAAGTGGCTGGACTCTCTCCAGCCTCTGGGAGGTCCTATCTGATCTTGAAGATCCAGATTCACACATACATTTTTCCGTGAAGCCTATAACCGGTTTATTACTAGGAGATTGTCTTTGTGGACTCTTGTAGTTTATTTTTTCCCCTGACGTTTTGAGCATGCTGTTCAGTTTGATACTTACTATTTATTGCTTTGTGTTGTTTATCAGTTCATCCCCAGTTAGAACTAATGCTTCTTTTCTCCTCTGTCCTGTGTTCTCGCTTTCTCTTGTGAGGTTTTTAGTTTTTTGTTTTTAGTAAAGGAGTCTATTCTTTAGCTTCTGTTTTGTTTTCTAAAAGGCTGTGACTGTTTTTTTTTTATCAGTTTCAGTGGGTAAAGTCTAATGGGCTAATAAATTAATTATATCATTTAAATGAGATTAGAATTTAAACTTTAACCCATATTCACAAATTCTCTCTTATTGAGGGCTAGTAATACTTAGGTAGTGATTAGTTTCTAATATCAATATTTAATCAGAACTTATAAAAATCTTAATTTAAGTGATACTAATTTGTGCCTATTAATTGTTGATTCACTTTCTGAGCTCCATCTACATTGTTTGCTTTTTGTGCAAAGAAAACTCTTTTTCTGTAACTCGATAGTGTTATCTTTGAATCAAACACAAGTACTTTTCAGAATCATTTGAAGTAGATGTTTAGAATAAAATACCCTATTTTTGATGTTTTTGAACTTTTACTTTGAAGCAAGACCTAGACTACTAAAATTTTATTCTAAATAGCATCTTAAATTACTGACATTTGCTATTCAGTAGCTTATTTTGCTTTTTCTGATTTATTGCTACAGAATTTAAAAAATAGATTTATTTATCATTGTTTTATACCTAGCCTCAGATACCACTTTATCATAAAGACTTACTTATCATTATCCTGATTTAAATTATATTTAACAAAAATATTGTGTAGACCCCACATTTTGTTTGCACATTTAATGCTAAAAACACTGAAAGAGCTGACTTGTTTGTTGAAGTAGGAGAGTAATTTTTTTCCCCCTCAGACTTGCCATTTATTAAATCTAAAGACTGCCAGTAGGATATTCCCTTCTGGATTCTGACTTTCAGGGATGGATTTTAGTGAAAGAAGCTATGGGAGGATTTAGTGATTTACATGAACAGGTAAAGAGTTTGGGCAGTTCTAACAAGGTCCCAAGACCACTTTAGGTTGCTAATTCCGCTGATCTTGTTTAGGCATCTGTGAACTTACATATGAGTAAGCCTGTTGATTTGAAATGTCTCATGATGTTTCAAGGTTAAATAGTTCATACTATTATTTTCAGGAGCTGGTGATGATACACGAACTTGGGGTCCACCTTTTGTGGGGACAGAAAGTACTTATTTTCTCAGTGTTAACCGAAATAAAAAAGTAAGAATATTATCCCCTTTTTGCTTTCTTTGTGTAATTCTCTCTTTTTTTAAAAAAAAATAATTAATTAATTTATTTTTGGCTGCCTTGGGTCTTCGTTGCTGCACGCGGGCTTTCTCTAGTTGCGGTGAGCGGGGGCTACTCTTCGTTGCAGTGCGCGGGCTTCTCATTGCGGCGGCTTCTCTTGTTGTGGAGCATGGGCTCTAGGCGCACGGGCTCAGTAGTTGTGACTCAGGGGCTTAGTTGCTCCACAGCATGTGGGATCTTCCCGGACCAGGGCTTGAACCCGTGTCCCCTGCATTGGCAGGCAGATTGTTAACCACTGCACCACCAGGGAAGCCCTGTGTAATTCTCCTGTAATAACAAAACTTTTGATATCATTGTGGCTTGTTTATTTCTGCCCCTTTTGGTAGATATTTTGTAATATTCCCAATAAGGTGAAATTTTATTTTATTTTATTCATTCACCAGTTACCAAGTAGAAACAGTAGAGCTTTTTATTAATTTTCCTTCTCTACTAACTTAAAACATTTTTTGAGAATTTATAATGTTTTTTTTGTTTGTTTGTTTTTTTTCCGGTACGCGGGCCTCTCACTGCTGTGGCCTCTCCCGTTGCGGAGCACAGGCTCTGGACGCGCAGGCTCAGTGGCCATGGCTCACGGGCCCAGCCGCTCCGCAGCATGTGGGATCTTCCCGGACCGGGGCACGAGCCCGTGTCCCCTGCATCGGCAGGCAGACTCCCAAGCACTGCGCCACCAGGGAAGCCCTATAATGGTTTTTAATGGAACTAATTTTATTAAAGTGAGGAATCACTTGATTTGTTACATTTGTTATTCTTTTGGAGATTGCTAATTGCCTACATTTGGTATTATTATTTGAAGAATTTTTACTATAATCCTTACTATCATCCTAACATATCCGAATTGAAAATAAAATCAGTAAAAATTATTTAAATGTTTCTTCATGAGGAAAATGCATTTACTTTAAGAGGAGAAATCTGTATATGAATGGCTCTCTTATTGAACTGTGAGCAATAAGAAAAATTTTTAAGATACTATTTTAATATATATATTTTTAATTTTTAGAGTATAGCTGTTAATATCAAGGATCCAAAAGGGGTGAAAATCATCAAAGAGGTACAGTATGCTCTATAGAAGGCATCTTGTCACCTGGGTTGTAATTAGGGATTTGAATATGAGTAAAAATATTTTAAAACATTATTTCATTGGCAATCTGAAATTTTGCTGTAAGTGCCATTTGAGTTTAACTTCGTTTTTATACTAAGTATAATTTGCTTTATAATTTCTGGTATATTGTGTTTAACATTTCTCCATCGTGTCAGAGTGTTCAGTTATGGCACTAGTGTCCATTGACTGAGTGCCTGCCCTGCATCAGATCTTAGGCCTGGGTACTTTATTCGTATTATCTTCTCAAATCTTCAGAATTTTCCTTGTAAATGAAGTATTATATCCTCATTTTCACAAGAGGTGAAATGAGTCTCAAGGGGCTTGAGTGATTGTCTAAAGATCACATAGCTAGTAAAGGGAGGAGCTGAAGTTTGAACCCTAGGTCTACATCACTGTAGAGCCCAAGGTTTTTCTAACACTTATTCAGATGGCTGATGTGTGCAGACCTGATCTTGGCATCTTTCCTTGAGGGGCCAGCACAATGGTTAGGGGAATACCCCAGTGTTCTACGGCTGGGATTCAAATTCTGCCTTCTTTACTTACTAGCCATGTGACTTCAGGCAGGTTACTTAACTTCTTTATGCCTCAGTTCCCTTATTAGCAAAATGGGGACAGTAATAATACCTACTTCTTAGGGTTGTTAGAATTGAGTTAATATTGTGTAAAATGTGAAGAAGGGTGCCTGCCATAGTCATAGTCAGCACTCATTCAGCATTGACTATTATTATTGTTCCCGGTGCACATGAAGGTGGATTCATCACGTGAGATAAAACTTGTTTGCCATTCTTGTTAAAGTTTGAAGTCTAGGGCTTCCCTGGTGGCGCTGTGGTTAAGAATCCATCTGCCAGGGCAGGGGACACAGGTTTGAGCCCTGGCCCAGGAGGATCCCACATGCCGCGGAGCTGCTGGGCCCGTGCGCCACAACTACTGAGCCTGCGCTTAGAGCCCGCGCTCCGCAGCAGGGGAGGCCACTGCCATGAGAGGCCCGTGCCCCTGCTCACCGCAACTGGAAGGAGCCCGTGCGCAGTGGCGAAGACCCAACACAGCCATAAATAAATAAATTAATTAAATAAAAAAAAAAAGTTTGAAGTCAAATGTAATGGATGTAAATCTCCTTGATTAGAGAACCAAATCCCCAAATTTGTTTTATATCAAAGTATCAATTTTAGCTTCATTGCTCTGATGCTTCTTTCCTTATCATCTGGCTGATTGAAAAATAACGTCTTCTAATTATTAAGATCAGAATCAGTGATCATCCGCTCTGGTTCTGTTGGAGCAATCCAACAAATTTAGAATTTTACTAGATATATGTTGAACCCAAAGCTTGATAATTGTCCTGATCTCACTGTCCTGTTTTCCTACATCTTTTCTATAGCATAACTTAGGTTTGTTTGCTTGTTTTTATTTTATTTTTCAGTTGCAACTTAATATGATTTTTCTAAATTGTTCTTTGTTATTATTGCCTTGCCTTGTTTTTTTTTTAAATAAATTTATTTATTTTATTTTTTCATTTTTGGCTGCATTGGGTCTTCATTTCTGCGTCCGGGCTTTCTCTAGTTGCGGCAGGCGGGGGCTACTCTTCGTTGTGGTGTGTGGGCTTCTCATTGCAGTGGCTTCTCTTGTTGCGGAGCACCAGCTCTGGGCACGCAGGCTTCAGTAGTTGTGGCGTGTGGGCTCAGTTATGGCTCGCAGGCTCTAGAGCGCAGGCTCAGTAGTTGTGGCACACGGGCTTAGCTGTTCCGCGGCATGTGGGATCTTCCCAGACCAGGGCTCGAACACGTGTCCCCTGCATTGGCAGGCAGATTCTCAACCACTGTGCCACCAAGGAAGCCCACCCTGCCTTGTTTGTCTATGGCAGCGACCCTCATCTTGGACTCAACTCCCATTGTCTTCATTCTCAGGCCCTTCTTTTTTTTTTTTTTTTTTACATCTTTATTGGAGTATAATTGCTTTACAATGGTGTGTTAGTTTCTGCTTTATAACAAAGTGAATCAGTCATACACATACATATGTTCCCATATATCTTCCCTCTTGCGTCTCCCTCCCTCCCACCCTCCCTATCCCACCCCTCTAGGTGGTCACAAAGCACCGAGCTGATCCCCCTGTGCTACGCGGCTGCTTCCCACTAGCTATCTATTTTACATTTGGTAGTGTATATATGTCCATGCCACTCTCTCACTTTGTCACAGCTTACCCTTCCCCCTCCCCATATCCTCAAGTCCATTCTCTAGTAGGTCTGTGTCTTTATTCCTGTCTTACCCCTAGGTTCTTCATGACATTTTTTTTTCTTAAATTCCATATATGTATGTTAGTATACGGTATTTGTCTTTCTCTTTCTGACTTACTTCACTCTGTATGACAGACTCTAGGTCCATCCACCTCATTACAAATAGCTCAATTTCGTTTCTTTTTATGGCTGAGTAATATTCCATTGTATATATGTGCCACATCTTCTTTATCCATTCATCTGTTGATGGACACTTAGGTTGCTTCCATGTCCTGGCTATTGTAAATAGAGCTGCAGTGAACATTTTGGTACGTGACTCTTTTTGAATTATGGTTTTCTCAGGGTGTATGCCCAGTAGTGTCAGGCCCTTCTTTTTATCTTTTCAGTAGTTGTTATGCTGCTGCTGCTGATGATGGTGATGATGATGAATCATCTAGGAGATTGTGCTTAATTCTTCTCTTTCTGGTTTATGTTTCTCAGTTCCACCTTCAATGTTCACAGTTCCTGCTTATTTGCTTCCATTTCAGAACATTTTGATATTTTATCCTGAATAGTGAAGGTTTTAGATTTGATTTAACAAATACTTTACAAGTTCATTAGGGTTTTTCAATGGGGCAGTGTTAGGTGGAATTCATAACTCTTGCTCCTAAGATATCAGTGTACATTGGAGTATTTTAGGCCTACATGTATAATTCTAACCAAAAGAAATGAATTTGCTGGGACATCTTTCTCATTCTCTTCAGATCCTGCCTGTGTCCTCCACCAGATTGTAACAATTTTAAATTGTTTCATTATGGGCATGGTTTCTCTTCATGTCTGATAATGATAAAGTACATTTCAACTCATATTAAACTTTAATAGATTGTCTGCAGTCATTTTGCATATCTTTTGCTTTCAGCTAGTTATACAGTTCATAAGTTACATATCTTACCGCCTAGAGGAAAAGTTATTTTTTGCCTAGTCTTTTTATTCTTTCTGGCATGGATTTCTCTTTTGGTCTTAAAAGTAGCAAAACAACCTTTGTATTCAGACCTTGGTGGGTATGATTGCTAATATAATGAGTCTAGTTTATAGATACAGTTCCAGAGTATTATACAAAGCAGTCAGCTGGATACATGAGAGCTCCAAAAAGTATGACTCCTTTGTCAACCAGGCTAACCAAAAATAGGTTGTGTAGAAAAGAAAGCTCTGCTTAGAAAAGTCTATGTATTTTCATGGCAATATGATTTAATAACTTCCTAACACGTCATCTATATTTCAAATAATTCTCTATGTTAATTAGTTGACAGTGACAGTATCCGTATTGTGGGTGTGAATCATGGCCAATAGAGCAGTGTCATGGGTTTTATTTTCCTCCAACATCTTATTATGAAAAATTCAAACATACAGAAAAATGGAAAGAGTAGTATAATGAACTCTTATTTACCCTATGCCTAGATGCAGTAGTTTTAAGATTTTGCTATATTTGTTTATTTACATATGAATACATGTGGTATGTGTGTGTCTGATTTTGAACTATTTGAAAGTAAGTGAAAGATATGAAACTTTGTCCTTAAATCCTTCAGGAGACATCTCCTGGGGGGTATAGCTCAGGGGGAGGAGCATTTGCAGAATACATCTAAGAGTAAGGACATTCTTTGACATACATTTAAAAATTATTTTATGATTTTTTTTTTTACTGATAAATGTGGTTAAATTCTTATCGTCACTTCCCCTCTATTTCTGATCTTGCTCATCCAGTCTGTTCCTAAATTTTTTTTCCCAGAAGAAAAGAAAAAGATGATGAGTTCTCTAACATGCAAAATTGTGCTTGTTTCTTATTGTGGGTAAGATTCTAGAATAGATTATTAGGGGATCTGTGAGCGCCAAGATGAGGAAGAGGTGATCACCAGCAAAACTGGGAACAAGTCTTTCTTCCCCCCTCACTTTATTTCCTAGTAGATCCTTGTATCAGGGAAATGCGATAAATGTTTGGTCTCCACTGAAGCAGTTGACTTGTATATTACTTGTAGATAGTGTGGAGATCCATGTAACTCAGGGAGGTTTGTGATGTCTCTGATTTCAGCACTGCACTGCTTAGAATTTTAACGAATGCATTAGTTAACGCTTTAGGGAACATACGTGATCTTGAAATGGGTAAATATCCCTAAAGAGAGAGGGAGGGAGAATATGTTGGATGGCAGACTCACTAAGAATCAGTATCTAGTAAATAGATAGTATGTGTTTATTTAAAATAAATACTTATAAAATGGAGCAAAGAATAACTTCTGTGCTATACACTTTTCTAGGGATATTTTGTCAATAAGTATCATAATGCATACATATTCAGTTCTTGGGTAATAATAAAAAGCTACTGGCATCTTTATCAGTGGAAGTCTTTAGCTTCTAAATTTAACTTTTCCATATTTTTCTTATAACTTCGGAGAGTTATACTACATGGTACTCTGAGCACACCTCTTTTTAGCTTAAATTTTTTTCTGTTGTTATACAAGTATCTGCTCATGGACAAAAAGATTAATATTTTAGTGTATCATATCAAATCTCTTTATGTCCTTGTATACTCATTTTTTCCAATAAACATGAGATAATACCATGTATATTATTTTTTAATGTTTTCTGTTTATACATTCTGAATACTTTTCTATTAATATAACTTATTCATTATATTTATTTTCTTGTCTTATTGAAACTGAATTTGTTTGTGATCCAGCTGAATACTTTATGTGAATTGAAATGTGATTTATGATGGTCTAGAAATCTAAAAATACAAATACTCTATATAGTTAAAAGTTTTAAAATTGTGGTATAATATATATAACATAAAATGTCATTTTAACCATTTTTACTGTACAGTTCAGTAGCATTAATGACATTCATAATTGTGTGCAACCATCACTGCTGTGTATTTCCTTTATGTTTAATCATTCCAAACAAACTCTGTATCCATTAACCAATAATTCTCCACTTCCTTCTCCCCTCAGCCTCTGATAACCTCTAATTTACTTTCTGTCTTTATGAATTTGCCTATTCTAGATATTTCATATAAGTGAAATCATATAATATTTGTACTTTTGTGCCTGGTTAATTTTACTTAGCATAATGTTTTCAAGGTTCATCCATGTTGTAGCATGTATCAGAACTTTGCTCCTTTTTATGGCTGAATAATATTCTACTTTACTGGATGGATTTATTTGTCTGTTGATGGATACTTGGGTTGTTTCCATCTTTTGGCTGTTGTGAATAATGCTGCTATGAACATTTGGATACAAGTACCTGTTCAAGTCCCTGCTTTCAATTATTTTGGGTATATACCTAGGATTGGCATCTCTGAGTCATATCTTAACTGTGTTTAACTTTTTGAGGAACCCACACAGAGTTTTAACATTAAAAATAATTTATCAAATGTCATTTGCATAAGGTACTATACTGTGCACCATGCAGAATACACATCAGAGAGATGACTGGTGTAAGAATCTAGGTGTGTTTGATGCAGCTTGTTTTCTTTAGTGCCTGCAGGAGCGCTGTGTAAGTAGCAGACAGAAGCTCAGAAAAATATGTGGAATAAATGACAATGTAACTGTAGCTTTGTGTTTTATTTATACTAACACCCATTCTCCCTCCACATTTTCCAAGCAAGGCTTGGTAGAACCATTAACAAAAAATAAACACATCTCTACTTGGGCTGTCCCTGGGGCATACTGCATAGAGTTGCCCATGTGAGAAGCAGCTTGAATGTTAATTGGCAGCTGGAATTTGGAAAGGATGCCTGTATGGCTTAAGATTTGGGGTGCATACTTGAAAACCTTTCTCTCTCTCTGTCCTGTATCTTAATGTATGTATCATTCCTCTTCTGACAGGTGGTCACCTGGGCCCCTGGTACCTGTTTCAGGAGCTCTGGAGGATAACAGCTTATTTCCCTGAGATGCCTCCTAAGATCTCCTCCCCCTAAATTTTGTTAAGTCAAACACACTCCAAATTTGGTGACACAATAACAAACAGGCATTCAATTTATTGACATTTCCTTCTGAAGTTTATGTAAATTCAGTTATTTTCCATATAGAGCAGAGGTTGGCAGACTGTGTGGGCCAAATCAAGTTTGTTTTTGCACAGCCCATGGTGAATTTTACAGTTTTAAAGATTGTTAAAGAAAAATAAAGAACATGTGACAGGGAATGTATGTGGCCTAAAAAGGCTAAAATATTTACTTTTTGACATTTTATGAAAAAAGTTTGCCCACCCCTGGTCCAGAGTCTTATTCTATTGCATTAGTTTGATGTGTGAGAGTATATCTATGTCAACATGGCAATTAAAAAATTATTGAATTGGGCTTCCCTGGTGGCGCAAGTGGTTGAGAGTCCGCCTGCTGATGCAGGGGACACGGGTTTGTGCCCCGGTCCCGGAAGATTCCACATGCCGCGGAGCGGCTAGGCCCGTGAGCCATGGCTGCTGAGCCTGTGCGTCTGGAGCCTGTGCTCCACAACGGGAGAATCCACAACAGTGAGAGGCCCACGTACCGCAAAAAAAAAAAAAAAAAAAAGATATGTAGTCACAATTGAAATTTTGAAAAGAATTTTAAGATTAAGGTTTACGATGGCTTGTTGCAGTGATCTGGGAATCAGAGTTGGGGTTTTGTTTCTGACAGTTACTGATTTACTGGGTTATAGTTTAGCAGTTTTTTTTTTTTTTTAAATGGTTCATTAAATACATTTAAAACTCTTTGGAAAGAAAGCATCTGGAAAGTGTGAAAGCAATTCAGAATCATGTTTACATGTATTAAGTGCCTATATGTACATGTTGTAATGAGGAATATTACATAATAAGGATGGAGTAGTAAAGACATTGTATTTAGTTTTATTTTAAAGGGGTTAAAAGATATTTTTCGTATATTTTATGTTCTTATATTCTAATTTTTTTACCTAAACTTCTGAGAATATATTTAGATAGACCACGTAGCCTAGATAATTTCTTACATTTAATGTAAGCAGAATCCACTTAATACCATGGTAATAACTGAAAATTTTAATACCCATTGTTTTACTGGCAGTAATACCTCAGGTAGTTGACCAGAGCCTTCGTGTTTATCTAAGAATACTTTGTAATTCTACTTTTCCTGTGATTTTTCTGGGCTTTTACAAAGCGAGGATCAATTGTGTCTACTGAAATTAGAATTCTGTCATGTGGGGATTTGTTGAAAGCTGGGAAGTCCCTTAAGAAGTCTGACTCATCTTCACCTCTTCTTTCAGCTGGCAGCTGTTTGTGATGTATTTGTGGAAAACTATGTCCCTGGCAAATTGTCTGCAATGGGGCTGGGCTATGAAGATATAGACGTGGTAGCGCCTCACATGGTCTACTGTTCCATCACAGGTATCTCAGCACCACACCCTCGTCAGTGGCGAGGTTTTCCAGTTTCTGTGTCTCTTTCTGTATATAAGAAACCTCACGCTTGAGGTGCTTCTGCTCTCCCTCCCTGCCGAGCCATTTTAGGTTGTTGAAAATTAATCACTAAAGAACATTAACCTAAATGAACATTTTTCATATTTCTTCTGTGAATTGTCTGCCTGTAGTTTTGCCAGTTTTTCTACTGATATTTCTCAAATACTGACAAGGTACTATTATTAACTTATATGTAGAATTACAGGTGAGATATTAATTGGCTTTAAGATAACATAGGATCTCAACATACTGCTTCAATATATTCAAAAGTGCTAAAGCCAACTGAAGGAAAAGAGTGCTATGAAGTCTTTTAGATTGTTCAGCCCTTGATGGTGAACTCTGTGTGTGTGTTTGTGTGTGTATAAGTATGTCTTTAGGCTAAAGGGAAAAAAGTGATTGTATTAGTTATCTTTACATAGTTTATAAGCACTTAGCTATTAATTAGGAATACAGTATTAAAAAGTTATTCTTAAAATAGAAAGTTACATTAATAGCTTTTGTCAGAATAATTTATAAGATTTTCAGATTTTATTAATTCATCCACCAAATATTTACTGCAGACCTGTGATCTGCCAGGCAGTATTCTAAGCTTCTGAGATACAGCAATGAATAACACATATATATGCTCTTCAGCAGATTTACATTCTAGGTTAGGGAGATAGATAGTAAATAAGTAAACACATTCTTTTGTGTTTTGTATTTGAGTATAGTAGTGATAAGGTCAAAAGAGAACAACTAAACAGGGCAAGGGGGATGAGGTTAGGAGGGTCCATTTTATACTGGGAGGTGAGACAAGTCTTCATTGATAAAGGGGACATTTAAGCCGAGACCTGAATGAAGTAAAGGAGTGAATCGTATCATTATTGGCAATGAGGGTTTCGGGCAAGGGCAACAGCAAGTGCAAAGGACCTAGGGCAAGACTGTGTTGGGCCTGTTTGAGGACCAGCAAGGATGACTGAAACAGAGTGAGTTAGGGGGAATGTAGTAGGAAGAAAATCAGGGAGATAATGGTTAGTAAGATGATGGTTAGTAAAGGCTTGTGGGCTGCTCTTAAGGAATTAGGCTTTTACTTCGAGTAAGATTATAAGCTAATGGAGAGTTTTAAGCAGAGGAATGATGCGACCTGACATTTTTAAAAGGATCACTCTAGCTACTGTGTTAAGAATAGACTGTCGAGGACAAGGGTAGTGGGAGAACAATTACGAAGCTATTGACATAGTCCAGGCTACAGATGATGGGGGCTTGAATTAGAGTAGCAGTGGTCGAGGTCGTTAAAGAGTGATAGAATTCTGAATGTTTCCGAGAAAAGGGGGTAAGGTTTGCAGATGGATGAGATGTGAGTATCAGAGAAAGACTAGAGTTAAGGATGACTCTAGGGTTTTGGCCTGAGCGATTAGAAGAATTGTTGTTTACAGAGTCGAGTAGCACTGTGGAAAGAAGCTTTGGGAGGGAGAACATCACGTTTGGACTTGGAATGTCAAGTCCAAGTCTAGCTTGAAATGTAGAGTAAGGGCTTGGATCTAAGAGTCAGGAGATGTAAAATTTTATAGTTATGAGCAAATACATGGTATTTGAAGGCTGTATTTGATCTTTTACAGAGTGAGTTTAGATAGAAAAAGGAGAGTCTGAGTGGCTGAGCCTGATGCACTCCCATGAGTAGATGTTTAGGAGACAATGATGACACAGTGAAGGAAGTCGTGAAGGAATCGTCAGTGAGGTGGGAGGAGAACCCGGAGGCGAAGTGAGGAAAGGGTTTATTTTCATAGACAGTTGAAGCAGAAAAGCATAAAGCATAAAGCACGTATGGACCTGAATTACTCGCATCTCCTAAATGCACCACACTCGCTCTCACGGCAGAGCCTTTACACACGATGTTCCCATTGCTTGGAACACTAATCCCCTGCCATACCCGGTAACTCTGTCTTTGTCCTTTAGATCTCACCTTGGATGTCATTGCTTCTGCGCAGACTTTTTCTCTCGATCCCTGAAGACTGGGTTGGCTGTTGTCTATCATATTTTACTCTTTACTTGTCTGTCTCCCCCACTATCTTTCAGGCTCTTGTTCAGCACACAGTATAGAACACATGGTAGGGAGTTTCTTACCTCAATGAATGAATAATCAGAACTTGGCTAAAGAATTTTTAATAGCTGCCTTTTTTTTTTTTTTTTTTTTTTGCATTCTACTTTTCAGAGATAAGTGTAAGTGGTAAACGTTATGTTTACATTTTCCAAAGAAACTTTCAGAGGATAGCCTGGGGTTAGGGCATAGTTGGCCTAATCTGTTATTTCTTATGTAGTTCGTCCATAGCACTAATGTAATGATCATTGCTTTAAGGTACCAAAGGAGTCCGTACCATGAAGTAAATATTCACTTATTGTTACTAGGTCCCTATGCATTAGGTTTTTTCCTAAGGCAGTAAGGGAACTAGTACATTTAAAAAATATTTTAAAAGGGAACCAAACAAAAACTTTACTCCTTATATTTCAGTAAATTTATCTTAAAATAGGTATCTGAAAATCTTGTTTTACTATAAAAGCCACAAAAATGTTATCTTAAAAATCTTTGTTATTTGTAAAATTATAAGAACCAAAATACTCCTATTTCTTTGCATTCAGGTTAATTGAGATATTATAATACTTTGACTGTGACACATTTCTTTAGTATAAGTAGTGCTTTTCGTGGTGTAATTGTCTTTGTGGTGGTATTTTCATATAAAATAAGCTATAATTGCAATATTTGGACAATTGTTATTATTTTAGATTTAGATCAAAGAGCCCAGTGATCATTAACTTCTCTACTGAACAGCACAAGAGATAGGTTCTGGACATAGTAGATCTTTGCCACTAGATCTGACTCTTTTTCAGATGTACTATTATATAGATCTGTAATCACACTTTTGTTTTTGTGTCTGTGTATCAAATACTTATATGTGTGTGAGAGAGGGAGAGATTTTTCCTTAGAATCTCACAATCTAATGGAAATGCTGAGGTTTAAAATATTAAAATAGGTGAACTATTATCTTCTGAATTACCCTATAACCATAAGAATTCTGCATAACTAACAAATGCAAAATCTTACATGACAGTAAGTATTTATTTCTCATTGTCATAAATGTGGGTTGGCTGGGATGCAGCTGATCTAGACTCGTTAGGTTTGGCTACAAGTTGCAGGTCTGTTCTGCACGTGTCTTACACTCCTTGGACCAGTGGCTACCAAGTACGTGTTCTCCTCGTAGTGAAAGGCAAGAGCACAAGAGAACAAACTTAATCTCACAAGCACGTTTAAAGCCTCTCTCTGCTCACATCACATCTGCTAGTATTCATTTGGTCAAGGCAAGTCATATGGCCAAGCCTAATACCAAGAGGTGATTAAATATAATACTCTAGTGGCAGGAACTACAAAGTCTCATTGAAAAGGGCATGGGATCCGGGAAGGGTGAAGATTGGGAATAATAATGTATTTCATCACATCACCCAGCTAAATGAAATGTTAATCCACTTGGGAAGCCTCACACTTCCTCAAAGTTTCCCATCTGTATCTAACTACAGTTAGAATCAAAAGTTCTTCTGGGCCTTGTCTTGTGACTGGAGAATCTCTTTTAAGTTTTCTTCCAGTTCTCAGATCCTGTATTAACATTTTAGTGTGGCAAAGGCCCTTAGAGATAGATTATAGTTCTCAGTAGTTCTCAGCTAAGGGGAAAATGGGAGTATCATATGCTTTTTGGTAATAGCGATGGGGCATGAAGGGGTGATGGGGAGAGGCGTATGTAGTCTGAAAAACCAGCCCTCTTTATTCTGTAATCCTATGTATCTCCACCTCCTGACAATCGTTAGAAAAACGTTCACACAGCTCTCTCTTCTTTATGACTGATAAGGAGACAGACCCAGAACAGCTGAGGGACCTAAGGTCACACAGCTATTTAACGGCAAATGGGTTTAAAAACTCAGGCTTCTTGACTTGGTATTAAGCGCTTCTACACTTTCTCTGTTTAGACATGTATCATTGTTAAGTGATGACATGGACTTTGTGATTACAAGACACTGAACAGGTCTCCTTGAGAATATATATTTTTGTTATTCTCTTTCATTTGTTGTGGATCACATTGGCAGCGGTGGGAGTCATGAACAGAGTTGCTCATCAGGGAGTCTAACTTTCAACAGATTCTTTTGGAAGCAGCCGTCATTTGTGAGTCATGAGTCTGTGTGTATCTAACGCAAGGGCCACCTCTCCTTTTTTAGAAGTTTGATATTCTTGGTAATCAATGTTTGTTTTTTTTAAATAAGACTGATTAGATCAGTCTAAAGTTGCACATGTTATTATTGGGGTCCTAGACTTTCCTGATGTTTCCCTGTGGTATTGATGTCTTGTCAGTGCTTTCCAAGCCCAAATAGTCTGTTCTCACTCACATGTTGCCCTTACTGCTGATGAGAGTAACCTTGGAGTGGTTGGGAGTTTAATGCATTCTGACCGTTGTGTGGCTGAGACTGCCTCAGTCTGTGAAATCTGGTCTACAGGACAAAACTGCTACACTGATCACAAGGGAGGAAGGACCCGATTATTTTCATTAGCACCGTCCTCTTGTCATTTCAGAAGAAGCTGAGTGTGAACATTAGGGGGCAGTGTTTAAAAAGCTGTCAATAGAATTCACTACAAATTCCTTTTTGAGAAAACTGTAGTGTTTCCTGTGTACCACTGGGTGGAGAGAATCTCTGAAGGGACATATCTATATTTTTTCAAAGTATATTTTTTTCAAAGTGACCATTCTCTACCTTTTTCTACTTTTAGAAGTACAAGATATTTTCCTTAGCAATTTAATTTAAACTTTTATCTTCTTTCCTTCATGTCTTCTGTGCATGTTATTAATTATATACACTTAGCAATAAGAATGCTACCACATTTTAAAGAATTTACTTTTTTTCTTCATGTTAACTTCATTACTCTTTCTTTCTAAAAGGATAAACATTACATTATGTTATTGACTAAACTAATTTTGTGGTAGGAACATTGTGTTTACCCTTTAAATAAAATTTCTCGTCTTTTTTTTTAAGGAAAGTAGTTTGCAAAGCAGTTTTTTAATTTTTGAGAACAAGTTACAAAAGATGATATACAGAATGATATTATTCATACAGAGTTAAAATTATATAAAATATATTTTTTGGTAGTTTACTCGTATATGATTAAAATATAAAAATATTCGTAGTAATGAAAAA
Organism: Aethalodelphis obliquidens; assembly: GCF_003676395.1. Taxonomy (NCBI): domain Eukaryota; kingdom Metazoa; phylum Chordata; class Mammalia; order Artiodactyla; family Delphinidae; genus Aethalodelphis; species Aethalodelphis obliquidens. The sequence goes on from NW_020837971.1 coordinate 12,432,672, forward strand.
TACTAAACTCAAGAGAATGATTACCCCTGGAGCATGGGGAGGGAGGGAAGGGGGACAGGGATACACACAGGACTTCAGCTATATTTGCCAAATAGCCAACTGGCAGATGCATGAGTATTTGTTATGTTATTCTGTATACCCTATTTATTTATTTATTTTTGGCTGTGTTGGGTCTTCGTTGCTGCGCATGGGCTTTCTCTAGTTGCGGCGAGCGGGGTCTACTCTTTGTTGCGGTGCGTGGGCTTCTCACTGTAGTGGCTTCTCGTTGCGGAGTGTGGGCTTAGTAGTTGTGGCACACGGGCTCAGTAGTTGTGGCTCGCAGGTTCTAGAGCGCAGGCTTCAGTAGTTGTGGCTCGTGGGCTCAGTAGTTGTGGCTCGCAGGCTTTAGAGTGCAGGCTCAGTAGTTGTGGCGCACGGGCTTAGTTGCTCCGCGGCATGTGGGATCTTCCTGGACCAGGGCTCAAACCCGTGTCCCCTGCATCCACCAGGGAAGCCCCATTCTGAATACCCTTTTATGCTTGAAATAACAGCAGCAAATGATTCTGAAATGCCCAAATTATCCCTTCCTTTCTCATTCCTTTCCTTTGTCTGCCCCTCACCCCCACCACTCCAGTACATGTTTCTTGAGCTTCTGTAGATTCCTGGCTTTGTGGAGTGTACAGAGTGAACAATGCAGACATGGTTCCTGCCTTTAAGGAGCTTACAGCCTAGTGTGAGAGACACTTCATAAACAGGTTAAGAAGAGAGTATGGCATGTACTAACAAATTGTGCTGTCATGAAAGAATCAAACAGAGTACTGCGGTAGAGATTAGTAGAGCAGGGGATGCATAAGTAAATGGGATGGTCAAGGAAGTCCTTTCTGGGGAGGTAACATTTCATAGACTTAAAGTATGAGAAGGAGCCAGCCATGCAAAGAGCAAGGGGAGGAGCGATTCAGGCGGAGAGAACACCACGTGCAGAGGCAGGAAAGATCTAGCTATCTTTAAAGGCCTAAGAGAAAGCCAGTGTGCCTAGGATACCAATAACTGGGAACAGCATGCTTGAGAAGACACTGCATAGAGGTGTGCGAGTGCCATGGTGTGCTGAAAGGGGTTTGAGCAGTAGAGGGATATGATTCAAATTATATCAAAAATGATCTTTGAAAGAGGTGGGAGTCGAATACTGATTGTCTCATTGAAGAATTTCATTATAAACATTGGTCTTGACATAAGGTTCATGTTTGAGAGAGTAGCTATTAAGATAAAATTTCTTTAGATTATTAAAGGCTCCCATGGTGTTTCAGAGTCAATAACAGAGAGTGATGAGCCCAGATGGATATGGCAGATCATCTAGCAACTGCATCCAACACTATATCATGGCAACGATAATACAAAACAAAACACTGCTGCACTTGGATTCTTATGGAGTGAGTTAGTCTGTGTATATGTATATTTTCATCATTTTATACATAGTCACCACATAACCATGTCTTTTAAAAAAGAATAATTAGAAGTCTGCCTGCACTCTAAACCCATAAAAATTTTGAAGGGGAGAAAAACAAGAAAGAAAGGGAGGGAAGGAGGGAAGAAGGAAAGGAAGGAAAGGAGGGAAGAAGGAAAGGAAGGAAAGAAGGAAGGAAGGAAAGAAGGGAGGGAGAGAGGGAGTGAGGAAGGAAGGAAGGGAGGGATGCAGGAAGAAAGAGAAAAGAATCAGAACTAAGTCAAATGGAATAACGATGTGCAAGTTTTTTTTAACCTCTAAAAATAATAGTCCAGTTTAGTTCATTAAGCATCATTTCTAGATTGAATAAACAATCAGTTACAGACACGACATTAAAAGAGATCCTCACAGTCAAAATAACTGGAAACTACTGGTCTAAATTATAGATGTCTCTTGTCTCCCCTTCTAACAGAACATTTTTTTGCCCAGAATTTTAGAGTGTTGTGGTCATCTGTCCAACTTTATAGTCCGTGATCCCTAGCAAAAGTGTGGTTTAACATATTTACCATTTTGTACCAAACTCATAGTTTAATCAATGACACCGTCTCTGCAGGGGAAGAGAAACTTAACACATAAATACAAGATTTCAAAGCACAGCCCATAAAACTAAGGACTGAGATTGTATTTTGTCTGTAGACATGGATGGACTCCAGAAAGTGACTTTATGCCTTCATTTTATCCCCCAAGGGCATAATCTTTTTATCTTTAAATACTTCTTTTTACCCTTACACATATAACAGATGTGTTATACAAGTTGGACTCAGTGGAGTGTAAGCAGAAACTTTACTCTTTCCCACCCTACCTCTGCAAACCTGCACTCCTGACTCATTTTCCTTGCTCATTGGTGAAATCCCAGGAAAGTCCTACAGACTTCTTTTCCGATTATTTTATTTCAAGTATTACAAATTCCAGTCCAATCTAAAAAGAAAACTTCAGACTCTTGTACAATTTATGACTTTTCCCTTTCTCCAACTTGTCCTGACTTCCTGGAAACTTGAAGAGTGTGTGTGTGTGCGTGTGTGTGTGTGTGTGTGTGTGTTGGAAGAGGATAGTCAGCCTCTTCCTCCATGATCCATCTCTTCCCTGTTGCTAGCTTCTCTTTGTGATTCTTTCAGAGTCAGGCCCTCATAGGGAAGAGAGTGAGTTAATGGGTACAAAAGAGCTCCTGCTTGATGGGGGTAGTTGGGCACTGCATTGTGGCCTACTGTGTGCCTGAAGCTCAGTTGGTGGCAAATTGTCCTATGGGGAGCTTTGTAGGCTCTTCAGAGACTTCAGACTGTAGTTCTCCCTCTTTAATCCTTGGCTTTGTGCAGTCTTATGTATACAGAGGCCACCTGTTCAGGTCAAGGTCACTTTGTCCTATAGGCAGCCCTCATGGATAGAATTCCTTTTTTAATTTTTGTAATTTTTTAATTGCAGTATAGTTGATTTACCATGTTGTGTTAGTGTAAGGTGTACAGCAAAGTGATTCAGTTATGTGTGTGTGTGTGTGTGTGTGTGTGTGTGTGTGTGTGTGTATATATATGTATTCTTTTTCACAGTCTTTTCTGTTATAGGAACATTCCATTATTAGTACAAGATATTGAGTAGAGTTCCCTGTGCTCTACAGTAGGTCCTTGCTGATGATCTATTTTATATACAGTAGTGTGTGTATGTTAATAGAATTCCTTTTATGATGAACTAGTTCTGCTCTCCTGTTGGCCCACTTAGCCCATGGGGAAAACTCGTCCTTGCTCTTCCTCAGCATTGGGAGTGAAGTTTACTCCCAAATCTTTTAGTTCTGCTGCCTTTCACTGATGTAACCATAGTCTCTTGCTTTTGGTACTTTTTTAGGCACGTGTCCAGTCATTATGTACTTTCATATTCCTAAACTATAGGCCCAGACCTCAGATGCTGTTTTTGAAGTGTCCCTCATGTGGCTTGAAGTAAAGAGGAAGCAGCCTGCCTCTGCCCTATGGCAGGGTGAAATGCACAGCATGCTGACAACTCTTTCTTTTATTTTTTAAAATTTATTTTATTGAAGCATAGTTGTTTTACAATGTTGGGTTAATTTCTGCTGAGCAGCAAAGTGATTCAGTTATATATATATATACATTCTTTTTCATATTCTTTTTCGTTACGGTTTATCACAAGATATTGAATATAGTTCCCTGTGCTATTACAGTAGGACCTTGTTGTTTATCCATTCTCTATATAATATTTTACATCTGCTAACCCCAAACTCCCAATCCTTTCCTCCCCCACCCCCTCCCTCTTGACAACCACAAGTCTGTTCTCTATGTCTGTGAGTCTGTTTCTGTTTCGTAGGAAAGTTCATTTGTGTCATATTTTTTATTTATTTATTTATTTTATTTTTTCTTTTTTAATATTCTTATTGGAGTATAATTGCTTTACAATGTTGTGTTAGTTTCTGCTGTATAACTCTTTTTTTAACATATTTATTGGAGTACAATTGCTTTACAATGGTGTGTTAGTTTCTGCTTTATAACAAAGTGTATCAGTTATACCTATACATATGTCCCATATCTCTTCCCTCTTGCGTCTCCCTCCCTCCCACCCTCCCTATCCCATCCCTCTAGGTCCTCACGAAGCACAGAGCTGATCTCCCTGTGCTATGCGGCTGCTTCCCACTAGCTATCTATTTTACATTTGGTAGTGTATATATGTCCATGCCACTCCCTCACTTTGTCCCAGCTTACCCTTCCCCTCCCCATATCCTCAAGTCCGTTCTCTAGTAGGTCTGTGTCTTTATTCCTGTCTTACCCCTAGGTTATTCATGACCATTTTTTTTTTTTTTTTTTTAGATTCCATATATATGTGTTAGCATATGGTATTTGTTTTTCTCTTTCTGACTGACTTCACTCTGTATGACAGACTCTAGGACCATCCACCTCACTACAAATAACTCAATTTCGTTTCTTTTTATGGCTGAGTAATATTCCATTGTATATATGTGCCACATCTTCTTTATCCATTCATCTGTTGATGGACACTTAGGTTGCTTCCATGTCCTGGCTATTGTAAATAGAGCTGCAATGAACATTTTGGTACATGACTCTTTTTGAATTATGGTTTTCTCAGGGTATATGCCCAGTAGTGGGATTTCTGGGTCGTGTGGTAGTTCTATTTTTAGTTTTTTAAGGAACCTCCATACTGTTCTCCATAGTGGCTTTATCAATTTACGTTCCCACCAACAGTGCAAGAGGGTTCCCTTTTCTCCCCACCCTCTCCAGCATTTATTGTTTGTAGATTTTTTTTTTTTTTTTTTTGCGGTACGCGGGCCTCTCACTGTTGTGGCCTCTCCCGCTGTGGAGCACAGGCTCCAGACGCGCAGGCTCAGCGGCCATGGCTCACGGGCCCAGCCGCTCCGCGGACTGTTGAATCCTCCCAGACCGGGGCATGAACCGGTGTCCCCTGCATCGGCAGGCGGATTCTCAACCACTGCGCCACCAGGGAAGCCCTGTTTGTAGATATTTTGATGATGGCCATTCTGATCAGTGTGAGATGATATCTCACTGTAGTTTTGATTTGCATTTCTCTAATGATTAATGATGTTGACCATTCTTTCATGTGTTTGTTGGCATAAACCCATGCACATATGGTCACCTTAACTTTGATAAAGGAGGCAAGAATATACAGTGGAGAAAAGACAGTCTCTTCAATAAGTGGTGCTGGGAAAACTGGACAGCCACATGTAAAAGAATGAAATTAGAACACTCCCTAACACCGTACAGAAAAATAAACTCAAAATGGATTAAAGACCTAAATGTAAAGCCAGACACTATCAAACTCTTAGAGGAAAACATAGGCAGAACACTCTATGACATAAGTCACAGCATGATCCTTTTTGTGTCATATTTTAGATTCCGCGTGCAAGTGATATCATACAGTATTTGTCTTTCTCTTTCTGATTTACTTCATTTAGTATGATAATCTTTAGGTCCATCCATGTACCTCCCAGTGGCATTATTTTATTCTTTTTTTATGGCCGAGTAGTATTCTAGTGTATATATGTACCACATCTTCTTTATCCATTCATCTGGATAAAGCTTGTTTCCATATCTTGGCCATTGTGAATAGTGCTGCTGTGAACATTGGGGTGTATGTAACTTTTTGAATTATAGTTTTGGCCACATATATGCCCAGGAGTGGGATTGCTGGATCATATGGCATCTCTATTGTTAGTTTTTTGAGGAACCTCTATACTGTTTTCCATAGTGGCTGCACCAATTTACATTCCCACCAACAGTGTAGGAGGGTTCCCTTTTTTTCACACCCTCTCCAGAATTTGTTACTTGTAGACTTTTAATAATGGACATTCTGACTGGTGTAATGTGGTACCTCATTGTAGTTTTTATTTGCATTTCTCTAATAATTAGTGATGTTGAGCATCTTTTCATGTGCCTGCTAGCCATCTGTATGGCTAACAACTCTTTGTAAGGAAATTCATGCTAAAGGTCTCATTTATCTTTCCACCTTTTCTCACGTATCCTGAAATGGATGGTAAGCTAAGAGCAGTAAAACTGGTTTCATAGTCTGTTAGCATGACCTGCATTGGTGTTCTGGCACTTATGGCATTCTTTTTGGGTTTGAAGCCTCAGCTGAAACTGAGGCAAGAGAGTCCTGTTTGAACATTCTTTAACTCAAAGTTTGTTGAAGAAATATGTTTTTCAGGTAGTAAAGAATAACATTAAGTAGAGTAAACCTGAGATATCTGTGTTCGAAATTTTTAAGTATGAAAAGATAATATTTAGTAAACTAAAAGTGTTTTGATTAATTTTGTATACATTTTAAATTATTTAGACACAAATGAAAAGGTCAGTCATTTCCATATACATAATTTCTAAATAAATATTTTTTCCCAATAGCAAATCCCACTTTAAAGCTGATACTGAATTGTTACTGGGTATAAGGAACATTAAGTTAATTTTCCTTGGGAAGTTTTTATGAAACTGTGGGATTAAGAAAATCTACTGGACTGGAACATGGATAAAATGATTCCCCATTATGCTAAAAGAGACAAAATTGCTGCTCTTAAAAGAACTCTGTTGGGTATAATTAGGGATATGCAGTGAGCACCATCTCATGACACAATTTTATACATAAATATGTGTTTGAGCTTCTTCAGTTCTCAGACACTTTCATTTCTCTCGTACTATTGATCGATAAAAGAGAAACCCATGACTTGAAAATGAACTTGAGTTGTTTTCTCAATGCTTTAAAATTCTAAAAGCAAAGAGATAACCTGAGCCTAGAAATATGGTATAAATCTAGAATCTGTTGGTTTCACCTTTGGTCTCTGATTTCTAATATATGGATATATTGGTTCCCAGTTCAAAGAACCACTTGGGGCCAACAAAAGGGAAAAAGATGACAATGTTAGTTAATGTCAAAGCAGTAGTTATTTCAAAACCTTCACAAATCAAATGTTTCATAGATCGTGCCAGATAAACATGCCAAGACTTAGCCACAGTCCAAAAATCCTGTCATCAGAACTAAATTGTTTCCCCTTATGGTAATAGGTCTGGGATATAAATCCACAAATTAAAGAAGCAATGCTAGATAGGAAGAAATGTTATGCTTAAAAGGATAAAAAAAAGAATGTTAGATAAAATTTAGATAGCATTTATTTCATGAATGCTAATGAATTTTTTCATTCTTTGGATGGCCTTCCAAGCCAGCATTAGTGCAGTACTACAACTTTCAGCCCTTATTTGAACCATAGTAGCTTCACAAAGGTCAAAGTATGTTGAGTAAGTAACAGTTGTACACCCTGAAAGATAAGGGATGTTGATAGAATATCAGACTGTGGAATAAGTGAATCCGTTTTGTAAAGAACATAAAATTCACAAAAAGTTATCAAGTGAAAAATACCAAAGTTTAAAAAATTTGGTAAACATTTGGTTATAAGAAAGACTACTCTAACAAACAGTCTGATTAAAAAATGGGTCAAGGATGTGAACACATTTCTCCAGAGAGAATATACACATTGCCAATGAGCACATGAAAAGATACTCAGCATTACTAATTATTAGGGAAATGCAAATCAAAACCACAGTAACATACCACTTCATATCCACTGGGATAGCTACTATCAAAAAAACAAAAGTTAACAGTGTTGGTGAGGATGTGGAAAAATTGGAGCCCTTGTGCGCTGTTGGTAGGAATGGGAAATGGTGTAAGCCACATAGGGGGTTCTTCAAAAAATTAAACATAGAATTACCATATAATTCAGCAATTCCACTTTTGATTATATATCCAAAAGAATTGAAAGCAAGTACTTGAACAGATGTTTGCATTATGTTCCTAACAGCATTATTCAAAAATAGTCAAAAGTTGGAAGCAACCCAAGTGTCCATCAGTGGATAAATGGATAAATAAAATGTGGTATACATACAATGGGATATTATTTAGCCTTGAAAAGGAAGGGGATTCTGACACAGGCTGCAACACGGATGAACCTTGAAGACATTATGCCAAGTGAAATAAGCCAGTCACAAGAGGACCAATACTGTATTACTCCACTTCTATGAGGTACCTAGAGTAGTCAGATTCGTAGAGATAGAAGATAGAATGATGATTGTTAGAGGCTTGGGGGAAAGAAAAATGGGGCGTTACTGTTTAACGGATGCAGAGTGTCAGTTGGGAAGATGAAAAAGTTTTAGAGATGAATAGTAGTGACAGTGTGAGTACCACTGCACTGTACACTTAAAAATGGTTAAAATGGTAAATTTTGTGTTATGTATACTTTATCATGATTAAAAAAATTAAAGTTAAAAAATAAAGAAAAAATTTATAAAGTAAAAAAAGACTAGTCTAAACTACAAAGTGTACTGTGAAATTCTAATTACTATGTCACAACCACAAGAAAATGTTGTTTGTACTATGTTTTAAATAGTGATCTACAAATACAAATATTTGATGACTAGGTATTAATATATAAAACACTCCTTTGTTTAATAATCAATTGATTCATGTATGTATAAATTAAAAGCTCTTTTTGTCTTTTATTTCTTTTCAATCTGATGGGATTAGCTTATAGCTGTCATTTGCTTAATACTAAATATTGACGAAAATACCAGGGTTTTTTGTTGTTGTTTTGGTCAAAATCTTACTCCACATGCTAATTTTACATCTTTAGATTCTTATTGCTATTCACCCTATATTTATCATTCTGTTGTAAATAATTTCGCATTCCTAACATTGTCTAGGAAATACTCAAAGGACTGAGGAAAGGGAATTTAAATGAATTCTTTCTGAAGAGAAGAATTGCCTATTAGGATGAATAGTTATGATAATGAGAGTTCTATGAGAATTGCTGATTTTACTTCAAAATAAAAATATTATAGTTATTTTAAAACTTTCAATCTGAGAAATGAAATTTTACAGTCCCAAATATTTCTAGGAGGGCACATTTCTCCTACTCCAGTCAGAAACTTCAGTCATGTTTCTTGCAGCTCTGAGGAAAGCCACGATGGTAGTGTGGTACATGCCCTCACCTCAGTTAGATACACCCAGAATCTTATTTGTTCAGTTACCATCTTTGTATTTTGAATCTTTATTCTATTTCTCCCACAGTAACTTGGGCCCTTGCCTTCCACATACCTTCAGTTCTGTTTCTAACTCAGCATATGGAGGCAGTGACTACACTAATATGTACATGTCCACAAAAATACCCTCATTTAGAGCTTGTACCTATCAGTGTTTAGTTGAAGGTACACAGTATCAGTTGTGAACAACAAAGTCCTCAGTTGTTGTCTTCAGTGTTTCTGTGGGTCTTTTACTTCTTTGAGTGGGATACATGCCCTCTAATCCCTCCACCATTTCATATCTGATCTGTCATTTGGACTTGAACTACTTATTACTCCTGAAAGTCATGGGGATTACTGGACATAAGCTATTTGGTCCATTATTTTGACTATCTTGAGTCACAAAGTTATCTAAAACAATAAAATTCTAATTAGGAAAGCATTGGACAAAGGACAATGTGGCCTAGACACTCCTCAGGTATAGGTAGTGGGGCAAAAGTGGGACAAGGCACAGGAGGAATCTCAGATTGTGAGACAAGGTGTGAAGAGGCAGTATGTTAAAATACATTTCCCTCTCATGGCCCTACCTCTTCCACCTCTGCACTCCCAACATTTCATTGGATTCCTTGCAGTTCTCAGACTCGCTTATCTAGAGCAGGGGGCTGGAAGTGCCTGTGGGCCAAATATGACCAGCTGTCTCTTTTAAAAAAATAAAGTTTTATTGGAACACAGCCACGTCCATTTGTTTACATATTGTCTATGGTTGCTTTTGCATTGCAATAGCAGAGATCAAAGTTGCCAACAGAGACCCCCAAACCCTGAAAAGTCTAAAAAATATTTTCTATCTGGCCCTTAATGGAAGAAATTTGCAGGTCCCAGATTTAGGGCATTTGGTATTCATGGCTGGAAGGCAGGATGACACAACAGAATGGACAGAAAAAAAAGTACTTTATTTGTTCCCTTTTGAGTGTAGGCCCTGAGGTATGATACTTAGGTTAGAAAATACATTATGATGTAAAAGCCAGGAATCTGAGTCCTGTGCCTACATTCCCAAGAATGAAAATAATTCTCTACGATGAAAAGGCTTACAGAAGTAGGCAGAAATGGAATCATGAAAAACTTTACATTTGGCTTGGCTATATAAAATAATATCTAATATTTATTGAGTGTTTACTATGTATGAGACATGGTGCTAAGCACTTATTATATATTATCTCATATAAAATAATACACAATTGGCATAATTTATATATAGGCAAATCTTGTAATCATGGTATCAATATTAATTGCTTATCAATTATAAAAAATATCATGCAACATAACTGAAAGCTTTCAACAAGGTTTTATGAGACTTGTATTATAGTGCCACGTGACCTTGGAGGCATCATTACACTGATCTGAGCCTAAATGTCCTTAGCTCTAAAATGGGAATAAATTTGTCCTGCTTACTTCATAGGCTGCTAGTGAGTCTGAGATGTAATTCATAAAAATTCTTTCAGAACTGCAAATTATTCTATAGATATTAAGGACATGAAGTCACTAAATATATTTCAGATTGTGTTATGTAAGTTTTATATTGGGTATATCCTAGTCATAAACTATTTTTCATGAGATTACATAATGGAAAGCAAAGGCTTGGTGGTCAGAGGACCTGGGTTGAAGTCCCAGTCCTGTCATTGTTGGTTATGTAGCTTTGGTCAAGTAATTTAATCTCTTTTAACCTGTGTTAGCTGGCTGTAAAATGGGGACAGTGATGCTGGTGCCTCCCCCTAAAATGTTATTGTAAGGATTAAATAAGAGCGCAAATGGAATCTACAGAAGTGATGCAACCTTAACATGAAGTATTATTCTCATACCTTGAGTCTTCTAGTCTCCTCCCTCCATAATGCTCCAGACACTTACCTTCCACATACCCTCAGCTCCAGCATGTGTACCATGATACTCTAAAATGAGAGGAAACTGCTCTCAAGCAACCATTTCTCAGGGCAGAGTCTGTGAACAAGATATGTTAATTCCTCATGTTCTGATGATGTTTCTCACATTCTCTGGCTCAATGCTGCTTTCTCTGCTTACTTCATTGTATGTTGTATTAAAGTGCTGTTATTTTTGCTTTGTAATCTGAGCCAAAATTCAGCCATGTAAGTTTTATTCAGAAATTTTACTTCTTTTGCATACTTTCTCAGGAAGCTACTGAAGGATGTTTTCCACCTAAATAGAGGAATAATAATAATAATAATATTAACGATGACGTGGGATCTAGGAAACAAAGAATTCAACAGAGGAGAGAGGGGAAGGAGAGCCCTGGTTGACCAGTTGTGCAGCAGACCTAGAGAGCAGCTGATCCAGGTTGGACAAGAGGACACAGGATTGCAGGAAGTTGTCTCCAATTAAAAGAAAATGGAACTGGTAAATTACCTGATCTGTTTGGCCATCATATCGGAAATTCAATTCTATTGGAAAGGTAGGGGGGAGGGTTTAGGGATAGGCACGTAGAAAACTAAGCACACCAAATGGTGAGGAAAAGAAAGATAATGTGGCTTGGAAGTGGACAATATTTTCATAGTCATAATAATATAAATACTTATATCTGGGAAATGATGTAAGATAGCAAAATCCATATCTTCCGTGATAGAAAGCTAATATCTAACGCCTGAAGTTGACATTCAAGAAATAGTAATATTTAAAAGTATTAAGGTAAATATACTAGAAGAAATAGCTGAAAGTGTTGGAAGCGGTTGTCATTTGGGTGATAGGATTTGATGAACGTAGGGAAGTGTGACTGTGGGTTTTCCTGTTATAAATCTTATAGTACCATTAACTTAATAAACCAAGTTTATATATTGTATGAAATAAAAATTATATTAGAGCAAACACTAGGTTAGCAATGTGGCATTATTGATGCCTACATTAAGTGTGGCTCTCTCAAGCGCTTGTTACTGGAATCACAGTCTTCGTTGTAGTGGGATAATAATAGCGTTTATTGAACACGTTAAATGTTAGGCACTGTTCATCACTTTACACGTGTTAATTGATATAATCTTTTCAATAACTACATGACGTAACTTCTGTTACCATTCATAATTTTTGAGTGAGAGAGCTGAGGCACAAAGAATTTGTCGCTTGTCCAGGATTGCTCTGCTAGTAGGCAGTTGACTTCGAACCTGGCAGTCTCGCCCAGCCCTGCCTTTACCACTATATGCTCTCTATTGTTTGTTTTCCTGGGAGGAAGTGAAGCTTAACGAGGTGAGTTACTCGTCTACACTTCCAGACCTTTGTCCAAACTCAAATTCTATTTGAATTTGTATTTGGTAGAAATTCCTAAACTTTAGGCATTTGGAGGGCACAGATGCAGGTTTTCCCCATTTTTTATTTGGTTATTTCTGTTAGAATTGGGAGAGAAAATTGCAATGCCTGAGCTCACTATCTCTGACTGGAAACTCATTGGGAAATTTTGAATAGGGTTATGATCTGTACCTCTTTGTGTTTCAGAAGTAAGTACCAGGAACGGGGAGTTAGGGTTATGGTAAGATTTTTCATTTCATTGTGGGTCTAAACTGAGACTTAGTTAAAGTAGAAAGACTGTATAGGGAGGAGGGAATATTTATATCTAATAATCCAGAGGTAAAATTGATCGGTCTTGATGAGGTGGGGAATGAGGTAAAGGACTGAGAAAGATCCCCAAAGTTTCTAGCAGGAGCAGATATTTTAGGATCTATTAAAATTAATGAAGTCTCCTTTTTCAGGGCCATGTTATAATTTGATATTTTTAATCACAATGATGCAGAACTTTTAGGATACCAGCCCACAGTGACCAGTCAAAGAGTTTAGTGTGTCATTTATTTCTTATCAAATGAAAATAATATTTAGAGATAGCTAAGGGTTTAGAAGGTCTATGCTATCAAGGGTTCTGGATTTTAGAACTGATATTTCTCCATTAGTAAGTGGAGGTAGATGACTGCAACTCACAGCCCAGACCTTTTAGGAAATATCTGGCTTTAATTACCTGTAGAAGGACAGAGATTACGGATCAAAAATGAAATTTACCTACAGCTTCCATCCACAGGAAAGCCCATTCTACTTTCTTCACTTGTTTTGGGAAATAGAAGTGTGTTAAAAAGGATTTTCCTGTTCAAAAAAAAAAATTAAAAATTTTGTCTTGGTACAGATGTACAGATAGCTTAAAAGAAAGCATAAAGGGACATGGCTGGCTAAATTTGCTTAAGAATGTTGTAATTTATTCGTAGTCTATGTAAGAAGGACAAAAGGACTACAGGGAAATCAGGAGGTTCAGGCCATATGTAAGGATGTTCCTGGGGGAGTGTTCTTTTTTACTCTGGCTGTCCCCTTGGGTGCTGGTGTTTCCTCTCTCTCAATATTAGATTGAATGGCAAATTGTTTATAGTATCCGTACCTGAATTTAGGAGAGGTTTACTGCACCAAGGTTTTTAGTCTCTTGCTTTAAATTCCTGATACAATGATTAAACTAGGGCCCCAGATACCATAGGAAGTGTGTCCCCCTCCCCTGCCAACCACTTCAGCATGAATTGCTTATGGAATTATTCTTGTCTCCACCCCTACATACAGTGTTTTTCCATAGGTATCAAAGCATCCCAGCCTGCTGTGCACATCTACCAATCCTCATCCAGTTTCTCCTGTATTGTGTACTTGGAATTTGTAGTCTCTGAATGGCTGTAGAATCAGAAAAGTGAATGTGGCTGATGGAGGACCCAAATTCTGGTTCTGGAAAGCTGTCTGTTGATTTTTCCATGCAGTTTATTGATTCTAGAATTAACTACGGTGGCAGTGTATTCTTGGAAAATCTTACATTTGTGGGCAGAGATTTTTGGCCACTTGCCATGTTATAATCCTGGAAAAAGATGGGCTTGAAAAACTGTCATTAGTGTCCCTTTGAGTTGGTCACACATGGTTAGGGAGTACCATTCCAAGAGGACAATTTACCCAATTTAAAAGAAAGATTAAGAGGGACTTCCCTGGTGGTCCAGTGGTAAAGAATCCATCTTCCAGTGCAGGGGACTTGGGTTCGATCCCTGGTCAGGGAACTAAGATCCCACATGCCAGGGGGCAACTAAGCCCGCGTGCCACAACTACTGAGCTTGAGTGCCTCAACTAGAGAGCCCATGTGCCACAAATTACAGAGCCCACGTGCTCTAGAGCCCGTGCGCCATGAGTAGAGAGAGAAAACTGGAACACCACAACTAGAGAGAGGTCCATGCGCTGCAATGAAGAGCCTGTATGCCACAATGAAAGATCCTACGTGCCGCAACTAAGACCTGATGCAGCCAAAAAAAAAATGAAAAAGAAAAAAAGAAAGATCAGGAGCTACAAACTACCAGTTATAAAATAAAGAAGTCACAGGGCTATTATATACAGCACAGGGAATATAGATTATAAAATATAACAATAATGTATATCTATAATATAGAATATAATATAATAACTTTGTATGGTGTTAATCTGTTAAAATATTGAATCACTATGTTGTACACCTGTAACTAATATAATATTAAGTCAACTATACTTCAGTTAAAAAAAAAAGATCAAGTAGAGTGTAGATGAATGCTGCAGGGTGGGGGAGAAAAGACATATAAATAACAACCTTTCAAACTTCAAAAGAAAAAGGGGATGAAAGCAAGAGATGCTCAGCAAAATTATTTATTTCACTCTTTGGGGAACTGTGTGTGTATACTACTTTGTAGTAGTAATGTTTCTATTAAAGAGTAGAGGTAGCCTGGTTCCCAGTGCTCGAAATGAGAAAAAAAAGGTTGTAGTTGGATGTTACCATAATAAGTCATCTCAATTATGAAAGTCAGGTCACCTTGTCTCTTTGAGAGGTAGTGAACAGGCTGTATCTGTGGAGATTTTCCATGGATGAACTTCTCTCCACCAGGTATGCTGATGGTAGGGGGTGACTCTGATGTTTCGATATCTAGAACAAAGGTCAAACAGACACAATAAAACAAAAATAAAAAAATTTAAAACTTCTTATCAGCAAAGGGCTGAAAAAGCCAGTGCAAAGTAATATCTTAATGTAGAAATTAAAAGGGACTGGTTAAAAAAAATCGCTTTGACCCTGTTTTTTTCCTTAAAATTCTAAATCTTTTGTTCAGTGTTTTATAAAAAGTATCAGTTGATTAGGACCTCATAAAGATAAGGAAGTCTACCCTAAATCTCTGGCAGGTTTTTCTTTGAATAGGAGCATATGAAAAAAAAAATCTTTTTCTACTCATTTGAAGGTGGCCTGTATGATTCTGGTTTAGAATAGGACACATATGATTTATCATTCAGGAATGTGCTCCTAAATCCTTTGCACCAAGGATGCTTTTAGTGGAAATTCTCCACTAAACATGGTATGTGATGTTATCTTCCCTTTAAAGGTTTTTTTTCCCTATTTTTTTTCCCAGTTTGGATCTTTATTGTATCTCTCCATAGGTATTTTCCATAGGTATTTTGATGGGACGTTGAGAGAAAGCATACTGGCATGGCTGTCTGCTGCCATATTAACCCAGAAGTTAGAAGAACCACTTTTGATATATTGCCTGATATTTCATCTGGCTCTAATGATATTTCCAGAGTGTTCCAGATATTTATTTACATCTGGTGCAAAGTTAGTATTAACTAAAAGTGTAAAGCTGGCTTTGGAACTTGACTGTATCAGGAGGAAACTTAGTATTGGTTCATGACTTATCACAAAGTCTTTGTGATAAGTCATGAACCAAGTACTTTCAGGCTATCAGACCATCAGGCCAATTGCTAGTCCCTGAGTGATAATGGGGGAACATACTGCTTAATCTAAGTTGCGTGTGGAGATGACAAAATCTGAGTCTTTAATCACTTCATCAAGCCCATTTCATTTAGGGCTACAACAGTACTATTTATACAATAGCTTCTCATATAATGTGGGAAGTTTGCTATTCTGGCACAATTCCACAAATAAGTAGAACTATCCATTTCCTATGGAATAATGCTATCCTCACCTTAGTTTCTTATTCCAACATGGTAGGTTCTAAATTACTTATTTTTGGATTAACCATAGAAAAGTTTCGAACCTGGGCTGACTCTCCCTGACACAAAATGTTTTGAATTATCTTCCTTTGCTATTGTTTGGATTGTTGAAAGAAAATGTAAAGTCATCTTAATGTTAGCTTAGCTCAGACAACGAGGAAGATAAGTTTATTGAAATAAAACCACATTTTCGTATTGAAGGTACACTAACTGGACAATTTTTATTTTGATTTTTTGGAGTCAGTGTCTTCACCATCAGTGGAGATACCAAAGATGAGTATGGTTAGATCTCCTCTTGACATTTCCAATGCACTTAGTAAACAAAAAATGCAGTCTTCATTTAATATTGGGAAATATATTTGTAATTATTGTTTATTGGAGATTTAATTATAGAATAAACCAGATATTTACATTATATATATTTTTAAAATTAAAAACATAAATTGCTCTTTTGTTAATTATAAGAGTGATAAACATTCATTTTGGAAAAGTCCTTGAAAATAGAGGACTATAAAAAAATAATTATGAGATACAGTGGCACCACCCTGAGATAACTACATAAGATTTGGTGCATTTTTCCATAGTCATTTTTTTTTTTTTTACAATGACATAATTTATTATTCAACAAAAACTGAGGCATAAGGACTCAAGTAAAGAAATTAACAAAAAATATTTTACAAGGGACCTGGAAGACAGAGCCCAACTAAAACAAACTAAAACAAAATTAATGCTTTACCATATACTACAATAGGGATTGAAAAAACAAATTTTTCCATTCCACGTTCATAAATATATTGGAAAAATTTTTTCTTTTTTTTTATACAGCAGGTTCTTATTAGTCATCAGTTTTATACACATCAGTGTAAACATGTCAATCCCAGTCACCCAGTTAATCACACCACCACCCCACCCCGCTGCGGCTTTCCCCCCTTGGTGTCCATACGTTTGTTCTCTACATCTGTGTCTCAATTTCTGCCCTGCAAACCGGTTCATCTGTACCATTTTTCTAGGTTCCACATATATGCGTTAATATACGATATTTGTTTTTCTCTTTCTGACTTACTTCACTCTGTATTACAGTCTCTAGATCCATCCATGTCTCAACAAATGACCCAATTTTGTTCCTTTTTATGGCTGAGTAATATTCCATGGTATATATATACCACAACTTGTTTATCCATTCGTCTGTCGATGGGCATTTAGTTTGCTTCCATGACCTGGCTATTGTAAATAGTGCTGCAGTGAACATTGAAGTGCATGTGTCTTTTTGAATTATGGTTTTCTCTGGGTATATGCCCAGTAGCGGGATTGCTGGATCATATGGTAATTCTATTTTTAGTTTTTTAAGGAACCTCCATACTGTTCTCCATAGTGGCTGTATCAATTTACATTCCCACCAACAGTGCAAGAGGGTTCCCTTTTCTCCACACCCTCTCCAGCATTTGTTGTTTGTAGATTTTCTGATGATGCCCATTCTAACTGGTGTGAGGTGATACCTCATTGTAGTTTTGATTTGCGTTTCTCTAATAATTAGTAGTGTTGAGCAGCTTTTCATGTGCTTCTTGGCCATCTGTATGTCTTCTTTGGAGAAATGTCTATTTAGGTCTTCTGCCCATTTTTGGATTGGGTTGTTTGTCTTTTTTAATATTGAGCTGCATGAGCTGTTTATATACTTTGGAGATTAATCCTTTGTCCGTTGATTTGTTTGCAAATATTTTCTCCCATTCTGAGGGTTGTCTTTTTGTCTTGTTTGTAGTTTACTTTGCTTTGAAAAAGCTTCTAAGTTTCATTTGGTCCCATTTGTTTATTTTTGTTTTTATTTCCATTACTCTAGGAGGTGGATCAAAAAAGATCTTGCTGTGACTTATGTCAAAGAGTGTTCTTCCTATGCTTTCCTCTAAGAGTTTTATAGTGTCCGGTCTTACATTTTGGTTTCTAATCCATTTTGAGTTTATTTTTGTGTATGATGTTAGGGAGTGTTCTAATTTCACTCTTTTACATGTAGCTGTCCAGTTTTCCCAGCACTACTTATTGAAGAGACTGTCTTTTCTCCATTGTATATCCTTGCCTCCTTTGTCATAGATCAGTTGACCATAGGTGTGTGGGTTTATCTCTGGGCTTTCTATCCTGTTCCATTGATCTATATTTCTGTTTTTGTGCCAGTACCATATTGTCTTGATTACTGTAGCTTTGTAGTATAGTCTGAAGTAAGGGAGGCTGATTCCTCCAGCTCCGGTTTTTTCCCTCAAGACTGCTTTGGCTATTTGGGGTCTTTTGTGTCTCCATACAAATTTAAAAATTTTTTGTTCTAGTTCTGTAAAAAATGCCATCGGTAATTTGAAAGGAATTACATTGAATCTGTAGATTGTTTTGGATAGTATAGTCATTTTCACAATATTGATTCTTCCAATCCAAGAATATGGTATATCTTTCCATCTGTTTGTATCATCTTTAATTTCTTTCAACAGTGTCTTGTAATTTTTTGCATACAGGTCTTTTGTGTCCCTAAGTAGGTTTATTCCTAGGTATTTTATTCTTTTTGTTGCAGTGGTAAATGGGAGTGTTTCCTTAATTTCTCTTTAAGATTTTTCATCATTAGTGTATAGGAATGCAAGAGATTTCTGTGCATTAATTTTGTTTCCTGCAATTTTACCAAATTCATTGATTAGGTCTAGTAGTTTTCTGGTGGCATCTTTAGGATTCTCTATGTATAGTATCATGTAATCTGCAAACAGGGACAGTTTTACTTCTTCTTTTCCAAGTTGTATTCCTTTTATTTCTTTTTATTCTCTGATTGCCGTGGCTAGGACTTCAAAACTATGTTGAATAACAGTGGTGAGAGTGGGCAACCTTGTCTTGTTCCTGAACTTAGAGGAAATGCTTTCAGTTTTTCACCATTGAGAATGATGTTTGCTGTGGGTTTGTCGTATATGGCCTTTATTATGTTGAGGTAGGTTCCCTCTATGCCCACTTTCTGGAGAGGTTTTATCATAAATGGGTGTTGAATTTTGTCAAAGGTTTTTCTGTATTTATTGAGATGATCATATAGTTTTTATTCTTCAATTTGTTAATATGATGTATCACATTGATTGATTTGCATATATTGAAGAATCCTTGCATCCCTGCGATAAATCCCACTTGATCATAGTGTATGATCCTTTTAATGTGTTGTTGGATTCTGTTTGCTAGTATTTTGTTGAGGATTTTTGCATCTATATTCATCAGTGATATTGGTCTGTAATTTTCTTTTTTCGTAGTATCTTTGTCTGGTTTTGGTATCAGGGTGGTGTTGACCTCATAGAATGAGTTTGGGAGTGTTCCTTCCTCTGCAATTTTTTGGAAGAGTTTGAGAAGGATGGGTGTTAGCTCTTCTCTAAATGTTTGATAGAATTCCCCTGTGAAGCCATCTGATCCTGGACTTTTGTTTGTTGGAAGATTTTTAATCACAGTGTCAATTTCATTACTTGTGATTGGTCTGTTCATATTTTCTATTTCTTCCTGGTTCAGTCTTGGAAGGTTATACCTTTCTAAGAATTTGTCTGTTTTTTCCAGGTTGTCCATTTTATTGGCATAGAGTTGCTTGTAGTAGTCTCTTAAGATGCTCTGTGTTTCTGCAGTGTCTGTTGTAACTTCTCCTTTTTCATTTCTAATTTTATTGATTTGATTCCTCTCCCTCTTTTTCTTGATGAGTCTGGCTAATCAATTTTGTTTATCTTCTCAAAGAACCAGCTTTTAGTTTTATTGATCTTTGCTATTGTTTCCTTTGTTTCTATTTCATTTATTTCTGCTCTGATCTTTATGATTTCTTTCCTTCTGCTAACTTCGGGATTTGTTTGCTTTTTCTTTCTCTAGTTCCTTTAGGTGTAACGTTAGATTGTTTACTTGAGATTTTTCTTGCTTCTTGAGGTAGGGTTGTATTGCTATAAACTTCCTTCTTAGAACTGCTTTTGCTGCATCCCATAGGTTTTGAATTGTCGTGTTTTCATTGTTATTTGTCTCTAGGTATTTTTTGATTTCCTCCTTGATTTCTTCAGTGATCTCTTGGTTATTTAGTAACGTCTTGTTTAGTCTCCGTGTGTTTGTGTTTTTTACGTTTTTTTTCCCTGTAATGCATTTCTAATCTCATAGCGTTGTGGTCAGAAAAGATGCTTGATATGATTTCAATTTTGTTAAATTTACTGAGGCTTGATTTGTGACCCAAGATGTGATCTATCCTGGGGATGTTCTGTGCGCACTTGAGAAGAAAATGTAATCTGCTGTTTTTGGATGGAATGTCCTATAAATATCAATTAAGTCTCTCTGGCCTATTGTGTCATTTAAAGCTTCTGTTTCCTTATTTATTTTCATTTTGGATGATCTGTCCATTGGTGTAAGTGAGATGTTAAAGTCCCCCACCACTATTGTGTTACTGTCAATTTCCTCTTTTATAGCTATTAGCAGTTGCCTTGTGTATTGAGGTGCTCCTATCTTGGGTGCATATATACTTATAATTGTTATATCTTCTTCTTGGATTGATCCCTTCATCATTATGTAGTGTCCTTGCTTGTCACTTGTAACATTCTTGATTTTAAAGTCTATTTTATCTGATGTGAGTATTGCTACTCCAGCTTTCTTTTGATTTCCATTTGCGTGGAGTATCTTTTTCCATCCCCTCGCTTTCAGTCTGTATATGTCCCTAAGTCTGAAGTGGGTCTCTTGTAGACAGGTCTTGTTTTTGTATCCATTCAGTAAGCCTGTGTCTTTTGGTTGGAGCATTTAATTCACGTTTAAGGTAATTATCGATATGTATGTTCCTATGACCATTTTCTTAATTGTTCTGGGTTTGTTTTGGTAGGTCCTTTTCTTCTCTTGTGTTTTCCACTTAGGGAAGTTCCTTTAGCATTTGTTGTAGAGCTGGTTTGGTGGTGCTGAATTCTCTTAGCTTTTGCTTGTCTGTAAAGCTTTTGATTTCTGCATCGAATCTGAATGAGATTCTTGCTGGATAGAATAATCTTGGTTGTAGGTTCTTCCCTTTCATCACTTTAAGTATATCATGCCACTCCCTTCTGGCTTGTAGAGTGGCTGCTGAGAAATCAGCTCTTAACTTTATGGGAGTTCCCTTGTATGTTATTTGTCATTTTTCCCTTGCTGCTTTCAATAAGTTTACTTTGTCTTTAATTTTTGCCAATTTGATTACTATGTGTCTCGGTGTGTTTCTTCTTGGGTTCATCCTGTATGGGACTCTCTGTGCTTCCTGGACATGGGTGGCTATTTCCTTTCCCATGTTAGGGAAGTTTTTGACTATAATCTCTCTAGATATTTTCTCTGGTCCTTTCTCTCTCTCTTCTCCTTCTGGGACCTGTATAATGCAAATGCTGTTGCATTTAATGTTGTCCCAAAGGTCTCTTAGGCTGTCTGCATTTCTTTTCATTCTTTTTTATTTATTCTGTCTGCAGCAGTGAATTCCTCCATTCTGTCTTTCAGGTCACTTATCCGTTCTTCTGCGTCAGTTATTCTGCTATTGATTCCTTCTAGTGTAGTTTTCATTTCAGTTATTTTATTGTTCATCTCTGTTTATTCTTTAATTCTTCTAGGTCTTTGTTAAACATTTCTTGCATCTTCTCAATCTTTGCCTCCATTCTTTTTCCGAGGTCCTGGATCATCTTCACTATCATTATTCTGAATTCTTCTTCTGGAAGGTTACCTATCTCCACTTCATTTAGTTGTTTTTCTGGGGTTTTATCTTTTTTCTTTATCTGGTACATAGCCCTCTGCCTTTTCATCTTGTCTGTCTTTCTGTGAATGTGGTTTTTGTTCCACAGGCTGCAGGATTGTAGTTCTTCTTTCTTCTGCTGTCTGCCCTCTGTTGGATGAGGCTATCTAAGAGGCTTGTGCAAGCTTTTTGATGGGAGGGACTGGTGGTGGGTAGAGCTGACTGTTTCTTTGGTCGGCAGAGCTCAGTAAAACTTTAATCTGCTTGCCTGCTGATGGGTGGGGCTGGGTTCCCTCCCTGTTGGTTGTTTGGCCTGAGGCAACCCAACACTGGCGCCTACCTGGGCTCTTTGGTGGGGCTAATGGCGGACTCTAGGAGGGCTCACGCCAAGGAGTACTTCCCAGAACTTCTGCTGCCAGTGTCCTTGTCCCCACAGTGAGCCACAGCCACCCCCTACCTCTGCAGGAGACCCTCCAACACTAGCAGGTAAGTCTGGTTCAGTCTCCCCTGGCATCACTGCTCCTTCCCCTGGGTCCTGATGCGCATACTACTTTGTGTGTGCCCTCCAAGAGTGGAGTCTTTGTTTCCCCCAGTCCTGGCGAAGTCCTGCAGTCAAATCCCACCAGGCTTGAAAGTCTGATTCTCTAGGAATTCCTCCTTACGTTGCCAGACCCCCAGGTTGGGAAGCCTGACGTGGGTCTCAGAACCTTCACTCCAGTAGGTGGACTTCTGTGGTATAAGTGTTCTCCAGTCTGTGAGTCACCCACTCAGCAGTCATGGGATTTGATTTTACTGTGATTGCGCCCCTCCTACCGTCTCATTGTGGCTTCTCCTTTGTCTTTGGATGTGGGGTATCTTTTTTGGTGAGTTCCAGCGTCTTCCTGTCGATGATTGTCCAGCAGCTAGTTGTGATTTTGGTGTTCTCACGAGAGGGAGTGAGAGCACGTCCTTCTACTCTGCCATCTTGGTTCTCCATAGTCATTTTTAAATGAAAATTGTTTATTAAACATTTATATTTTCAAAAGAAATAGTTGTATAAAATGTATAACCTCAAGCCAAGTGAAGGAGCCTTCAGTGGAACCTCTGGGAGGATTTGGTTTTTGTTCCCCAGAGCTTGGTAGGTAGTAGATTGATATGTGATTCATGCCTGAGATATTTAGATAGCCAGAGGATGTCTGGAGGGCTGTGATTTGGGAAGCCACTGCTGTTCTGCGGATCAGGGTGAGAAAGAGAAAAACATTGTGTGGTTGAGACCCTGTCTAAGAGGGCAGGAGGAAGCTGGTGGTGCTGATGACAACTGGGAGTGAGGAAGGACTCAAAAGTGATCAGCTGGAAAAAAGATAGATTCACCCTGGAGGTAAGAGATGCCCACTGATGGGGTGGGGGAGGTCTTTGAAGAACCCAGTAAAGTGCCCCACGTGACAAGTAGGCTTTAAACTCCTGTCAAGCCCAGAGAGCAACCAAACTAACTCACCATGATAGTACCAATTAAGTAAGACCTTTCTTGCTGACCGTGCCTCTTCTTTTCCTCACATCCCTCCAGTTCTGGCCAACCATGCAGGCATTAGAAACTGAGCAAATGGGGAGCTACAGAGAGCTGTATTCTGTCACTATTGGGCACTAATGTTTTTTCCCAAGTGCTACTGATTTTCTTGAAAATACTATTTCCACATAGTTGATATTCAGTAGATATTTATCAAATCAATGTTAGTGGAACATAATGTTGTAACTAATTTATTAAAAATGAAATGACTCTCCAGGTTCCTATTTGGGATTTGAGTACTGTGGTAAGTGCTCTTTTCCTTCCTCACGTTTTGCTTTAAGGCACTAGAGTTGGTGAGCAGCTTTAATTAGCTTGCCCTGATCTCTTTATAACCTTAGTCTTGTGTCTTCTTAAGTGATTTTCTAACTGCAGCCAGGAACATTGTGAGGGAGAATAGTGTAATCTAGTGTTCTGAGGTTATCCCACTTTTTCTTCTAATATCTTACATAGAGACCCAACACAGATAAAGGTGGAACTGTTCAGATTCAGACAGGGCAAAGAGAGGTGGGGGCATTGTCCCCTGTAGATTGGTTGAAATATTGGCTCTATCACTTGTAACTTAGGTGACTTTGGATAAGTTATTTAACCTTCCCAAGTACAATGGTCTCATCTGCAAATTCTAGGGTTTATTGTAAGGATTAAATGAGATAATGTATGTGACATGATTGGCATTTAGGAAGTATTCAAGAAATGTTAGCTATTCTGCCTTTGCTGCTGCTGCCTCTCCCTCATCCTCTTTCTCTTCTTCCTCAAACATGGGGGCAAGTTGAATGGTTTTCAGGTTCCTGTTCTAATTACTTGTATAGTCTGTTATTCCATGGATGTAGATATACAAATAGTTTTGCTTTATCCTTTCTGCTTGTATCTGTGTATCTAGCCATGTGTCTATCTACCTACCTACCTATCATCTGTATCATCTATCTAATCTACTTACATTTTTTATGTACTGTATAAGACACAGACATGTGATGCCTTTTTACCCCTTCATTTTTCAGTTTGTATTTTATAAAAAAATGGAATTCTATTATGTAGCCAGAGTACAATTACCAAAATCAGTAAATGAATACTGAAACAATATTAGTATATAATTTACAGACCTTATTGATAATTTGTCAGTTGTTTCAATTAAGTCCTTTATAGCAAAGGAAAACCCAAACTCTGCATTGTATTCGATTGTCATGTCACGTTAGCCTCCTTTAATCTGGGTTTTTCTTTGTGGTTCTTGGGTCTTTCTGTGTAGTTCATGGTTTGACATTTTTTGTTTTTGTTTTTGTTTTGCGGTACGCTGGCCTCTCATCGCTGCGGCCTCTCCCGCTGCGGAGCACAGGCTCGGGACGCGCAGGCTCAGCGGCCATGGCTCATGGGCCCAGCCGCTCCGCAGCATGTGGGATCCTCCCAGACCGGGGCACGAACCCGCGTCCCCTGCATCTGCAGGCGGACCCTCAACCACTGCGCCACCAGGGAAGCCCGGTTTGACATTTTTTGAAGTGTGCAGGTCAATTATTTTAGTAGAATGCTCCTCAATTTGGATTTTTCTGATGTTTCGTTATGAGTAGATTCAGGTTAAGTACTTTTGATAGTCATGCCAGAGAAGTAAATGCTGAGTTCTTCTCAGTGCATTGTATCGGGTAATGCAAGCTGTCTATTGCTAGCAATGTAACTTTGATGATTGGGTTAAAGATGGTATCTGCTAGGTTTCTCCAGTGTAAAGTTATTGTTTTACCTGTTATAGTTAAAAGAATATAGTGTTGGCAGGGGGGTTATACTTTAAGACTATGTAAATATTCTCTTACTTGCTCAAACTATCCCCACTGTTTTTATCATACATTGATGATTCTTGCCTGAGTTTACTATTATTATGATGATGTTAAATAGTGATTTTCTAATTCCACCATTTCTTTTACATTTATGAACTGACTTTTTTACTACAAGGGAGAGCTCTCTCTTTCCTTTATTTATTTATTTATTTATTTATGTCAGTTTGGGCTCTTTTATTCATATGTTATTCAATCAGTTACAATCCTTTACTATCATGATTTATTTTTGATGCTCAAATTGTCCAGATTTGGCCAGTGGGAACACCTTCAAACTATCCCCTGTATATTTTTGATATGTCCTCATCATCCTTTGAGCACTTTCTTAATTTTTGGCACAAGATACTCCACATTTATTTAGGTCCTCCCCCACACCCCTTCCCCCAAGCCTGGAATTAACCATTTCTCCAAGGAGCCCTGGTTCCATTGAGGGGCGAATCGTATTTAAGAACCAAGATCTGAGCACTAGATATGCTCATAACTGCAAACTTTTAAAACCCATTAGTTTATTCTGCAAGTGATTATTTTACCCAGCACCATTACATGTTATACTGTTTTTCCTGGCTTCATGTTATTTATTTCTCTGTTTTTGGCTTTGGTGTAACTATGTGTATTTGCTTACTCAGGAAGCACTGCTTACTCAGAAGTCTGCATTTTTGGAAAGACTTTGTTCCCAACTTTGGGCAGTTCAAAGATTACTGGATTTTGTTTGATATCATTCTTACTTGGGTCACTTTTATTCTTTTTTTTCATTGATCTCTATTAAATAAAGATGTAGACTGTGCTTAATTGAGTACTTTTCTCTTGGCAGTGGAACAAGGCTAAAGGTGATTCTTGTTAATTTGTTACTCAATTGAGTTATCCATTTATCTGGATTTGATTTGAGATGATGTTTAGTCTCTGTAAAGAGGTCAGTACTGAACATTTCTGTGTTCTTTGCCTAAAATGTCCCTTCATAGGCTGACGTAGTGCTGCTATTTGGAGTGTGGGAATCAGCTATAGGGAATTGGTTTTATGTGAGAGTCTGGCTGGGTTTTTATTTTCTTTTCTGCTCATATTTTATCTACTCATGTTTTATATTTATGTAATTTAAAATTTGATTTTTCTCCTGAAAATGAAAAATACATAAAATGGTAATTCTCTTTATTCTTTAATAATTTTATGGGGCATCTGTCGGAATGTGAGCTGCATTCATCTTGTACAAAATATTGACTCTTGGAATGTAGATGTAACTCCTAGTAGTTTCTTTCGAATAGATTCCATGAAAATATATTTGAATTCTTAATTTAAGGGCATATTCTGCAATTTATTTTCATTATATCATTGTGATTTATAATAGTTTTTTCCCTTCCTATTTGAATAAGTCTTCTGAGATTAGGATAATCTCTGTGTGTGTGTGTGTGTGTGTGTGTGTACTTACATGATTGGGCATGTAGTTAAAGTCACTTTTAGTGGGATGCTTTGGCATGATCACCAAAGCTTTTGCAATTGTAGACTGTTTGGATGATGAGAGTTTTGAAGACTTTTTATTTCTTTTCCATAAAAAACACACTGTATATTATAAGCAAGATAGTATCTTGACACCCAGTTACCCCTTACTCTTGTCTGCCCTGTAAAAAAACATATATTTTGATAGTTTATGTGAAGAATGTCATAGGCATGCGTGAAACAGTACAAAATACAAAAATATACACCAGTCAGTTGATGAGTATTTATTAAGTTTCCACTGTCTGCTTAGTGTTATACTAACTAGTTGGGGGAAATGAAACGTATGCATAAGAAGCAATTGTCAAACAAAATATATTTTTAAATATTAGTATCATCAAATTGGATATCATAAAAAAGTGGTAATTCTGTATTACCAGCTATCATCAGTATAAGCATTTTTTCTTAGTATGCTTCTTTTTGCTGCATTGTAGTCATACTGCTTAATTTACAGATTTATTTGCCTTTTCTGACTAGGAACATATACTTATTAGTATTTCAGATGTTTTAGGTGCTGTACGATTAATCAGCCAATTTTGCTGCCTCTCTGTGATAGAGATTGGGGGATCTAATTTCATAGGTTATTGAGGTAGCAAACCATATTAGTCACATTTTTGGTCTTTGAACAATGTATGAACTATTAATACTCATGGAAATATTTTCCAAAAATGGTTACATTGTAATGAGTGTCAAAATGTCAATAATTAGTTACAGAATCACAGCAAGTAGCTTTGTGACCTTGGGTAAGGCACTTAATCTCTCAGGACCTCATTTTTCTCAATAGTAATTCAAAAAGGATAATAAAATTTACCTCATGTAATTCTTGTGAGACTTAAATCAGATAACACATACAAAGCACCAGCACAGTTCCTGGAACATAGCAAGTGCTCTGTACATGTTAACTGTTATCATTATTATTACCGCCCTCACCCTAAATTACCACTCTTGCTTTATGGAGTCCTTGGTTAAGTGTTAGTTTTGATTGGTTAGCATGTTTGCAGCGAGGTCTCTTGCCCTATTGAGGTTTACAGGAATCTCAATGAATCCTGCTGAGGTTAGTTTTGTAATCTTGCATGTAGAAATGTACGTATCTTACAGTTAAAAATGCTGTATCTGTGACCTGAGGGAAAAAGAAAAAATAATCCACCAAAACAGGGTGTGACTGTGAGAATCTAAATCATTATGCATGTGACAGAAGGACAAACCCTATTAAACGCAAGGTGTGATTGTGGGAAATCTTTCAGATCAACAGGAAGGTTTTTCACAATGCCAATTGAAAAAGTTGAGTGAAAAGCCATAAGAATGTGAAACTTTGGTCCATTTACTAAATGTCTCATTTAATTGTCACAGTGGAGGAAAAAGGTATGATAAGGGAGATGTCTACAAAACAAAGCATGCAAATTAGAAAAACCAAAAACATTTATTGAGACTGGGTCTTGAATTTGTTTCTGAATTAATCCTATAAAGTAGAAAGTAGAAAGTGGCTAAGAGTCTTCAGACATCCTGTTCAGATGAAGGAGAACCAGGTTGGGAAACTGAAAACTTCAGTGTTAGTTCTAGTTTTGCTATTGACTGGCTTTATGACTTTAGACAAGTCACTTAACCTCTGTGGGCCTCAGTTTTCTCATCTGTAAAGCAAGAATTTTTGCCCCCGGTCTGTTCAGCTCTAATATTCCTTGGGGTACTTTTAAACATACAAAATGAAATTTGCATGCCATTCTTAAATTTATTTATTTTTTGGCATTTTATGGTGGAAAATTTTAAGATTACATAAAAGTAGAATGAATAGTATAATGGCTCTTGAGGTGCACATTATCCAGCTTAATAATTATCAACTCATGGCCAATCTTATTTTGCCTACAACCCCACCTATTCTCCCTCCCCTGATTACTTAAAAGCAAATCTCAGACTTAATATCATTTCATTTCTAAATATTTCAGAATATGTTTAAAAGAAAAGGACTCTTTTTAAAGCATAAACACCCAGTGTCATCACATGTAAATTAAAAAAACCCTGTAATTCCTTAATATCATCAGATATGCAGTTGATGTTCAGATTTTCCCAATTCTCTCTCTCTTTCGTTTTATAGTTTGTTAATTTGAATTGGGATCCAAATGAAGTCTAATTATTGCGGTTGATTGATATGTCTCTTAAATCTCCCTTAATTTATAGTTGCTTCTCAATCTCTTTTTCCTTAAAATTTATTTGTTTAAAAAAACCCACTTTGTCCTGTTGGGTAGGTTGAATTTTGCTGATTACATTCCCATGTTGTTTAATTTTTGTCATTGTTATTATTTACAAATTGACATATCTATAGGTTTGCTCAGGTTTTGGTTTGAGGTTTTTTTTTTTTTGGTCAAGAATATGTCATAGAAGGTGGTGTGTAGTTCCCCTGGAGCACATGGGCTGGCTATTGCTCTTGTTTGTGATGTTAGCAGCCATTGATGGTGATTGCCTAGATCTGTTAATCCATTAGGAGTTACAAAATGATGACACCCTGATTCTGCCGTTCCTTCTTCATATATTGATTGGAACACTTCCAGAAACATAATGTTCCCTTCATCAACTGTCTGATTACCCTGAGTATAGATCATTAAGGAAAGGCAGGATAGATGCAAATTCTTTCTATTTACCAATTGTCATAATAATGAATTTATTCCCTAGTATCTTCCTAATGATTAAAAAAGTATCATTAGGAACTCACAGAATTTAACATATTTGTTGTGTTTCAGTCCACTGCAGCTGTTATCCTTACTGATACTCAAAATGGTTCCATCTTTGGCCAGTGGAGGCCTTTTTAAGTTGGCTTCTGCATACTCTTGACATGACTAATAATCTGATAGCTTCTTTGGTTTCTGGTATAACAATATATTCCAGGTGCATTTTGTACATTTCCTGCCCTATCCTGTAATCAACCATTTCCCCAAGGAATCTTAATTTCTTTTAGTGGAAAATGGCATTTAGAGACCACCGTCTGGATACTGGTGATGCTCATTGCTGCTGGGTTAGTCTTTGCTTCTAGGCCTTTTCAGTGGACAGATAAGAAAATAAATAGTTTTTAAAAATAAAATGCATTGAGTTCATAATCTTTTAATTCAGAAACAATCTATCCACTAGAAAATGATCAGGGAAAGAAGTCCAGATATTTGTATACATTTTGAAGGATTACATTATTTACTGTAAAATATTTTATTGCTTCTGTTCTCCTTTCAGATAAACAATCTATTTTTGGAGTTTCTATAGCTGCTGGAATGATACTAACTTTAAACATACTCCTGTTTTGGTTAAGGAGAAAAGGGAAACAAAAAGTTAGACATGATTAAGAAGAAAAATGAGTGAAACCAGGAGTGGGCAGGCCAGAGCATCTGGTATTCAGGGCAAATATTAAAAGACAAGAAATCTTTTCCATTTAGTTTCCCTTCCCTTGCATTTTTTACTTATGTCTGGAAGTTCAAGTTTTGCTTTATAGTCAGTGTTCGTAAGAGCCACAAGATGGCGAGATTGCTCCTTAAAATGAATGTGGGTGAGTAAGGGGGTGGGGTAGTGGAGAGACATTGAGGAGAGAGGAGAGAGAGAGAAGGATGTTCCTCTCTGATTTTCCATAACCTCCTTGGTTTTCCTTACCTCCCTTACTTGAATATAAAATAGAACTAACATGCTTAAATTTTTCCTCTGTAATTTGGATTTTGATCATGGTCTTTTTTGGAATTGTAAAACTAAAAATAAAATTAAAAAGAACTATCTGGATCCCGTGCTTACCAGTTTTTCAGCTCTTTGTTAAATTATTAATAAATGATTCAGTCTTCACATTGCCACCAGAGTAATCTTTGCAAAATACCATTTTGGTAATGTCAGTTTCCTGTTTTAAATTTTTAAATTTATTGTTATAAATATTTGTTGATTATGGTATTGGTTGTTAGTATTTAAGTAGTTAAGTCAAGTGTAAGGTGAAAGGTGGAATAATTTTTGACTCATATTACCAAAAATATGTTATTATTGTCAAGTTTCTTTTCTAAAATGAACATGTGCTAGTTTCCAAGTACAAAAACTTTCAATTTTAATGGGTTGTTAAACAACATAAATGCAATGCTTAGAATATTTATTCTCCTCATCATTTAAACATACGTCAAGGCAGTTTTTGTTATTCTCAATATTTTGTGGAAAGGGCAAGCTACTATGTTATTAGTATATTAATCAGTGCATATTTATTAACTAAGTATATTTAGCTCTCAATGTAATGTACTTTGCTTATGCTGTGTTATCAAATTGAATCCTCATAATATATCTATGAGATAAATGTGAATACTCTGCACATTGAGGCTCAGGGAGATTAAATGAATTGTTGAAGATTTAGTAGTTAGCGGAACTATAATTTCAATTCAGATTTTTTTCAATCCTAAAATTCATCCTCTTATTCACTATGCCATACTGCCTCCGTGAGGGTAACTATTTATATTTCTCTTTAATAGAAATACTTGGAAGCTGTAATTTAAAGTAATTAGGATATTTGTGCCTCCCCCTTGTTGTAAGCTGAACAAGAGAATTTGTATCACAAGGCAAGTATTATGGTGCCTTTTTATTTAGCAAACTGTTCGTTTTTTTGAGCATGTTTTCCTGCAGGCCTTTGTTTAGAAGACTTCATTTAGAGTTGTGCTGATGGGTGAGGGGCCTCTCTTTGTCTCATTTGAGGCATTTGGGCTCCTGGCCAGAAGCCTGAGCTCCTGATATTCTCTACCTAGAGTGGACTGAAGCTAATTCATTCTCTTGACTTCCTGTTGAGATAGCAGGTGGTTCACTAGCACTTAGTGTTCCTGCCTTACAGCGGAGCTTCTCTCTGCTCCTGGAGGCCTGTCTTATGCTGGGGATACTGGTGGTTTAAAAGCCATTGTGTTCAAGACTGGAAGTCTGGTCTAGGATGCCCTTTACAGCTATAAACTAGCTGCTCTGGAATAGAAATTCTTTAAATATTTCGTAGAATTCACTAGTGAAGCCTCTGGTCTTAGACATTTGTTTGTTGGGTGGTTTTGGATTACTGACTTAATCTCCTTACCAGTAATTGGTCTGTTCAGATTTTCTGTTTCTTCATGATTCAGTCTTGGAGTTTCTAGAAATCTATCCATTTCTCCTAGGTTGTCCAATTTGTTGGTGTATAATTGTTCATAGTAGTCTGTTTTGATTCTTTGTATTTCTATGGTGTCAGTTGTAACATCTCTTTCATTTCTGATTTTATTTACTTGAGTTCTTGCTCTCATTTTTTGGTGAGTCTAACTAAAGGTTTGCCAATTTTGTTTACCTTTTCAAAGAACTAGCTCTTAGTTTCATCTTTTCTATTGTATTTTTAGTCTCTCTTTTATTTATTTCTTTTCAGTTCTTTGATATTTTCTTCCTTCTACTAACTTTGGGCTTCATTTGTTCTTGTTTTTCTGGTTACTTTAGGTACAAAGTTAGGTTGTTTATTGGAGATCTTACTTGTTTCTTGATGTAGGAGTTCATCATATGAACTTTGCCCTTAGAACTGCTTTTGCTGCATCCCATAATTTAGGTGCGTTGTATTTCCATTTTCATTTGACTGAAAGAATTTTTTGATTTATGTTTTGATTCCTTCTTTGACACATTGGTTGTTCAGTAACATGTTGTTTAATCTCTATATATTTGTGAATTTTCTACTTTTCTTCTTGTAATTGATTTCTAGTTTCATACCATTGTGGTCAGAAAATATGCTTGACATGACTTTGGTGTTATTAAGTTTATTAAGACTTGTTTTGTGGCACATGATTTATTCTGAGGAAGTTCCATGTGTGCTTGAGAAGAAATGTGTATTTTGCTGCTGATGGATGAATGTTCTGTAAATGTTTGTTAAATCCATCTGGTTTAACATGTAGTTTAAGTCCAATATTTCCTTATTATTTTCTGTTTAGATGATCTAGCCATTGTTGAAAGTGGGTTATTGAAGTACCCTACTATTATTGTATTGCTGTCTGTTTCTCCCTTCAGGTCTGTTAATATTTGCTTTATATATCTAGGTGCTTCTCTGTTGGGTGCATAAATATTTACAAATATTATATCCTCTTGTTAGACTGACCCTTTTATCATTATATCAATATAAAGACCTTTGTCTCTTATTTTAGTCTCTGTCCTAAAGTCTACCTTATCTGATATAAGTATAGATACCTCTGCTTTCTTTTGGTTTCCATTTGCATGGAGTATCTTTTTCCATGCCTTCACTTTCAGTCTGTGTCCTTAAAGCTGAAGTGAATCTCTTGTAGGCAGCATATAGTTGGGTCTTGTTCATTTTATCCATTTAGCCACTTTGTGTCTTTTGATTGGAAAATTTAGTCCGTGTACATTTAAAGTAATTATTGATAGCTATGGATTTACTATTGCCGTTTTGTTAATTGTTTTCTGGTTGTTTTGTCATTTCTTTGTTCCTTTCTTTCCCTGTTGTTCTTCTTCCTTTGTGATTTGATGATTTTCTGTAGTGGTATGCTGAGATTTCTTTCTCTTTCTCTTTTGTGTATCTACTATAGGTTTTGCACTGTGTTACCATGAGACTTACATAAAATATCTTATAGCTAAAATAGTCTGTTTTAAGCTGACCTAACAACCTAACTTCAAAGGTATAAGAAGATTCTACATTTTTACACTGTTCTCCAACATTTGATGTTTTTGATGTCACAGTTTAAATCTTTTTAATATTGTGTATTCATTAACAAATTATTGTATTTATAGGTGGTGTTAATATTTTTAATTTTAATCTTTATACCAGAGTTATAAGCGATTTACCCACCACCATTACAATATTCGAGTATTCTGAATTTAACCATATATTTATCTGTACCAGTGAGTTTTATACTTTCATATGTTTTAATGTTACTAATTAGCATCCTTTTGTTTCAGCTTGAAGAAATCCCTTTAACATGTCTTGTAAGACTAGTGGTGATAAATTCCTTCAGCTTTTGTTTGTCTGGAAACTCTTTATTTCTCTTTCAATTCTGAAGGACTGTTTTGTTGGGTAGAGTATTCTTGTTTGGCAGTCTTTTTTATTTCCTTTCAGCACTTTGAATGTCTCATCCCACTGCCTTCTGACCTGCAAGGTTATTGTAGAATCCACTGATAGTCTTATGAGGGTTCCCTTGTATGTAACAAGTTGCTTTTCTGTTGCTGCTTTTAAGGTTTTTGTCTTTGACAATTTAATTATAATGTCTGGATGTGAATTTCTTTAGATTCATCGTATTTGGTACTTCTTGGGCTGCCTAGATTTGGATGTCTGTTTTTTTCCCCCAGGTTAGGGAAGTTTTCAGCCATTATTTATTTGGATAAGGTCCCCCCTGTCTTCTAGGATCCTTATAATGTGTATATTGGCCCATTTTTTAGTGCGCTATAAGTCTCTTAAGCTATCTTCACTCCTTTTTTAGTCTTTTTTCTTTTTTCTTCACTGAGTGGATGTATTCCACTGCTCTGTCTTCTAATTCACTGACTCTTTCTTCCACTTGATGTAGTCTGCTGTTGAACCTTTCTATTGAATTTTTCAGTTCAGTTATTTTATTCTTTATCTCTGTACTTTCTGTTTGGTACTTTGTAATATCGTCGGTCTCTGTTGAAATTCTCACTTTGTTCATGCATTGCTTTCCTGACCTCTGTGAGCATCTTTCTGAGCATTATTTTGAACTCTGTCAGGTAAATCACTTTTCTCTGTTTCATTAAGGTTGGTTTCTGGAGATTTATATTGTTCTCTTGTTTGGAACATATTCCCTTGTTTCTTCATTTTCCTTGAATGCTTGTGTCGGTTTTTGTGCATTAGCTAAACAGCACCTCTTTCAGTCTTGAGAGAATGTTCTTGTGTAGGAGATGAATCCTGTTAATCAGCACAGCCTGAACTCCTGGATGCCTCTCAAACCTTTGTGACTGTCCAAGCCACTGTCCTTCTTCATGCCTTTTAGTAGTTGAGGGTATGAGAAGACCCATCTAAGTTCCAAAGGGGATGATTGTAGCCAGCACTTAGATACAGGCTGATTAGAAGCCAGACCCTCAGGCAACATCTGGGAAAGTATGCCATCAGGCACTTTCTGGGGAGAAACTGGAAGGTAGGCTTTTTGTATTCTCCCTTGCACTGAGCCCTGAGCCCATTACAAACTGCTTATTTGTTTGCTATAGTCCAGTGGGACTTGTTAACTGCAAGCACTGTTGACAGTCAGAGCCAGGTGATCTGGGGACCCATCTCCCAGGCGGTAGCTGCAAAAGGTGGGGCACAAGACATGTGTAGAAGGTCCTTCTGGAGAGATGATGGTGACCTGGTTTTATTGTTGGAGTGAGCTGGATGGAGAAGGTGGGGTAAGCACCCACTGATTCTTTCAGGTTCCAGGTAGGATCATTTAGATGTTGTCAATTAGTGTCTAGACCCTTAGGCAACAGCTTGTAAAGTATGAAGTCAAACCCTTTCCAGGGAAAGACTGGGAGATGGATGTTTTCGCTGCTCCTTCAGTCCTGAGACCTGGGGGGATAGTTGTGTTCAGTGCTTATGATGCTATCAGTAACTTCTTTGTTTGCTGTAGTCCTGTAGGACTCATGAATGCTGGCTATAAGAGATAGGAGTTTTAGGGGACTGTTTCTCAGGTGGGAGACTTAAAGGTTGGGACACTAGATGTCTGTACTGCCTGTTCCTCAGGGAGAAGCTGGGAGTTTGGGTTTTCCTCCTAATTGTATGGTTTTGTGCCTGGAGTGAGGTTTATGATGAGAGTGTCTCAGCCTTTCCTACCAGTTTCGATATGGGTATTGTCTCTGTTGCCCAATGTATAGGAGTCATTCATCTGGATTTCTCTAGTTGCTCAGTTCCCAGATTTCTCTCAGAGAGAAGTGCTTTGTGTGTAGCTGTACAAGCACTGTGTCCATGGGAGGAGGAAATTGGCCTCCTATATCATCATTTTGTTCAAAAAGAAAACAAAACAGAATAAAAGCCTCTTTAGTTTCTTTATTAATTAATTTGTTTTTTAAAGGTAATTGTTTTTATGTAACCAGTATTCATTCATTTATTCATTTGGTAACCGTTACTGAATTCTATTCTGGATGCTGGCAGTACAGCAGTAAATTCAATAGAAAAAACTCTCTAGAGCATACCTTTGAGTAGGGAGGATACAGAAAATAAATAAACTATATTATATATCTTCTGGTGATAAGAGGTGTGAAGTCAAATATAATGAGGTAAGGGGGCTTAAGAGTGAAAAGTGAGAGTGACCTTTCATAAAAGTTCTTCAGGGAAGACCTCTCTAATAAGGAGACATTTCAGTGCAGAGTTGGAGGATGTGAGGGAGTGAGGTATGTACATATATGGAGTGAAATAGAGTGTTCCAGGTTGCTGGAGAAGCAAGCAAAATATATGGGATTTGGAGACAGAGTTATGTAGCTCCTCATATAACCTTTAATATCCAACAGTAAGCACCAGGACTGAGGAGAGCAGGATAAAATATTTTTATGTTCTTTTCTTTTCTTTTCTTTTAAAAATATTTATTTATTTATTTGGCTGCGCTGGGTCTTTGTTGCGGCATGCGGGATCTAGTTCCCTGACCAGGGATTGAACCTGGGCCCCCTACATTGGGAATATGGAGTCTTAACCACTGGACCACCAGGGAAGTCCCTTTGTGTTCTTTTAATTTTTGCTGATGGCAACAAAAAGTGACACCTTCACCTTCTCTTTGTAATCCTAAAAAGCACTGGCAGGAGATGTATTAATTCTATTTATGTTCAAATTTTAAATTATCATTTATATTTTCTTTGCATACTTGAAAAAATATGTAAATAGAACCTAAGGAGACATTGTTTTGTTTTACTTTGTATATTGTTTTGTATACAGCAGGAGTAGCAAGTACCTATTGGAGTCTGGAAGGTCAGTTAATGATTGAATCAGACTGAAGCATAAAGGATTAAGGAGGGGTGTAGAGTGCGGCAAATTGGAGAATTTATGCCCTGTGTAAAGGGAAGAACTATTACTCAACTCTAATTGATTATTGCCATGTGAGGATGTGAGCCGAGTTTTGAATGTATTTTCTGGTTTTTCAAGAAAAGCCAGAAATTTGTATATTATGTGCTATCTCCTGATCTTTAAATGTTGGAAACTAAGTAAAAACATTTCAAAACACTCTTCAGGCCAGACAAAACATTTGTACAATGGGGATCTGGCCCACGAGTCACCAGTTTGCAACCTTCTGGGGTATGACACCATAATTAAATTTTACAGCCTCCTTCAAGGGATAGTATAGACCTAATAGTAACAAAATGCTGTAGGATTTCTGGATGCAGATGGTTTTAACACACTATTGTACTGTTGCTCTCCCTGGGTGGTGCTGAATATGTCTGTTCTTGTTGTCTTAGGGTATGGTCAGACAGGTCCACTGTCTCAGCGAGCTGGGTACGATGCTGTTGCCTCTGCTATTTCTGGTCTGATGCACATCACAGGGCCTGAGGTAGGTATCCTACTTTAGAATATTCATATTTTTCCCCCTATTTATTCCAAAGAGATTTTCATCTTTACTAACCCCATAGGCTTAAACATGAGTTAATTTTAGGAAAAAACCACGGAAAGTGAATGATGTTAAAAATGGAAATGTTTATTATGAATGTACTTGAGGCTTAATGTCATTATGGCCCCATGGAAAAGAACAACCTTTTTAGCAAGAAGCAATAGATCAAGTGGAGAACACATTTTCCATATGTATTATATCATTCAAGCTTGGTAAAGGCACCTTTGTGTGACTTAGGAATATTCCTCGTGTGAAGTAGAATGGCTGACTAGACTAGTCCGCGGATGTCCATTTCTACCAGAGTACTTTCATTTGATGTATATACATAGTGGAGGGTTTCTTTTTCCCTCTGGAGTATTATAAGTCGTTGTTTATTTTAAAATTTGTTACTTAATGCTCGGACATAGTTGTGTCTGATTGTTAATGCATTAGATTCTGACAGTGAAAGAATTATTTGATTTTATAACCACATTCCTTCTCCATTGGTGATAGGAAGTTCCCAAAAAGTATATAGACGACCAAAATGTGGATGGTTAGATCAAAGACTCTTAGAAAATGGACTCTTGGGGAAAACTAAACATGCCGTTAAATAAAGTAAAAAAAAAGTGTGAAAGCTTAGTAAATAAAAATACTAAAAAAATCCACTTCCAAAACAAATTAGATTGATAACCTTAAAAAACTTTTTCCAGTAGGTATTCCTTCCCTGAACCACTTTCTTCAGTTAATTCTTCAGGGAATATTGCTGCAGTGTTGGGATAAAATGAGGCAGAATGACCTCAAGTCGTTTTTTTTTTGTTTTTTTTTTTTTTACAGATTTTACTTCTTTTTATTATTTTAGAGTAGGTGTTGGGATTTCAGTGACTTAAAATATATGGTCTTTTGTACTTTCTTTGTTTCATTTTCACAAGTCTTAGAAAGAATGTGTGTGGCTTTTCCTTACAATATTCAAGGGTACCAATTTTCTTTCTATCCATTGAGAGAATGAAGCATGGATATATCTCTTTGCTCTTTCCCATAGAGATACTTATATGGTCAAGACATTATTTTTGTGAGTGGGTGGTTTTATTTAATAGCATTGTACTCAATTGTGAATATGTGAAAAAATATGAGATATCTTTTCTCATAAGATAAGATATATAAATTTGTATATTCAAATAGTAAAATGAATTAACTCAAAAACACCTGAGGCAGATGAGGTGAAAACTTACTCCTTTAGTACACTGCGCTATATTCTGACAGGGATAACCACACAGCGTGTGCTCAACCATATTATTTATCAGTCAGTAACTCGCCTCTTGTATTATCCTCAGGAGATTTTTGTTCTGGTTAACAAATAACAACAACACTAATTGCATGCTTACTATGTGCCAAGCATTATTTTAGGTACTTCACGTGTCTTACATTAAATAAACTCGGCTTCTTTCACGTGGACACATCTCTCACTTCTCAATTCATCCACCCAATGAATGGTTATTGTACATATACAGAGGGAATCCTCTGTATGCTGGCTACTATGGCAGGTACTGGGAATTAAACAGGCAACAGGTAGGCACGGTCCTTAAATGGAGAAGACAAACATTAACAGAAAAGAAATATTAAACAAGTAAAAAGAGCTCTAAAGAAGAGTACAGGATACTACTGACGTATATAACAGTGTGCCTCAGGCCATTTTAATACTTCCAGAGATTCTGCAAAATGTGGTTTGACAGCAAAGGATAAAAGCAGCCTGAAGAGAATCAGCCCATGCTGGGAATCCCCCTTTAAGGAGTTGTTTCCCCCTGATACCAGCAGTATATGACAGTTCACCAAGCCTCTCAGCAGAAGTTCCACAGGAGGGATCACTTCTGAGAGCCCTGACTGATATTTTTAACCAGCTAATGCAGAGATGCACTGTTGCCAGTTATATCATGTTGCATATGAAGTTTTATCTACCTGACCAGCTGTGTATTTGTGCTGTAGCATAACTCCATGTTGTCAGATGACTGATTGGAACCCAGGCTTCCTCACCCTATTCAGTGCAGCCTAATGTTGTCAGGATGGTTGGTCAGGAAAGGCTTCTCTGAGGGCCAGATATTTAAGGTGGGATGCAGTTAAGCACTAACCTGGTGACTCTAGGGCAACACCATGCATGACATCTAAATGCTGGAGAGTCTGGTGGGTTTGAGGAGCTAGTCTCATTGGATTATTGTGAGCTAGCAAAGAAGGGGAAGAGTGAGGTTGGAGATGCAGGGAACTTATTGTTTATGGACCTACTATATTAGTTAAGAGTTTGAAGAGGCGGAAAGATACATTATCATATATACATATTTTTAGTGATGATCTAATATATTTCTGCCTGGAAAATGAGTGATGTTCCCAAAGTATAGACTATTATTATGATGAGAAAACTCAAAATGCATGGTTTTTCTATGGTGGACTCATAATATTATTTTTATCCCAAAGGGGCATCAGCTAAATGTGTAATATAGGATAAAATCTATGAAAGTAGTCTTTATGATGAGATTTAAGCAAACTAGTTACAGTTACCTCCAACTAAATCTAAAATCTAGCCTTTTAGGTAATGCTGTGGTATTGTTGGATAAAATTCAGATTTGATGACGGAGAAAAGAGAACTGACGTTGAGTACCTACACTGTGCTAGACCCATGCTTGATGTTTTCCGTATGGTTTTATGTTTTCATTCTTACATTGATCCTTCCAGGTGTAGGTATTGATAAATTTTGTAACTGAAGCTTAAGGGCTTAGGTAACTTGTACAGGGTGCCCAGGTATGTAAAATGTTAAAGCCATACTTTGAACCCAGTCTGCTTTACATCTTCTAGCTATATATAGTACCTTCTGTACTATAGCCACTCTCCATGCTGCCTGAAGAATGAAGCCTGATTTTTATTGTATTTGCATCTTGCTTATGCTTGCTATTGATATGATATGTTGCACTGTAGTGAATAGACCATTTGGTGGAGTGAGAAAACAGTCAACTAAGAGTCTGGAGGCCTGGCTGTATCTCATTCACTCCTGTGTAATGTTTACCTGGCTGCCTAAAAGGGGCACCAGGAGGGCATAAGCCTCATAAGACCATGGTCTTTGCTTGCTCACTGTGGTATCTCATTGCCTAGAACAGAGCCTGGCACTTTCTAAGCACTCAATAAATAAATGCTGAATGAATGAATAAATGAATACTTGGCACTGTGCTATGTGATCTGGAACATATCGTATAGCTTCTCTCTTTCGATGAAGTGCATCTGGAAGTGATGTTCACACAGCTCCTCTTCCAGATATTGTAAAGAGAAAATAAATGTCTTTTATAGAATGTAAAAGTATAAACATGTATAATGTAATGTAGTACCCATAAGAGTCAGCAATTGCTTGGTATATCTGTAGATTCCTCAGCTCCACCCTCAGAGATACTGATTTGTGGGTAGAGCCCACAAATATGCATATTTAATGATGGCCCCAAGCGCTTCTGATGGAGATGGTTGCGGATCGCACTTGGAAACATTATGAGAGGTGTTATTATTAAAAATCCCTTTGCATAGACTCTGACAGAAGTTAATGACTTGTTAAGGTCTATATATTATGTTTAAATTAGAATCTTGTGCTCCAAATAAAATTATGTTCCATTATTTTTTATGTTCATGGCTCTATGCTAACCAGTTATTACTCAAAAGGGATATCATCTATCTATCTATCTATCTATCTATCTATCTATCTATCTGTCTATCACCTAATTTTTTTAATGCATAGGGAATATGGAGAGGGTATTGAGAATGAAACCAATGAGTATGAGAGATTCTGGAAAGTAAATGACTCAGACATATGTAATACATGTTCTAAGTAATAATTCACCTTATATTTAAACATCAAGAATTATATCAATCAATGAAAAAGATGTATTGACCATATGTGAATAGTATTGTTTTACATACCATAAAGAATTTAATAAGTTACTCTATAAGTAATAATTTGATTGACTAGATTAGATACATACTCATGGAAAGTTAGAAAATGATAGAAAACTGCATAAAATTAAGTGGAACATTATGTAGCAGGCAATATAGAGAACTGTAAGAGAGTTTCTAATCCTTTCTTGGGAATAAACAGCCTTTGAAAGCCCTTGAGTTTCATGATCCTAGAGGCCTGGGGCTGGGGAATGTGTGTGTATGTGTGTGGGTGAGTGTTTGGGTGCGTGTGTGTCTGCATATGTGATGCTGACAATGAGGTAAGTTTTTTGCAAGCAGCCAAGAGGGGTAGATGTGTGAGGGCAAGGGGGTATGGTGCCAGTTGTCAGCTATTTCTGTGAGAACTTCCAGGGTAGGGAAAGCCTCTTATTCAACTTTATGTCCTTGTGCCCCGTATAACAGATGCTCTTCAAATTTTTTTTAAAATTAATTAATAAAATCTTCAAAATCTAATTTATGGCCTACATGGAATCTGTTGGAGAGAAATTACTATAACTTACTACAAGTAAAATATAAATGTGGCTCAGAGTAGGATTTCAGAAAAGTGGTGGGATTTGAGTTGAATGGTACCTGGAAAGGTGAATAGGATTCAGATGGATTGAGGCATTCCTAGTAGAGATCGCAGAGTGAACACAGATAGGGAAGTAGAAAGGAATCAGGCATACCTAGAGAAGAGCAATAGGCCAGCCATGGAAGAGCTGAGAGTTAAAGTTTCAGAGTAGTGGGGGAAACTTGATTAAGGCCA
Organism: Aethalodelphis obliquidens; assembly: GCF_003676395.1. Classification (NCBI taxonomy): domain Eukaryota; kingdom Metazoa; phylum Chordata; class Mammalia; order Artiodactyla; family Delphinidae; genus Aethalodelphis; species Aethalodelphis obliquidens. Next base: position 12,474,454 of record NW_020837971.1, read on the forward strand.
TGCTTTGGAAAGTCTTCAAGGTCAAGCAAAGAAATTGAAATGTTATTTGCTCACAGTGAAGCTAGGGAGGTTTTTCAGAAGGGGAGTGACATGATGAAAGCTGTGCTTCCTAAGATTAGTTTGGTCCATATGTGCAGGATGGATTACATCAAGTTTACAAGCGATGCTTCTTAGATATTTATCTCCCCCTTTAAAAACTAAGGACACACAAACAATGACACAAAAGGAAAATAGTCTTACATTGCTATCCAAAGGCACTGTATTGTATTTAGTTTGCATTTTTGAAGAGGTAATACATTCACATAATGCTGAATCTACAAGAAACAAGTATGTTGACTGTATAATTTGTCAGACAAATCAGGACTCTTAAGAGTGAGAGAGAGCTCTCTATATCATAACCAGGTTTGTCTTTGTCACTCTGTATCTGAGTTTACAATGTAAATCTCCTTCCCTCTGTCCTCAATTCACCCGCTTCTCAGAGACAGTCAATGGTATCACTTTTCTTTTGCATCCTTTCAGAGATGTTCTACTGAAAAACAAGCACAATAGTCTTCCCCCATCTTTTTTTTTTTAAATAAGTGGTTCTTTTTAAAAAAATATTTATTTATTTTATTTTTGGCTGCATGGGGTCTCAGTTGCAGGACGTGGGATCTTTGTTGAGGCATGCGGGATCTTTCGTTGTGGTGCGTGGGCTCCTCTCTAGTTGTGGCGTGCGGGCTGTCTAGTTGTGGCGTGCGGGATCCAGAGCACATGGGCTCTGTAGCTGTGGCACGTAGGCTCTCTAGTTGTGGCTCACATGCTCAGTAGTTGAGGCTCACAGGCTTAGTTGCTCTGTGGCACGTGAGATCTTAGTTCCCCGACCAGGGATCGAACCTGCGTCCCCTGCATTGGAAGGTGGGTTCTCAACCACTGGACCACCAGGGAAGTCCCTATCCTACTTATTTCTTATGTCATTTCTGAGCTTGAGGTATCCTGTGCTCTAGCAATGGTTTTCATCTGTGGATAGTAATCTTCACTGCACTCCAGGGGAGTTTTAAAATGATGTGTGGGATGGTTGGGTTGTACTGGTATTTAGTGCTTGGGGTAGGGATGAGTAAACATCCTTAAGGTATGGGACAGCTCATGAATCTAGAATGTCACCTCCAAAATGCCAGTAGTGCCCCTATTGAAAGCCTTAACTAGATACACAGGACTTTTGGTCATCTCTTATGACTTGGTTTTTTTCTTAGCTTCCTTAGGGAAAATTTGCCACTTCTTTCTCTATGCGCAATGTAATTTTCATTATGTTGCTTATTGTATGTTGATCTGTCTCTGACTTTGGAATGTAAGTGCCTGAATTCAGGGAGTGTCTTTGGGATATTTCTGTATATCCCTAGAGTATAACACAGATCCACTACAGAGTTGGTGCTCATTGATTATTTGTTATATGTGAATTTGGAATCTTTAAGGATTCAACTTCAGTTTGATAATAACAGGTTGATACATGTAGCAATAGCTATAGCATTTGAGATTCCTTTTGGAGTTCTTTAACGGACATACTTAAAAATAAAAGGAAAGTCTTCTATTGGGTGGAACATTTCATATAAGCCTCATACTCAGAAAATGTGAATAGGGAATTTTTGGGTTGTGACTGGAAAAATATGGTAAAAAATATTTGGAAAAAACATTCAGCTTGAGGTAACGATTAAAAGTCATTTAAACAAGTTTTTTCCTAATGTTTTTGCTTTCTGAATCTTATGAAAGAGAAAACCTCCCCCTCTTTTTTTTTTTTCTATCTCAGTAAGTGATTACTTTTGAGAGCATTGTGTTCGTTTTGAGTCATCATGCTTTGAAAAAGTGTTATAATCAGAGAAAATCCTAAAAAGAATGGCCAAAATTATCCCAGGGATATAAAATAGTTTCTTCAATGAGAAAGTCTATAGGGACTGGATTTGTTTGCCATAGATAAGGCAAAGAAATGATTTGAGTGCCGTTTTCATCTGTTTTGGGGAGGATGTGGAATAGTTGTTTTTATTGTTCATAGAACAATGAATAAGAGAAAATGAGCCCGTATCAGAGAAGATATTTTAGTTAGCAAAATGAAGAGCTTTTTGACCATCAGGATATTGAACCTTGCCGTGCATGAAGAAACAGGTCATGCGGTTTCTGTTAGCATGGCGGAGAGAAAGATCCTGTCCTGGCTTGAAATCCCAGTCCCACATGACATCTCTGAACCTTGTTTTTCTCATTTGTAAAAATGAGAGTACTAACACACGTCTTGGAAAATGTACTCAGATTAAATGAGATAATGTGTAGGCAAACACCTGGGAAATAGTGCTAGTTCCTTTTCCCTTTCTGGTGCATGCCTGGCATGTATTAGATACTCAATAACTGCTCTGTTTCCTCTGGAGATCTTTAAGGAGAGAGGGATAAGCATCTTCCTGGATGATTTAGAAATTTACCTGCCTAAAGGCAGGAAGTTGGACCAAATGATCCTTTGAGAGTTTTTCAGCTTTAGGAGTCTTTATATACTGTTTTATTTTGGAAACTAATACAATAGAATTTCTTTCTCTTTTTTAAAAGCTCTTTTGTAGGAAAGATTGGCTAGTCAAGGATGTAGTGTTTAATTCATACTGTCATTTTACACAGTAAAAAGGAAAATGCAGAGTGTCTTGAGTGGCTGTTTGAACCGCAGAGACTTTTGATGGAAAGTTAATGAGAGCTTAAATTCTGAGTTAGTAACTTCTCTAGGAGATTGGACTGCATGACAAATCACAATGTGTATTCTGCACTCAAGCATTTTTATCTAAGTAAAATCAGGGTAAAGGGACTGTAAAGGAGGAGCTTAAAGAGGTCCCTGAAAGGGCAATGTGCAGCTTTGAAGAAATAAAGGGAAATAAGGTTTAGCTCAGTTAGCCTTAGTTCTGAACCATGTTCTTCTCACCCATGTTGCCCCCTGGACTGGCTGTCGAGAACCATAACCCTGTTTAGTTGTAACTGAGGAATAGTTTCCACGTTAACTTTTGAGAAAATAGTTTAATTTCTGTCTTTCATTACATGTTCAAGGAGGAGGAGACTTCTGCACTTTTGGCCGGAAAAGTTCTAAAATATTAGGAGGATTAATATTTAAATCTGTGTAAAAACGATGCCTTTAAGTAGAGTCAGACGTACTTTTAGTCATCTCTAAGTCATTCTTTTTATAGATTGAGGATAAGCAAGTGCAGAAATAATAAATACTTGGCCTGAAGTCATAGTCACTGGAAAAGAACTTTGAACTTTTAATAAAGCTTACATTTGTGCTAGTAAATCATAATCCCTGTCCTGAGGGATAAGAAATGTTGAGAAACTTTTCACTACAGAACTATGGGATGTACTCCTACAAAACTTTCAGAGCTTGATTGAATTAAGGATTTTCAGGTTTAGGCACACTGATTCCGATTTTACTATATACCAGAAGTCTTTAGAATTGCTTAGACAACTCTAAATGATACATAAATTCCTATGTCTTAGACTTAATGAAACAAACCTGGGATGGTGTTACTTGTATATCTGTATTCTTGAAAAGCTTTCTGAGAGATTCTGATAATCCACCTGGTTTTGGAATCACTGGTTTAAGTAATAAGAGGTACTGTTAATACTTTGTGAAAAAAGGGCATGTGGTTTCTCTTTCCTCCATCCATTGCATTCTGGCTTCCATAGCCCCCTCACCAATGAAATTGCTCTTGAGAGGGTTACCAGTGACCTCTTAATTGGAAACTACAGCGGATACTTTTCCTTTCTGTTTGTTTATTTATTTATTTATTTTTTACAGTAGGTCCTTATTGGTTATCTATTTTAAATATAGCAGTGTGTACATGTCAATCTCAAACTCCCAATCTATTCCTCCCACCACGTCTCCTCCCCCCGCCCAGTAACCATAAGTTCATTCTCGAAGTCTGTGAGTCTGTTTTGTAAATAAGGTCATTTGTATCATTTTTCTTTTAGATTACACATATAAGCGATATCATGTATTTGTCTTCCTCTGTCTGACTTACTTCACTTTTCCTTTCTTATCTCACTTTGTGACAGTAGACAGTGTTGGCCACCTACCCCTCCTCGATGCTCTTTTCCTCCTTGTCTCCCGTAATATGTCTTTCCTGGTTTTCCTCCCACATAGCTGTTCTCTCCTTCTCAGTCTTCTTCATGGCCTCCTTTTCCTCAGCCTGCTTTTTAAGTAATGATTGTGCCCAGAATTCTGTGCTTTGACCTCATCTATTGTTTTTACTCTTTTATACTCTCTAATAAGGCAGCCATTAGCCACATGGGACTGTTAAGCATTTGAAATGCGTCAAATTTGAATTGAGATGTGCTGTAAGTGTAAAAAGTACAATGGATTTCAAAGACATATGAAAAAGAACATGTAAAATTTCTCATTAATAATTTTAAAAATTGATTACATTTTGAAATGATAATATTTTAGATACATTGTATTAAATGAAATATATTACTAAAATTACACTGGTTTCCTTTTACTTTTTTTTTAGCATGGCTAGTAAAATTTTAAAAATTACATATGTAGTTTTTATTTTGCTCACCTTATATTTCTGTTGGGTACACTGTTCAATATGTTCTTCCTAGATAATATCTCAAACCTAGCGTGGTTCTAACTACCATACATAATGTTTTGGCTCTCAAATTTATATCTTTCACCCATTTCTTTTTCCCTTGGGTTTTAGGTTGGCATATTCAACTCTTGATTGGATATACTCCTTAAACTGAACAAACAAAAAACCAGTTCAGCAGACTTATTTTTCTTTTCCTTTGTCCTATCTCAATTGAACTATTAACCCAAACCCAGAAACTTAAACTTCTGTCCAAACATTCACTAAGTCTGGGTTCTGTGTTCTAACTCTTGTGACCATTTGTTCCGTCTTCTCATTCCTACTGCTGTTGACTTAGTTTGGCCTCTGATCTTTTTCATGAATAATTGCAGTAATTTTCTACTTGGTTCCCTGCCTCAACTCTCAAACCTTATGATTCTTATGACTCCTCTCTAATCTACAAAGTGATGCCAGTGATATTTAATTTGTATTCAATAAAACTGACCTTGGAACTTTATTTTTCTGGAAACCTTCAGTTATTTCCTATCATAGTTAGAGAAGCAAATAAACAAATAAACCTAACCTCATTAGATATATAATATCAGGCCTTCATGATTTGTCTTTGGTTTCTATCCAGCCTCATTTCTTCCTTTTTTTTTAATTTTTAAATTTTATTTTATTTATTTTTTTATACATGAGGTTCTTATTAGTTATCCATTTTCTACATATTAGTGTATACATGTCAATCCCAATCTCCCAATTCATCACACCACCACCATCCCTGCCTGCTACTTTCCCCCCTTAGTGTCCATACATTTGTTCTCTACATCTGTGTCTCTATTTCTGCCCTGCAAACCAGTTCATCTGTACCATTTTTCTAGGTTCCACATATATGCGTTAATATATGATATTTGTTTTTCTCCTTCTGACTTTACTTCACTCTGTATTACAGTTTCTAGATCCATCCATGTCTCTACAAATGACCCCATTTCATTCCTTTTTATGGCTGAGTAATATTCCATTGTATATATGTACCACATCTTCTTTATCCATTTGTCTGTCGATGGGCATTTAGGTTGCCTCCATGACCTGGCTATTGTAAATAGTGCTGCAATGAACATTGGGGTACATGTGTCTTTTTGAATTATGGTTTACTCAGGGTATATGCCCAGTAGTGGAATTGCTGGGTTGTATGGTAATTCTATTTTTAGTTTTTTAAGGAACCTCCATACTGCTCTCCATAGTGGCTGTATCAATTTACATTCCCACCAACAGTGCAAGAGGGTTCCCTTTTCTCCACACCCTCTCCAGTATTTGTTGTTTGTAGATTTTCTGATGATGCCCATTCTAACTGGTGTGAGGTGATATACCTCATTGTAGTTTTGATTTGCATTTCTCTAATAATTAGTGATGTTGAGCAGCTTTTCATGTGCTTCTTGGCTATCTGTATGTCTTCTTTGGAGAAATGTCTATTTAGGGTCTTCTGCCCATTTTTGGATTGGGTTGTTTGTTTTTTTAATATTGCGCTGCATGAGCTGTTTATATATCTTGGAGATTAATCCTTTGTCCGTTGATTTGTTTGCAAATATTTTCTCCCATTCTGAGGGTTGTCTTTTTGTCTTGTTTGTAGTTTCCTTTGCTTTGCAAAAGCTTTTAAGTTTCATTAGCTCCCATTTGTTTATTTTTGTTTCTATTTCCATTACTCTAGGAGGTGGATCAAAAAAGATCTTGCTGTGATTTATGTCAAAGAGTGTTCTTCCTGTGTTTTCCTCTAAGAGTTTTATAGTGTCCAGCCTTATTACATTTAGGTCTCTAATCCATTTTCAGTTTATTTTTGTGTATGGTGTTAGGGAGTGTTCTAATTTCATTCTTTTACATGTACTGTTCAGTTTTCCCAGCACCACTTATTGACGAGACTGTCTTTTCAGCCTCATTTCTTATCATACCTTCACATTCATTGTTTGCTTCAGTCATCCAAACTAGTTGCAAAGTCTTCTCCAAAATTATGAATCAATTTTTAATATATCTTAAAAGAGTCATAGACTTCTTTGAGAATTTGATGAAAGCTATCAAACGTCTTCTAGGAAATTAACATACAGAATTTTTGCATGTAGTTTCAGAGGGATCTTGGAACACCTAAAACTGGGACAAGAACTGTAGTTTATATTCTTTTGTTTCCCAGGTATTCCTTCTGCATTGTAGACTAGTTTTCTTCTTGGTCATTTGTAAGCCTTGATCTCTTCTGCTAATAATTATTGTGTAAAAAATCACCTTGAAACTTAGTGACTTAAAACAAGAGCAATCATTTTATGAACTCTCATAGTTTCCATGGGTCGGGAGTTTGGGAAGGGCTCAGTTGGGTGGTTCTGGCTTGGGGTTTCTCAAGCAATTGCAGTCAAAGCAGGAACAGTGGGGACTGGAGCAGCTTGGGGCTGCCAGGCATCTCCCCATCTAATCTCAAGACTTTTTCACGTCATCTCTCTGCATGGGCTAGTTTGAGCTTCCTTACAGTATGTGGCCTTAGAGCAGTCAGACTGTCTATATGGGGGCTCAGGGCTCCACTAACACAAGTGTTCCAGTAAACAAGGCAAAGTCACCAATACATATGTTCTATGACATAGTTGTGGAGGTCATGCTGTAATCCTTCTGCAAAATTTTATTGGTTACAAGCATGTCACAAACCCACCCAGAAAGAAGGAGAAAGGAATTAGACTCCACCTGTTGATGGGGGCAGGGAATGTTAAGGTACTAAAAGGGCATGTGGAAGGGGATATTGCAACCATCTTTGGAAAATACAATCTGTCACAGTCTCTCAACATGCTGCAATGCTACGTAAAGAGCAGGTGGGATTTAGGCACAGTCTTTCCACTTGGTGGAGAAATCTGCTAGTAACAATAGACTTTTTGTAGCTTTAAATGATCCTTTCTTGGCTTTGCCTGTGGCAAAAATTGGTTATGGACTAAGCCTTATGATCTCAATATAAACATTTTCTACTATTAGTGTCTGAACCTAATTATCAAAGAGACAACCAGAATGAAAGGAACAGAGAAGCTATCTCTTGATACATTAGATAGCAATTTTGAGCGAGTAAAAAAGGATGTTTTCCACCTTTTAAAACTTGTATCTTAATGACTTGATAATCCATTTGGATGAAACAAATGTACTGCCATAGACAGCAGAAAGTTAAATGTTCTCCTATGTGCTGATGGTTTATTATTGTGTTCCAAGACTGGCCTTAATAGGTCACTGGTTCCATCTAATTTTTGTCATAACTAAATAAGACTAAAAATAATTTTTTAAACCAGATCATCTGCTGCATTTATGTGGCTTATTCTGGCAACTCCATGCATGTGGCCACCACAACTACACAGAGTGATTCTATCCAGTTTATCTTGGAGGATTCAGGAAGCACTGTATTGGATAACTTTTAACACTGGTGTAGAAAGATTTTTCATTCAAAAGTAATTGCATTCAAAATCCATAGTGTAGTTCTTTGAGACATCATTTATTGGTGAGAAATGAAAATTAAATGAAATAGGTAAAATTATAGGACAGGGAACATCCTCAAGAGTTCATCTGTTTTGTTGCTTCTAGGTATGGCTTACCTAAATCATACCAGAAATAGACAACTCTTATAAAGGTCTGGAGCTACTTCTGGAATATGTAAGACTGAGTTCAGAGGAGGCCTGTTAAATATAGGATTGACTATATGCCGATCTTAGTGGGTGTGAAAGTTGTTTTGTCTCAGAAATTAGAGACATTGATGTTTAGATTTGTTTTTGCTTTTCTCTGATCCATTAGCACTGAAAGCTGTAGCACAGAAAGTATAACTAGGAAACTTTTTCTTGAAGAACAACATGGAAAGAAGCAAAATAACTTTTCAAATAGTTTCTTAGGCCATCCCTTAAAATATCACAATTCCCCAACCATCCATTCCATTTTTCTCTCAGTCTAACCCTATTTAAACTCAAGAGGACAGCCTGGCTAGATGATATTTTGGGCATCTCACTGTGGGAGCTAACTCAGAATAATTTAGATGGTATTTAATCTCTGGACAAGAAAATAGTATGTTTGGCGTATTAAGGGATCTTTGAAAATTTGTAGTTTTGTCTACTTTAAAAATTTTTTAAATTTTTAAATAAAGTTTTATATTTTTTAATTTATTTATGATGTTGCTGTTGCTGTTGTTGTTGTTTTTGGCCGTGCTGCGCAGTATGAACGATCTTATTTCCCTGATCAGGGATCGAACCTGTGTTCCATGCATTGGAAGTCTTAACCACTGGACCGCCAGGGAATTCCCAGTTTTGTCTATCTTTTTAATTTAGCAGGCTCCCAGTGAATGGATTCTTCCAGTTATTTTCTGAAAAAGGTTTTGGTTTACATTTTTCAGAGTGGTAAAACATGTTTTTCTGTAGATGCATTCAGTTGCTTGCCATTCACTTAAATTTTGTAGAACAAACCAGCCCACATCAGAACTGATTATTTCTTAATTGTAGTTGTAGAAATGACAAATCAACTCACTCATTTAAAATTTTTGCTTTCTAGTGATGGTCTGTAAAGGAGAGATGATGAATATTGGAATTAGAATAATACATGGAGACAAGGTGGTAGTGAAAAGATCAGAAGTTTTGGGGTCAGAATTTCTGAGTTCCAGTTCTAGTTGTACCATTTGCTCTCTGTGACTTTGACAAGTTAATTTATCATCTAAATGTTTCTTTCATAATCTGTAAGATGGAGATACTATTGGTACTTACAGAATTCTTATTGAGAGTTAAATGTAACAGCATATGTTAAAGCACTTTGAAGAGCATGAAGTTGTACATGACGTTATGAACATGCAGGAGACCCGAAGCTAGCTTCTTACTGGTTTACTAAATACAAAATAGTTAAGTATCCAGACCTGGTCATGAAACCTTAAGGAAGGGAATTGAATCCAGTAATGTGGTAGAGGCAGTGGACTCAGGTTCACTTGGGGTCTCCTTCCGACTTAGCTGCTAAACGCTTGTAACATCTTACGGTATTTAGGTAACCTTGCTGTTCCTCATCTATAACAAGGATTGCTTTGCTCCTAAGGGTTGTGCAAAAAGTTAGGTACTGATTTTAAAGTGCAGTGTAGAATTTTGCCTTCTATAAGTCCGATTCCTCTAAGTTGTACCTTTAATGTTTGGAAGGGTAGAAAGTTTTAATTTATTATTAGAAAGAAATTCTTAGTATTAGGTCAGCAAGCATCCACGTGGGATCCAGAGAATGGCACAAGTCAGTTTGTTACGTTTTCTCTTGAGTCGCCTATCTGGTGTGGCAGGTGCATCAGGAGGAGGGACTCTTCTCTCCTTCATCTTCTTAAATCTTTCTTTACTTCCGTCCTTCTGGCATCCCAATTTCTTGTGTTTGTGGCTTCTGACTTGTGCTCTGTCGAGGCTGAGAAGGAGGTGTGTGGGTGGGAGATGGGGTGGAACTTTGAGCCTTTCAGGATGTGATTAAGAAAAATGATCTTCCTCTTCCAGGCTCTAGGTGAGCATTCTAAAGACTTTCTCTTGTTGGTATTGTGCAACACTGTTAGCCTAAATGAAGTGCATTACAATGCTCTCTTTTCTCTGTCTTACCAGGGATCTGTTTGCCGGTAAGCAGCAGAGACTGATCTCTTAACAACTGTATACTTTCCTGCTTCTCTGCCTCCATTGATACGGGGACTTAACTATAGGATCCTTTCAAGTTCTAAAAATATGTGATTTAGGTTGGAGGGCTCCATAGTGTCACTGAGGCACATAGGTGATAGATTTTGTTATGCCTATTTATAGGTGAAAAAGTGAAGGCACCTACTAGTAGAATTTACAGCTTTGAGTTCCATGTTTCAGCCATTCAACAGAACTTCCTTCATGTAGGGGAAATGTTACTCTGTGAAAATTGGTATGTGACTGTGCTAAAAGCATATTCTTTAGCATCAGTGAATGGCTCGAGTAGATTTTGTGCTTGGAACAGAAGGTTCAGATACTGTGTAGTTCCAGAGTCTGTGCTCATAAAGTGTGAAGGCAGTGACTGTGGTGACTGTGTTCTTCCTAGTCGCTAAAACCCTCGTTTGATCTGAATATACCACTTTTTGTTCTCTGTGCTGCTCTTTCTATTTCTACTAAAGATACTTTTCCTAATTAGGGCTGCAAGTCATACTTATGGTGGCTTTCATAATCAAAATATTACCATCATATGAAGAAGCTTAATTTCCTATTGATTTTCCCCACAATTCATTTAATTTAACCCCTCCCTCACCCAATCAATAATCCAAGTCTATGAATTCAAATTTCTAAGTATCTCATGAATACATCTGTTCCCTCTTTCCTCTGTCCTTGATTGAGGTTCCCATCTTGGCCTTTTCCCCTGAGCCCCTGTCAAATCTTTCTGATGGGTCTTCTAGAGCACTACACCAAGTATCTTAAAAAAGTCACATTTGTGCAGCCTTTTACATTCATAAAAAGTTTTTTCATACACCTTTTCTTATTTAATCTTCATACCAACTGATGAGGTAGATTTTGTTATTAGCAAGATTTTACAATTGACCCAAAAACTAACAAAGGCTAAGAACTTGCCAAAGGTTATGCAGTTAGTAAATAGTAGAAGAATTCATATTTCGGAAAATAGATCATTATAAAATTCATGTGCCCTAGAGTAAAAACAAAATTTTCTGTAGATTACATTTATATAATGAATGCCTCATTTTGAAATAAAAATATGACATAGAGACATGGACATATTTAACAATAACTTCTTATTTTGAAAATGAAGCCAACTACTTTAAAAAAGTTTTAACATTTTTTATTGTTCTATGAAGTAATTAGGTTGAGTAATATGACTAAGGAGAAAAATTCTTGGTGGGAGAATTCATGCCTATTTATTGAACGTGTGCCAGAACTGATTTAAAGTTTCTTATGTACTTTTTAACCAGACAAGGTTTTAATGAATAACTTAGAAAAACACATCATTTTTCTTTTTCATTTGGCAAACTCTGAAAGTAGTGAGAATAGATATGGAGAAATGAATGAAATGTTATAACAGTCTTAAATTGTGTTTGGGAAATAATCTTTTTAAATTTTTAATTTTATAATTTAGGAGATTGTGATGTAAAGGAAACAAATGAACACCTTTATAGGTGGTTGCCTATTTTTTTCCCCTTCTTCTCTAGATTGCATAATTTTCTAAAAATAAAAACCACTTTGAAATTGTCAAACTTTATTTTTTAAAGAACTAATTCAGGTTCTACTTATCAACTTTAAAATTTTAAAACAATTTTGTACTTACAGAAAAGTTGTAGACATAGTACAGAAAGTTCCTGTACCCTTCATCCTAATGTTAACACTTTACAAAATCATAGTACAATGGTCAAAACTAAGAAATTAACATGGGTATGATACTATTAACTAAACTCCACATTTTTTTCAGACTTCCCTAGTTTTTCCACTAATGTTCAGGTTTTACCTGTAATGAGTTTTTGAATACATGAATGAATGGGGGATGAGAAAATATATGAAAATAACATTGAAACAGTGAGAATGGAGAGATACACAAATGAATATGTAAAGTGAATGATCGGGAAGACTCTTAATATTTTTATATTATAGTTTGTCCTCTAACTATAACTGTATGTCTTAACTTTTAAGTAGAATCTTCTTTTTCTTGTAGTTTTGTTGATGAGAGGCACACTCATTTTAGTTTTATAGGAAAATCATCATAAATTGCTCTTACAAAAAAATTACATTAACTTATCAAAAGAACCGAATACACTTAAAGCAGTTTCTAAGTGACCATGAAAAAAAACATTCTACTATTGATTTCTAGAATTAAAATTTAATAAAATAAAAATTTTACTTCATTTCCAAAAGTCTACTTATAAGTTTAAATCCAAATTATGATGAGATTCTAGGGCATATTGCTTAACAAGGTCAGTTAGTTACCCATTTTTCCTGAAATATATTTTTACTAAAGATTGTGAGTGATGAATTCCTATACCCATTGACATAAAAAATACCACCCCATTTATCCCAGATTTGAGGAGAAGAGGCACATTGGTTAGTACTGTCGCGGCATTAGGGCTCCTATGGAGCTCCAGATGTGGAAGGGGAGTTTGATTCCATGAGGACACACAGCCCCTTCTCTGATTCTGCCTGATTGCACCTGGGAATACCTAGTCACTTCACAGCCACAATGTGGTTCTCTGTGGGATTTTCTGCTTACTAAATGGTAATTTATTTTCACTTTCTTATTCCTCTGGCATGCTGACAATTCTTAGATGACAGGAATATGATTATGAGGGATTTCCAAAGTATGAGCATAGTCATCTCTGAATTACAATAGAATACAAATGGTACATCTTCTTTAATTATTGCTACCAAGCAGCCTTGAATGAAATGTAACTTCTAGAGTTCCCACTAAATACATGTTCTTTAGCAGGCCTTTAAAAAGATTTTTAAAATTTATTTATTTCTATTTTTCTGCTTTAATTACCAATATTATAATGGTATTTAAAAAATAAAACAGCTTTATGGAGATATAATTCATATACCGTATAATTCACCCATTTAAAGTGTACAATTCAGTGTTTTTTAGTATATTCACAGAGGTGTGCAATCAACTTCAGAACTTTTTCATCATCCCCAGAAGAAACCCCAGGCCCATTAACAGTACTCCCTATTCCTACTTGCCCCCAGCCCACAGTTCTACTTTTTCTCTCTGTGGTTTTGCCTGTTATGGATGTTTCATAAAAATGATATCATATAATATGTGGCATTTTGTGACTGGTTTCTTTCTCTTAGCATACTGTTTTCAGAATTCTTCCACGTTGTAGTATGTATTAGTACTTCGTTTTTATTGCCTGAAATATCCCGTCATCTGGCTGTACCACACTTTATTTATCCATTTACCAGTTGATGGACATTTGGGTTTCTTCCACTCTTAGGATATTGTGAATAATGCTGCTATGGAAATTTGTGCATATGTTTCTTGGGAGAACATATGTTTTCATACTCTTGGGTATATACCTAGAAGTGAAGTTGCTGGGTCATATGGTAACTCTATATCTAAGTTTTTGAGGAACTGCCAGTCTTTTTACACAGTGACTACACCATTTTACAATCCTACTAGTGGCATATGAGTTTCGATTTTTTTCACATCCCTGCTAACACTTGTTATTATTTCTCTTTTTCATGATAGCCATTCTAGTGGGTGTGATGTGGTATCGTTGTGGTTTTGATTTGCATTTCCCCGGTGACTAATGATGTTGAGCATCTTTCACTGTGCTTATTAGCCATTGTTATTTCTTCTTTGGAGAAATGTGTATTTAAACCCTCTGCTTATTTTTTAATTGGGTTGTCTGTATTGTTTTGAGTTATAAGCACATTGTGGTTTTCATTTGCATTTCCCTGATGGCTAATGATGCTGAACATCTTTTCATATGCTTAATGACCATTTGTAGATCTTCTTTGGAGAAATGTCTATTCAATTCTTTGCCCATTTAAAAAATGGTTATTTGTCTTCTTATTGAGTTGTGAGTATTCTTTATAAATTCTGTTTATAAGTTCCTTATCAGATATGTGATTTGCAAAAACTTTCTCCCATTTTTTATCTATTCATTTCCTTGATCATTTACTTTGAAACACATGTGATTTTTATTTTCACGATGTACCATTTATCTTTTTTATTTTGCTGCTATTAGGTGTCATATCTAAGAAATCAATGCCAAATTGAAGATCATGAGGATTTACTCCTATATTTTCTTTTGTTTTATAGTTTTAGCTCGTATGTTTAGGTCTATGGTCCATTTAGAGTTAATTTTGTATATAGTGTGAGGAGGGAGTCCAGCTTCATTCTTTTGCATTCTTTTCACCAATTTTTGAGGACTATTCCTTCCCCATTGAATTATCTTGGTATGCTTGTCAAAAATGAATTGAAGGTGAGAATTTCTGTGGTCTGTATATCTGCCTTGTGCCATCCATGCTGCCTTGTTTGCAGTAGCTTTGTAGTAAGTTTTAAAATTGGGCAGTATGTGTCCACCTTTGTTCTTCTTTTTCTAGATTGTTTTGGCTATTCTTTGTCCCTGGAGTTTCCATATGAATTTTAGGATCAGATTTTATTCTGCAAAAAAGGCACCTAGGATTTCAGTAGGTGAAACTGTACTGAATCTGTAGATCAGTTTGGGAGTATTGCAGTATTAACAATTTTAAGTCATGACAATGGGATGTCTTTCCATTTATTTAGATCTTCTGTAATTTCTTTCAACAATATTTTGTAGTTTTCAGAGTTTAAGTTTATACTTCTTTTGTTAAATTTATTCCTAAGTACTTTATTCTTCTTGATGCTGTTGTAAACGAAATTGCTTCGTAATTTCATTTTTGGTTTATTTATTGTGTAGAAATAAGATTGATTTTTGTATAATGCCTTGTATCTTGCAAACTTGCTGAACTCACTTATTAGTTCTAACAGATTTTTTGGTGGATTTCCTGTATACAAAATTATGTCACCTGCAAATAAAGGTAGTTTTATTTCTTTCTTTCCAGCCTCTTATTTCTTTTTCTTTCCTAATTATACTGGTTAAAACCTCCAGTATAATGTTTAATTGGAGTGATGAGAGCAGACATCCTTGTCTTGTTCCTAATGGGGCCAAGCATTCAGTCTTTCACCTTTAACTATGAGGTTAGCTGTTTTTTTTTTTTCCACATTTGCCTTTTATGAGATTGAAGAATTTCACTTCTATTCCTGGTGTGTTGGTGTTGAGTATTTTATCATGAAGGGTGTTGAGTTTTATCATATGCTTATGTTGATTGATATTCAAGTGTTAAACCAACCTTCCATTCCTGAGAAAAATCCTGATTTGTCATGGTGTATAATCATTTTTATATGTTGCTGGATTCAGTTTGTTAGCATTTTGTTGGGATTTTTGGGTGTGTGTTCACATTCATCAGAGATGTTGGTCTATAGCTTTATTTTCCTTTGATGTTTCTGTGTGGCTTGACCTCAGTTTTTACTGGTCTTATAGAATGAGTAGAGAAGTGTTTCCTCAATTCCAGGTTTCAGAAGTATTTGTAAAGAGGTGGAATTCACTAGCAAAGCTAAAAAAAGCTTTTTGTTGTTGTTGGAAGTTCAATTACTAACTCAATTCCTCTCGTTGTTATATGTCTGTTCAGTTTTTCTATTTATTCTTTAGTCAGTTTCAGTAGTTTATGTCTTTTTAGGAATTTGTCCATTTCATCTAGATTATCAAAGTTGTTGGTATGCAATTTTTCATTGTATTCCCATGTAATACTTTTTATTTCTGCAAGGTTGTTAGTGATGTTCCTTCTTTCACTCCTGATGTTAGTAATTTGAATGCTTCTCTTTTCATTTTCCTGGACAGTTCAGTTAAAAGTTGGTCAGTTTTACTGATCTTTTCAAAGAGCCAACTTTTTGTTTTGTTGATTTTCTCTATTGGAATTCTATTCTGTATTTCATTATTTTTTGCTCCAATATGTATTTCCTTCCTTTTGCTTGCTTTGGGTTTAGTTTACTCTTCTTGTTTTCAATGTCTTAAGGTGGAAGGCTAGGTAATTGATTTGAGATCTTTGTTCTTTTTTAATATAGGTATTTACAGTTGTAAATTTCTCTCAAATACTGCTTTAGCTGCATCCATAAATATTGGTATGTTGTGCCCTTATTTTCATTCATCTTGAAGTATTTTCTAATTTCTTATATAATTTCCTCTGTTACTCATTGGTGTTTTGGGAGTAACGTCGTTTACTGTCCACATATTTTTGAGTTTCTCAGATATGCCCGTTATTGATTCTAATTTCATTTCATTGTGATCTGAGAATATATTTTGTATGAACTCACTCATTTAAAATTTATTTTAGCTTGTTTTCTGGCCTAGGATATGGTCTGTCCTAGAGAATGTTCCATGTGCACTTGAGAATGTGCATTTTATATCTATTAGGTATACTTGGTTTATGGTGTTGCTTAAATATTTTATTTCTTTTTTGATCCTCTATCTAGTTGTGCTGCTCACTATTCATATTTCAGTATTGACATCCCTACTGTTATTCATGAAGGGTTTATTTCTCCCTTCAAATCTGTCACTTTTGCTTTTTGTATTTTGGTGGTTCAATTTTTGGGTGCATGTATGATTTTAATTGTTATATCTTCCTGATGCATTGACCCTTTTCCATTATAAAATCTCTCTCTTTTTCTCTAGAGCTTTTTTTGTTTTAAGTTTATTTGTCTGCTATTAGTATAGCCACTCCAGCATTCTTATGGCTGCTGTTTGCATGATATATCCTTTCTCATGCTTTTATTTTCAGCCTATTTATATCTTTGAATCTAAAGTGTGTTAGCAAGCCTCTTTAAATTAATATTTCACTAAAGTTATTTGGCACAAATGGTCATTTTTAACAGTGACAATGTTGTCTCTAATGTATGGATGACAATATTTAGTTAATGTTCATACATATCATGCTATTATTCTGGATAATGTATTGATATTTTTAGAATATTGGGTATAGTCTCCATTTTTCAGGAGACTTAAAATGTAATATAAAGGATTTATTATATGATTTGTTCCTACTGCTCTGAGAAGTATAGAAAACTTCTCAAGAAATATGATTATATTAATATTATAGTAAGAAAGCAGTTGATGTCTATAAACTTAAATTTGAACTTAGCTCTCACTTTTAATACATTAAATAATCTTAAATCCAAACGACGGTATTAATTTTAAATTTATGGATTCAAGCCACTACAAATTTTTCCAATAATAATAGTTAGAAGGCCCCCAGAAGTTTCCAATTTTTATGGCAATATCTTCCTTGAAATTGTGTTGAAAAGCAGGGAAAAATAGTTTAGTCGCTATACAGTCTCACTTGCTTTAAACAAATTTAGCTGTCTTGTAAGATGATTAACATAGTTTATGTATGGGCTTCAGAAAAGGCAAAATTAGCTTCTGAAAATGACTGAACAACAGCTGGAATTAATGGATAAGGAAGTGAATGAATGAATATATCAACTAGGTGAAATACAGGTTTTTTTAGGCATTATGTGCAATGAAAGACTTGGCAGAATTCAAGGTAGTGAAAAATAGGAACTATCTGATACAACAATGATTAATAATAATGTTGACAAATAATTCGATAGCTAATTTTTATAGGGTACTTACTGTTTGCCTGGTACTGTTCTAATATCTTTACATATGGGTCAAGGATTGGATTGTCAATAAGACTGACATGAATCGGTATCAAGCTTTACTTGTAATTTTAAGGATTCAAGCAATAAAAAGGCACAGGAGAAGCAGAAGGAGCTCCTGGACATTGAGATAGGCCCCCAGTGCCTTTTTTCTCACAATAACAAAATTCTCAACCCCAGAGCAGTAGATAAGATCTCAAATGGAGTACATGGTTCACCTCATATTACACGAAACTGATGGACTATTGGAACATTTCCATTTTATATCCAGGTAGTTGCATAGCTCATGCCTTATGCCCCATAAATCTATAGATGCTAGGTTTCTTTACCGTAGTAATTCTAAAGCAGGGGTATCCTGCTAAAAGCCTTTTATATATAAATTCTTTTTTTTTTTTTTTAAAGCAAATACCATTAGTGTATTTGCCAGTTATTAGCATGCTTATAAGGAGATTAGACCAGGTCTTCTGCCCTCTTCTTTCCTGGGAGAACCTCCTAACCCAACAAGAAAAAAAAATACTTCTTTAACTCTTTCCTCTCCAACAGATTAACTCATTTAAATTCAAATTCACTTATTCACTTTTTTTGGTATAAATAATGTAAAATATATTAAGAAGGAACTTTAGACATGTTTTTAAAAGTCTTTTATTTCATTTGGTTTGGTTTAGTTTTGTTGGTAGGGGGTGGATTCAGAAAAATAATAAATATACAGCAAATGTAAATATATCCTTACCACCAACAGCAATTTGTTGTACTTCTTGTGTGTGTATGTATGTGTGCACATAATATACAATTCTTTCTTTTATTTGACCTTAGGATATTTGTGAACTCATATGATGTTTTTAATTTTCAGTTTCTCTGTTTTTCTCAACCTAACCCTCAAATCAGGATGGAGATCCAGTTCGTCCAGGAGTGGCCATGACTGATCTTGCCACTGGCCTTTATGCATATGGAGCCATTATGGCTGGATTGATACAAAGATATAAAACCGGAAAAGGACTGTTCATTGATTGTAACCTACTGTCATCCCAGGTACCAATCCAAATAACATTTTAGATAGTGGCATAAAAACATGTATCTGTGTTACACGTTTTCATATCAGATCCTGTGGTCACATGTGCAAAAACAAAAAACAGAATTTCCCCCACCCCCCAAAAAAACCAAAACAACAACAAAAGCTGTTCTGTTTTGGTGTCCTTGATATTGTTTTATTAAAATAAATGGACCACGAAGATTTTTTTATAATGTAGACATTGCTGTTGAACCAGAATTTTAAAGACTGTTTTTTTTTTTTTTTTTTTTTGTGGTATGCGGGCCTCTCACTGCTGTGGCCTCTCCCGTTGTGGAGCACAGTCTCCGGACGCGCGGACTCAGCGGCCATGGCTCACGGGCCCAGCTGCTCCGCGGCATGTGGGATCTTCCCGGACCGGGGCACGAACCCTTGTCCCCTGCATTGGCAGGCGGACTCCCAACCACTGCGCCACCAGGGAAGCCCTAAAGACTGTTTTTATTAGAATAGGTCTATTACTGTTTTTGAGACAGGAGTACAGTTGTTTCTATTTCATGTCATGCGAGCTCTGTAACTTCTTTTTACCAGAATTTATTCATCTTTTTTGTGCTATGGACCCTTTGGTAATCTGGTGAAGTCTGTGAACCTTTCCTCAGAATTATGTTTTTAAATGCATAGAATAAGATACTTAGGATTACAGAGGGAGGTAATTATATTGAGATGTAGTTATTTCAATGTAAAAACCAATTTTGTGTTATAATAGTACATATGATGTTTTATTAATACATTAAAACAGGATATCTGTTAGTGGATTCAGTAACTGTTGCCATTTTGAGGTAGTGTTGAGCATGAATGATATTTTGAGATATCTGCAACTAAAAGAAAATATGTAGAATATTTACTGGTGATCAGGTCATACTTAGGTACTGCTAATACTCCAGTGGTTTGTTGTCTACATTCATAATTGAAAAAAATGCTAAATTTTAGTTAGAGGTTGATGAAAATAAAGATATAATTTTTTTTTCATTCAAGTTAATTACTTCCCCAAATTCTTACCATAAGCTCCAGATTAAGAACCCTTGGTTTAGATAGCTGTCAGTTATGTTTGCCTCCTTTTCACTGGATCAAACCTAGATGCTGTACCATATGTGGAAGTTGATTTTGAATAGGTAATTTTTCAAGGAGGGGAAAAAAAGAAAATATCTAACTTGTACAAGGAGACATTTTACTGTGGGAAAAATTACTTCATAGACAAAGACCTCAGTTGGGAATTTCAGATTTAAATGGCATACATGGGAAAATAGAAATCTTGGAACTCTGCTTTGGAGATTTTTTTCTTTTAGACAAAATTAAGGTAGTGCATAGAAGTAAAAAAACATTAATACGATTGAAAGTGAAATACTTTTTATGAGTTTTCAACACTAGCTTTGAGTCACAGTCAGGGTTTTAATGGTTATAATAAAAGGGTAAAAGAACTCTCTCCAAATGAATGATCTCTCTTCTTAACAGAGAAGCAGATGTCAGGTCTGGGAAGAAGCTGAGTTTTTTCCTTCCTCCCCTAATTTTATAGCTGTAAGGAACTCGAGGTAGGTTAAGTGATTGGGTAAAATTGCACATCCAGTAAATATGGGAGCCGTGAAGATTTCATAGATGTGTGACCTATGCAGTCACAGAAGGCACTAGGCTTAATTTAAATGCTCTGCTGTCACTGCCTTGAAATTCTTAATATTTTTTGAATGAGAGGCCCTGCATTTTTCATTTTGCACCAGTACTCACAAATTATGTAGCTGGTCCTGTATTTGGGGCTCTGCTTAGGTCTTCAGATCTCTACCCAGACTGCTTTTCTTATAATATGTCAATGATGAATTAATTAGCTTTGGAAAAAATTCTCTTGTAGAGTATTATAGAGTTGAATTCTCCTCTAGCACCTAACACAGTGATTCACAGTCTGGAGGTGTGTGGTTCCATGGGGGTGGGCATGGAGGTGGGTGGAATCACTGATAGGGCTGTTTCAAAGTGAGGGTACAGTAAATGCAAACTCATGCACACTTTGGGTGTGTGTCTATATTTGTTGTTCATGTTGCTCCTTGAGGCTGTAAGTTCCATGTGTGCAGGAATAATGTTTGTTCTTGCTTATAGCAGTATCCTCAAAGCCCAGCCCAGTATTTGTCAAATAGCAGGTCTAACAATCTTTGGAGATCAATCAGAGAACCACTGTTACCAATGGGTATGCCTCATAACCCTTAAACTTGCTTAGGGAAAATTAGAAAAAAGTAGAAAATCATTGACTTAGGATAAGTCCTTGATAAACAACAAATGATGAAATGATTTGCTTTTGGCAAACATGGTAGCAGTGATTTAGCCTATTGTGCTGCAGCTAACCCAGTCAAAGGTAGCTAAAATTATTAGTGTATTTAAGGCTCATTAGCTACCTTTTTATAATTGACATATAACATTATATTAGTTTCAGGTGTAAACATAATGATCCGGTATTTTTATGTATTGTGAAGTGGTCACCTCAATAAGTCTAGTTAGCATCCATCACCATATATAGTTACAAAAATTTTTTTTCTTGTGATAACTTTTAAGATCTACTCTTTTAGCAGCTATCAAATATGCAATATAGTGTTATTAACTGTAGTCACCATGCTGTACATTACATCGCCATGACATTTATTGTATTATTGCAAGTTTATACCTTTTGACGCCCTTCACCCATTTTGCCCATGTCCTATCCCTCACCTCTGGCAACCACCAATCTGTTCTCTGTAGCTATGAATTTGGTATATTTTTTAAATAAAAATTTCAAAAAATTTTAGATTTTATATATAAGTGAGATCACATGGTACTTGTCTTTCTCTGTCTGACTTATTTCACTTAGCATAATGCCCTCAAGATCCATCTATGTTGTTGCAGATGACGAGATTTCCTTCTTTTTTATGAATGAATAATATTCCAGTGTATGTACATACCACATTTTCTCTATCTCTCCACCCATTGATGGACAATTACGTTGTTTCTATATCTTGGCCATTGTCATTAACTACCTTTTAACAATAAAAATCTGTTATGCCTTATTTTAGAGCTTTGCACTTACACATCTACTATTTTATTTTGCTCTCATAATTATCGTTGGAGGTACGTAGGTAGATCAGGTATTTCTATTCTCATTTTACTTATAAGAAAACTGAGGCTAAGAGAGGTTGACCTACTTGAGCAGCAGAGTCACAGCAAGACCTCTGGTTTCTGACGTCCTGAATCATTCTCTTTCCCCTGCTTAATGAAGGAAAAGCTTTGACATTGAGGGACAGGCAAGCTCCAGCTTTCCTGTGGTGAAGCTAAAGGGGAGAAGGCAAATTGAGTAAGAGGCAGGGGAAGCAAAAGAGCACTCAGTAATAAGGAAACACATAGTAAGACTGCCCCCACCTCCCCAAAGCATGCCGAGAGCTACAGTAAGATAGTGCAACAAAGTGGGCTCTTCTGGGTCATTATCTAATCGTGTTTAGATCCACTGAGTGAAAGCCATCATGGACTTTAACCTGATGGACAAGCGTTTTTGTTGAAATATGAGAATTTTGAGAAAAAATAGCATTTGGAGTCATGGGATGACTGGATTTTTTGTTTCAGCTCTAGTCCACTGAGCAGTAACTGTATCCCAGGCTCTGTGCTAGGTAGCTTGGAGTGGGAGGTGACATAGCTGTTCAAAGTTTACTAGTAGAGGCAGCCAAGTTGTATGGGAGAGTTGGAGGTGATATATAGTTCCCTGTGGTTCCCTACGGGGTTGCAGAATGTGGTTGGGCCTCATATATCATGCTTAGGAATCTGGATTTTAACTTTTCAAGGCTTCTGTTTATAAATTCTGTTAGGTGATGGTCTTTCAACCAAAGACTATGTCTCCTTGGATACTGTTACCGTTGCCACATTCAGAATAACCTCTGAGCTGTGAACAGTGTTACAGAGTTTCAAAGGGCAGTGGTACAGGTAATAATTTATGCTGAAGCCTTCCTGAAGTGCAACACAATGGGTGATAAAAGCCTTTTCGTTCTCTGAACCCACTGCAGCCTAAGCTCCGTTTTTCGTTGATTCTTTGCCTCTGCCCTATTCTTTGGCTCTGGACTCTCTTTTCTTCTCATGTGTGCTTCTCTAGCCTTGGGCATCTCTTTTCTGTCTTTTTTTTTTTTTTTGCTTGTCTTTCTTTCCTTTCCTGTTTTCATTCCTATTCTGTGCTTTCTCCTTGTCTCTCCCCTTTTCTCCATTCTTCATTGTGAAGAGCTAAAGTTTTAGCAATTCTTGTTCCAGATCTTACATCCTTCCACTGTACCACCCAGGAAAGTTTCTGAATTTTTCAGTAGTTCCCATGGAAGAGAAAGGAAGTGCCCTTTCCTAGAAGTCCCAGAACACAAGACTGTGACTGTTAAATGACTGGGTTAAGTGAAATATTCCTGAACCAATTAATGAGTCCTGAAAGATAAACTATATTGATTGGCTTAAGCCATTCCCGATACAAGGGACAGGGTTAACTCCACCCAAACCACATGGCTTTGACTGGGGAGAGATGATTTCCTTGAAGAATGGTGGAGTTATTTTTTGGCCAGAGGAAGGGGAAAAGGATGATTGGGAGCCAATCAACAGATGTTCACTATACTAACATACTGGGTTGTTTTGAAGTTCTAGTGCAACAAAGGATATGGCAAATTCTTTGTCTATTAGAAAGTATACTACTGATGAGTAGCATTAATTTTATTAGGTTATTGAAAAAATATTTCACAATGTTAGAAATATGCTGAGATTAAAAAATGGTTATTGACATGATTTTATCATAATTATTATATCTTTTCATATTAGAGAAATCTTGACTAACTTCACTTAGTTTGTCAATTTAAGATAACATTTGTAGATTTTAGATCTAAAAACCAAACCACAAAATGATTAAAATCTGCTTTATGTAAATAGGAAGTGCTATTTCTAGATACTTTTCAAAGTAACGTAATAGGAAACTTCACCTTTTAAAAAATGTATTCATTTTCTTTTTTTTATATAAATGTTCACTTGCATTAAGCAGATAACATTTGAACTTAATTTCAGCTGCCTGGAAAATGACTGCCATTTCATGCAGTGGTAAAAAACATAGTTTTCTACTCATTTTGATTGCATTGCATAGGATGACAAATGAATGATTATAACATTCAGTATCAGTTGCTAAAAATGAAATTTTGTACCCCGTCTCTTAGAAGTGATCTAATGTACAATAGACAAATTGCACTTGATTTGAATAGTAGCTAATAATTAACTCAGAAATGATTGCCTCAACCACAACAAAACCATTTCATCGTAGAGACATGACAATTGTCGGGATGTGGTTTGTAGTGGGCACCAAATTTTTTGTAGTTTCAAGGCTATAAACTTTTAACCCTTGTCATAAAATTCTTTGATTTTTTTTTTTTCTTAGTCTTAATATGATTTAAAGTTGTCAGCTGAAGATTGTCTAATGTCAGCATCTAAACAGTATTCTTTACATGATATTGGTAAATAACAAGGAAGTGGGTTTGGATGTGGTTCCAATTATTCTGTTGCTCTTATTCTTCTGTTGTGGCTTACAGAAATATCTTTTGAAAGTTTTAATATCCTTCCTGTACTTAATTGCAACCAGGCTCCCCTAATTACTACTACAATGAGTTAGGTTTTTTTTAGCACCAAACTTCTATAATTATTTTCACATATAGAATGTTTTGGAATTTTTTATTTCACCTTTTTTTCCTTGTTTGTAGATTGTTCATATTTAGGGTAGATGAGATTTTAACTCATTATTATAGCACATTTTTATGGATAAACTTTTGAATTCAAACAAGTATAATAATCTGATACTTTTGTGTTTTTTAGATACACCTGTGTTTTTGCTTTTCCTATTTAATCTATACCTTTAAAAATTTATTGAGTTATATTTTACATATCATAAAATTCATCCTATTTCAGGGGTGACCGTTTAACAGTTTTTAGTGAATTTAGTGAATTTTGCAAACATCACCATAAATCAGATTTTGAAATACTTTATAGTCACCTCTGCTCTGGGTCTTACCCATGAGGCTAGAATGCACCAGTTTTGACTGGGGAGGGATGTAAGGCTGGGCTGACTCAGAAGAATTCAAGGACTATTAAGATTTCTGTGAGCCCTAGAAAATTTTGCCTTTAAGGGTCCTTTCCTCCATAAAAGTGTTAAGAATTATATTTATAAGTGCATTCATATAAAGATGAATATAACTAATTATTGTGTGTTTACTGGTATTACATATTCATTTTTTTCTTCAGATTTTAAAATAAATTAAAATTAAAACATTTCTGTCTACTCCTAAAGTATTATGGGCCTTAGGCACTCTACCTAATTAATAAGTCAGCTCCGGAAGAATTACCTTGAGAACAGTTTCAAATGTCCCAATCTGTGAGGAAAGACAATCCTGTATACAGGAAGGAAGTGGCGGCTGAAAGTTAAGATTATCCTGAAGGGTAAATAGAGGGTGGAAAGATGGAGAAGCAGCAGTCTGTGACCAAAGAAGTTGAGAGACTGGAGTAGGGAGAGGGAAAAAAAAAAAAAAAAAAGAGGATAATATCAGAAAGTTGAAGAAATCTGGGAACTACAAATTTGCATTTGAATTTCCCTGAGGAGCCTAATGCATTCCTGTCTTGAAGGCTCATGCCAGCCTGACAGTCTTTAGTTACTTGTGGCCAATTTTTAATCCTCGTCTAACTTCAGTTCTTTAATTCTCTAAGGCCTCCCACTGCTCTATCAATTTAATTTCAGGGGATATATGAATATTAAAATTTAAATAATATTAAGATGAGTAAGTAGGTAGATAAAGACACACACAAAAAATGAAAAATCAGATGACTTCCAAAGAAAACTGCAAAGATTTTAGATAATCTATTATTTTCTGTTATTATTTTATACTATTGGTTGGATTGAATACAAGTTGACTGCATTACAAAACACGGTTCACTATTTTTTTTTAAAGAAGATTCAGCAAAATATAAGTGTATTGAGAGGATGCTCTGGTTTTATATAACTGAAATCTTTAGTTATATTCGTCGACATGTCATATTTTTATATGACATGAGCCATAATGAGGGAAACCAGGGGTTTTAACTTGTAATAATTGATAATTACTAGTGGGAGAATATCTCAAAGGAGAATAGAATAAAACCAGAAGACAAATTTCATTGTGATCTAATTTAATTCTCATTAGATACTTTAAAACAATTTGGTGCTTTCAAAATGTTCTGAAAAATAGAAACATAATTAAGATAAAGATATAAAAGAAATAGGAGGAGAAAGAGCCATTGGTGTTGATGGATATTCCCCGAATTTAGATTTTGTCTTTGAAGGATCTTGTAGAATAGTGAACTTAACTGACTGTTCCTAAAGGTGGGTTTAACAGTCTTAGAATCACCTCTGTTCTCTATTACTAGAGTAGAACAATTTGTTTTTGTTGCTAAGTTAATCACTTCCACCTCCATCTTGGTACTTTCTAGGATCGGAAAATTTTATGTAGAATAAAATGTAGTAATTACATCCTTCTATATTTGCTAATTAATGGTGACTCTTTACCTGTCCTAAGTTATGGACCAACTGATTCCCAGTGGAATCTATTTGGCCCCAACTATTATGTCATCATTGCAGCTAAAGGATAAGTAAACCATTGGCAGCAAGCATGGTGACTGAGATTTAATTTCCAGGGAAATCACTTTGGTTCTTCACAGAATGTGTATGAGGAATAATGCCGAATAATTTTTAATTTTTTCGTAGCCTAGAGTCATTATATACCACCAGTGTAAAATAAGATCTTGATTAGCTGAAGTGCTTAGAAATTTTGATATTGTGATTGATTTCATTTTCTAGTTAATTGAGGGCTAAAAGGAAACTGCTTTGGTTTCAGCCATTTTTATATGCTTAGTTTACTTTTCCATTATGGTAAATGCCATATACTAAATACATTTTCACTTTAAAGTTATGATGTTGGTCTCTATTTGTTAAACCCATTGATACTCACTTTAGGGACTAAGAAATTAAGTTGAATCTGCACTCACGGAATCCATCCATCCATCCATTATCCATCTTTCCATCCATCCACACTTGTTTCTTATGCCAGATTATACAATAAATGATAAACAAGCCAGCAAGTTTCCTGCCCCATGGAATTTACATTGTAGTTGTATATACAGACAGTAAACAAGTAATAGTGATACATTTGCATAAGGATATGCAACAGTTTCATAAAGATAGCAGGGATACTTCTGTTAGCCAGGGCAAGATGTTCCAGATGGAGAGAACAGTTAATGCAAAAGCCTGAAGCAGGACAAAACTTGGCATGTTCTAGGCACTGACAAAAAGCCCAGTGAAAGACATTCTTTAGAAGTTGGCATTAGCAGTAAATCTGGCCATTTATTAATACTTATCTGAAGAACAAACATGAGATGTGACATTTAATTTAAATAATAATCCAATATTCTATGACTAGTAGGCCTGTTAGAAGTTAGAAGTCAGTTAGAGGACTGTTCTTTTTTGTGGGGAGTGAATTTATTGTCAGGGTACTAGATCAAGCCTGTAGAGCAAAAGTTGAGTTCTGGTGCTGTTTCTGTAGAATGATAGTAGAAGCAACACAGAACGGCAAACAGTGTTAGTCTTTTCTGCCTCTTGGGCTGACTGGAGACTGGTATTGAGAAGGTTGAGACAGTTTCTGGAAAAGGAGTGCTGTGATTATTAACAATAATAATATAAAGGTGCAACATTGGGAGAGTGCTATGAACTTGCTGACCTTGGAGTAGATGCTGTATTGTATAGGCTGTTTATATTCTCCAAAGTTGAATCATTAAGAGTGACTTTAAAAACATAATAAAACTTAGGTAACATTTACTTTATACTAAACACAGTTCTAAGCACATTGCATATATTAACTGATTTATTTCCCCAACAGTTGTTTTATTCCCATTTTACTGAGGAAGAAGCAGAGGCGTAGAATAACACTGTAACTTGCCCTATGTCACACAGCCAGTAAATAGCAGAGTTGGGACCTGAACTCAGTCTGGATCCAGAGACTGTATTATACTTATCCTTAAGGGTATAAGGTGCTCCCAGTATTCATTCATTCATTTATTTATTCACTTAAATGTTTATTGAGTGCCCAGTGCCAAGCACGCTGTTATTCTTGGCAATGTTATGGTGAATAAGGATGACTGGGGAATATGTTTTAGCTTTTAAGAAGAGTGTACAAATATAACAAATCTTGACTTGTCTTTTGGGAGGATGATTTTGATAAGTAATGTGGTCAGCACTGAGCAATGGAGCTTAACATAATGACTGTATATTGCTCTGTATCTTGCAACCTTGCTGGGCTTGCGTTTTTAGTTCTAAGAATATTTTAGTGGATACTATAGGATTTTCTATATACAAGGTCATGTCATCTGTGAATAGAGATAGTTTTTCTTCTTTCTTTCCGGCATGAACACCTTTCATTTCTTTTTCTTGCCTCATTGCCCTGGATAGAAAGAACCCAAGTACAATGTTGAATAGAAGTGTCAAGAACAGACGTCCTTTTCTTTTTCCTGATTTCAGGGCAAAAAATTCAGTTTTTCACCACTAGTATGATGAAAGGGTGTTGGATTTTGGCAAATGCTATTTCTGTAACTATTGAGATCATTAATTGGTTTGTGTCACTTATCCTATTAATATGTTATTTGATTATTGATTAATTAACATTGATTAACAATTGATATTGATTTTTGTATATTGAACCAATTTTGTAATCCTTGGAAAAATCTCACTTGGTTATGCTTTATAATTCTTGGTAAAGTTGCTATATTTAGTTTGCTTGTATGTTGCTAAGAATTTTCAGGTCTGTATTCAAAAAGGAGAATTGCTCCATAATTTTCTTTTTTTGTGATGGTTTTCTTGGTTTTTGGTATCAGAAAGATGCCTCATAGAATGAGTTGTTTTCTCCTTTTCTAGCTTTTGGAAGAATTGGTGAAGAATTGGTACAAATTCTTTAATTATTTGGTAGAATTCACCAGTGAAGCTAAAAAAGTCTGGGCTGCTGCTTTTTTTGTTAAGTTTTATGATTATTAATTCAATCTTTCTACTTGTTATATGTCTATTCAGTTTTTCTATTTATTATTTAGTCAGTTTCAGTAATTTGTGTCTTTGTAGGAATTTATCCATTTCATTTAGGTTATTTAATTTATTGGCATATGATTGTTCATAGTATTCTCATGGAATCCTTTCTATTTCTGTAAGGTCAGTACAAATATTCCCTCTTTTATTCATGATTTTAGTAAATGAGTCTTCTTTATTTTTTTCTTGGTGAGTCTAGCTTAAGGTTTGTTAATTTTGTTGATCTTTCCAACAAACCAACTTTGGATTTCATTGATTTTTCTCTATTGGTTTCCTATACTCTATATTTCATTTATTCCACTTTTATCTTTAATAGTTCATTCCTTTTGCTAGTTTTAGGATTAGTTTGCTTTTCTTTTTGTAGTATCTTAAGGAGGAGTGTTAGGTTATTGATTTGAGGTCTTTTTCTTTTTTAATATAGTTGTTTTCAGTTATAAATTTCCCTTTAAGAACTGTTTTAGCTTCATCTCATAAGTTATGGTATGTTGTGTTTTGTTTCAGTCATCTTAAATCACTTTCTGATTTCCTTTGAGATTTCTTCTTTGATCCATTGGTTGTTAGGAATGTGTTGCTTAATTTCCACCTGTTTGTGAATTTCCCAAATACCCTTGTATTTTTAATTTCTTACTTCATTCCATTGTAGTTGGAGAACATTCACTATTTAGTTTCAGTCCTTTTACATTTACTGAGCCTTGTTTTTGGTATATCTTGGAGGATGGTCCAGGTGTGCTAGAGAAGAATGTGTATTCTGCTGATGCTGTGGAGTGTTATATAGATGTTTCTTTGGTCTAGTCGGTATATATGGTAAAGTTTTGTGTAACATTTGAGGAGCTGTCAATTTTTTTCTAAAACAGCTTCACTATTTTACAATGCCACCAGCAATTCATTAGGTTTACAGTTTTTTCACATTCCTGTCAACACTTGCTATTCCCCATAATTTTTTCTTTAGCTATTATAGTGGGTCTGAAGTGGTTTTGATTTGCATTTCAAGTCTTCTATTTCTTGGTTGATTTTCTGCCTAGTTGCTATATCTATTATTGAAAATGGTATATTTAAGTTTCCATCTCTTATTGTTGGATTGTTTTTTGCTTCCTTCAATTCTGTCAGTTTTGCTTTATGTTTTGGGTGCTCTGCTGTTAGGTACATATATGTTTATAATTGTTATGTCTTATTGATAAATAGACCACTTTATTATTATAAAATGTACTATTATTATAATTATTATATATTATTGTATAATTATTATTATAACTATTATTATAATTATATAAGTCTATTATAAATGTATAAAATATAATTTGCTTCTAGTAACAATTTTTGCCTCAAAGTCTCTTTTTTCTGATATTCTCAATCTGTTTTTGGTTAGCATTTTTATGATATATTATTTGCTAGGGCTGCCATAACAAAGTTCCATAGACTGGGTGTCTTAAGCAACAGGGATTTATTTTCTCACAGTTTTGGAGGGTTGAACTCTAAGAACTTTAAGATCAAGGTGCTGTCAGGGTTAACTTCTTCTGAGGCCCATGAGGGAAGGAACTGTTCCAGGCCTCTCTCCTTGGCTTGTCAATGGCTATCATTCCCTGTGTTTTCACATCATCTTCCTTCTGTATATATCTGAATACAAATTTTCTCTTCTTGTAAAGACATCAGTCATACTGGATTAGGGCACATCCTAGTGATGTCATTTTAACTTAATTACATCTTGAAAGACCCTATCCAAATTTTGGCACATTCTGAGATGCTGGGGTTAGGACTTCAACATACGGATTTTGGGAGAGACGCAATTCAGCCCATTACACATGGTATATTTTTTTCATATTTTTACTTTTGATCTCTTTGTGTCTTTGAATCTAAAATATGTCTTTTATAGACAGAATATAGTTGGATCAATTTTTGTAACATATTCTGCCAATCTCTGCTTTTTTTCTTTGCCATTTTGCTATTGTTTTCTAAATTCTGTGTCTTTTGTATTTCTCTGTCCCTCCATTAATGCCTTTTTATTGTTAAATAGTTATTTTCTAGTGTACTATTTTAATTCCCATTGCGTGTTTATGTGTGCACATGTGCACGTGCGCCCACACGTATTTTCCATATTTTCTTAGTGTTGCCCTGGGAGTTACAATTAACATTTTAATCTAAAGCAGTCTAGTTTAGATTAATACCAACATCATTTGAACAGCATGTAAAAACTTGCTTTGTTATAGTATAGCTTTGTTCCCTCCCTTCCTCTTTGTGCTATTATTGTCATACAAATTACATCTTTTTACACTGTATGCCCATCAACACAGGTTTACCACTATAGCTCTATTCAGTTCTTTTAAAAATCAGGTAGGAGAAGAAAATATTTATAAACAAAGTACATTTATACTGTCTTTTATACTTACTTTAGTTAGTTTTACTGCTGCTCTTTATTTCTTTGCGTGGATTTGTGTTACCCTCTGGTGTTTTTTGTTTTTCATTTCAGCCCTTTGGTATTTCTTATTGGGCAGGTTTGCTTGCAACAAATCCTTCCTTTTTTGTTTACCTAGGAATGTCTTAATTTCATCTTTATTTTTGAAGAATAGTTTTGCCAGGTATAG
Source organism: Aethalodelphis obliquidens (assembly GCF_003676395.1). Classification (NCBI taxonomy): domain Eukaryota; kingdom Metazoa; phylum Chordata; class Mammalia; order Artiodactyla; family Delphinidae; genus Aethalodelphis; species Aethalodelphis obliquidens. The sequence goes on from NW_020837971.1 coordinate 12,505,948, forward strand.
AATTCTTGGTTGACGTTCTTCCACCCATCCCCTAGCATTTTGTATATGTTATTCCACTGCTGACTGGCATCTGTGATTTTTTTGTGAGAATTAAGGTGCTAATCTATTGAGGATCTGTTGCGTGTGATGAGTTGCGCTTATTTTGCTACTTTCAAGATTGTCTCTGTCATGGGGACGGGAAATGGTAAGCTGGCACGAAGTGAGAGAGTGGCATGGACATATATACACTACCAAATGTAAAACAGATAGCTAGTGGGAAGCAGCTGCATAGCACAGGGATATCAGCTAGGTGCTTTGTGACCACCTAGAGGGGTGGGTTAGGGAGGGTGGGAGGGAGAGGCAAGAGGGAGGAGACATGGGGCTATATGTATATGTATAGCTGATTCACTTTGTTATAAAGCAGAAACTTAACACACCATTGTAAAGCAATTCTACTCCAATAAAGATGTTAAAAAAAAAAGTTAACTAACAATTATATATATAAAAAAAAGACTCCGTGCTCCCAATGCAGGGGGCCTGGGTTTGATCCCTGGTCAGGGAACTAGATCCCACATGCTGCAACTAAAGATCCTGTGTGCCGCAACGAAAATCCTGCACATGGCAACAAAGAACTCTCGTGCTGCAACTAAGACCCAGTGCAGCCAAATAAATAAACAAATATTAAAAAAAATAAAGTCTTTGTTAGGTACAACACCGGGCTTTCTCACAGACAGTTTCTATTGTTTGCCTTTTTTTCCCCTATGAATGGTCATACTTTCCTGTTTCTTTGCATGTTTCATAATTTTTTTGTTGTGGTTGAAAACTGGATATTTTAAATAATAGAGTGTTGAAACTTTGGAGTTCAGATTTCTCCTGTGCTCAAGGGTTCGTTGTTGTTGCTATTCATTGTTGTTTTTTTGTTCAGTGACTTTTCTGAATGAATTTTATAAAGTCTTTATTCTTTGTCTTTTGAAGCCCCTGTGTTCAGTTAGCTTAGTGGTCAGCTGATGATTAGGCATAGAATTTCTTAACTGCCTTGAACCAATGTATCTCTTCGCCTTTGCTGAGACACTCTGTGTGTTGGGACAGAGTTTACAACTCTTCTTTCACTCATGCTTGTGCAGAACCTCAAGGTCGGCTATAAGTAAAATATTAGGCCTTCTTGGGTCGTTCTTGTGCATGCACACAGCTCTGCACATGCATGTGGCCTTCTAGATTCCCAGGAATATGTTGGAGCTTTCCAGTATTCCCTGTGGACATCTCTTTACCCAGTGTTTCCTCTTCAGTTTTTGGCTAGCCTCTTGTTGGCTCCAGTTGGTATTTCTACCTCAGCCAGCTAATTCACCACCTTAGCAGGTGGAAGTGGCTATAGAAAGTTTGGGTTTTATTTATTTATTTTGAATTTTATTTTATTTTTTATACAGCAAGTTCTTATTAGTTATCTATTTTATATATATTAGTGTATATATGTCAATCCCAATCCCCCAATTCATCCCACCAACCCCCCTTCCCCCTTGGTGTCCATACATTTGTTCTCTACATCTGTGTCTCTATTTCTGCCTTGCAAACCAGTTCATCTGTACCATTTTTCTAGATTGCACATATATGCATTAATATATGATATTTGATATTCTCTTTCTGACTTATTTCACTCTGTATGACAGTCTCCAGGTCCATCCACATCTCTATAAATGACCCAATTTTGTTCCTTTTGATGGCTGAGTAATATTCCATTGTATATATGTACCACATCTTCTTTATCGATTCATCTGTTGATGCGCATTTAGGTTGCTTCCATGACCTGGCTATTGTAAATAGTGCTGCAGTGAACATTGGGGTGCATGTGTCTTTTTGAATTATGGTTTTCTCAGGGTATACACCCAGTAGTGGGATTGCTGGGTCATATGGTAGTTCTATTTTTAGTTTTTTAAGGAACCTCCATACTGTTCTCCGTAGTGGCTGTATCAATTTACATTCCCACCAACAGTGCAAGAGGGTTCCCTTTTCTCCACACCCTCTCCAGCATTTATTGTTTGTAGAGTGTTTGATGATGGCCATTCTGACCAGTGTGAGGTGATAACCTCGTTGTGGTTTTGATTTGCATTTCTTGGAGAATTAGTGATATTGAGCAGCTTGTCATGTGCCTTTTGGCCATCTGTATGTCTTCTTTGGAGAAATGTCTATTTAGGTCTTCTGCCCATTTTTTGATTGGGTTATTTTTTTTAATATTGTGCTGTATGAGCTATTTATATATTTTGGAGATTAATCCTTTGTCAGTTGCTTTGTTTGCAAATATTTTCTCCCATTCTGAGAGTTGTCTTTTCGTCTTGTTTATGGTTTCCTTTGCTGTGCAAAAGCTTTTAAGTTTCATTAAGTCCCATTTGTTTATTTTTGTTTTTATTTCCATTACTCTAGGAGGTGGGTCAAAAAATATCTTGCTGTGATTTATGCCAAAGAGTGTTCTGCCTATGTTTTCCTCTAAGAATTTTATCGTGTCCAGCCTTACATTTAGGTCTTTAATCCATTTTGAGTTTATTTTTGTATAGGGTGTTAGTGAGTGTTCTGATTTCATTCTATTACATGTAGCTGTCCAGTTTTCCCAGCACCACTTATTGAAGAGGCTGTCTTTTCTCCATTGTATATTCTTGCCTCCTTTATCAAAAATAAGGTGACCATATGTGCATGGGTTTATCTCTGGGCTTTCTCTCCTGTTCCATTGATCTATATTTCTGTTTTTGTGCCAGTATTGTCTTGATTACTGTAGTTTTGTAGTATAGTCTGAAGTCAAGGAGTCTGATTCCTCCAGCTCTTGCTTTTTTCCCTCAAGATTACTTTGGCTATACGGGGTCTTTTGTGTCTCCATACAAATTTTAAGAATTTTTGTTCCAGTTCTGTAAAAAATGCCATTGGTAATTTGATAGGGATTGTATTGAATCTGTAGATTGCTTTGGGTAGTATAGTCATTTTCACAATATTGACTTTTCCAATCCAAGAACATGGTATATTGCTCCATCTGTTTGTGTCTTTTTTGATTTCTTTCATCAGTGTCTCATAGTTTTCTGAGTACAGGTCTTTTACTTCCTTAGGTAGGTTTATTCCTAGGTATTTCATTCTTTCTGTTGCAATGGTGAATGGGGTTCTTTCCTTAATTTCTCTTTCTGATCTTTCGTTGTTAGTGTATAGGAATGCAAGAGATTTCTGTGCATTAATTTTGTATCCTGCAACTTTCACATTCATTGATTAGCTCTAGTAGTTTTCTGGTGGCCTCTGTAGGATTATCTATGTATAGTATCATGTCATCTGCAAACAGTGACAGTTTTACTTCTTTTCCAATTTGTATTCCTTTTATTTCCTTTTCTTTTCTGATTGCCATGGCCAGGATTTCCAAACCTTTGTTGAATAATAGTGGCGAGAGTGGACATCCTTGTCTTGTTCCTGATCTTAGAGGAAATGCTTTCAGTTTTTCACCATTCACAATGATGTTTGCTGTGGGTTTGTCGTATATGGCCTTTATTTTGTTGAGGTAGGTTCTCTCTATGCCGACTTTCTGGAGAGTTTTTTATCATAAATTGGTGTTGAATTTTGTCAAAAGCTTTTTCTGCATCTACTGAGATGATCATATGGTTTTTATTGTTCAGTTTGTTAATATGGTGTATCACATTGATTGATTTGCATATATTGAAGGATCCTTATATCTCTGGGATAAATCCCACTTGATCATGGTGTATGATTCTTTTAATGTGTTGTTGGATTCTGTTTGCTAGTATTTTATTATTATTTTTTTTTTGCAGTACGTGGGCCTCTCACTGTTGTGGCCTCTTGCGTTGCGGAGCACAGGCTCCGGATGCGCGGGCTCAGTGGCCATGGCTCACAGGCCCAGCTGCTTCATGGCATGTGGCATCTTCCTGGACCGGGGCACGAACCTGTGTCCCCTGCATCGGCAGGCGGACTCTCAGCCACTGCACCACCAGGGAAGCCCTGTTTGCTAGTATTTTGTTGAGGATTTTAACATCTATATTCATCAGCGATACTGGTCTGTAATATTCTTTTTTTGTAGTATCTTTGTCTGGTTTTGGTATCAGGGTGATGGTGACCTCGTGAGTTTGGGAGTATTCCTTCCTCTGCATTTTTTTTGGAAGAGTTTGGGAAGGATGGGTGTTAGCTCTTCCCTAAATGTTTGATAGAATTCACCCTTGAAGCCATCTCGTCCTGGACTTCTGTTTGTTGGAAGATTTTTTTTTTTTTTATTTTTTTTATTTTTTTAACATCTTTATTGGAGTATAATTGCTTTACAATGGTATGTTAGTTTCAGCTTCACAACAAAATGAATCAGTTATATATATACATATGTTCCCATATCTCTTCCCGCTTGCGTCTCCCTCCCTCCCACCCTCCCTATCCCACCCCTCCAGGCGGTCACAAAGCACCGAGCTGATCTCCCTGTGCTATGCGGCTGCTTACCACTAGCTATCTACCTTACGTTTGGTAGTGTATATATGTCCATGCCTCTTTATCGCTTTGTCACCATTTACACTTCCCCCTCCCCATAGCCTCAAGTCCATTCTCTAGTAAGTCTGTGTCTTTATTCCTGTTTCACCCCTAGGTTTTTCATGACATTTTTTTTTTTTTAAATTCCATATATATGTGTTAGCATACGGTATTTGTCTCTCTCTTTCTGACTTACTTCACTCTGTATGACAGACTCTAGGTCTATCCACCTCATTACAAATAGCTCAATTTCGTCTCTTTTTATGGCTGAGTAATATTCCATTGTATATATGTGCCACATCTTCTTTATCCATTCATCCGATGATGGACACTTAGGTTGTTTCCATCTCTGGGCTATTGTAAATAGAGCTGCAATGAACATTTTGGTACATGACTCTTTTTGAATTATGGTTTTCTCAGGGTATATGCCCAGTAGTGGGATTGCTGGGTCATATGGTAGTTCTATTTGTAGTTTTTTAAGGAACCTCCATACTGTTCTCCACAGTGGCTGTATCAATTTACATTCCCACCAACAGTGTAAGAGGGTTGCCTTTTCTCCACACCCTCTCCAGCATTTATTGTTTCTAGATTTTTTGATGATAGCCATTCTGACTGGTGTGAGATGATATCTCATTGTAGTTTTGATTTGCATTTCTCTCATGATTAGTGATGTTGAGCATTCTCTCATGTGTTTGTTGGCAGTCTGTATATCTTCTTTGGAGAAATGTCTATTGAGGTCTTCTGCCCATTTTTGGATTGGGTTGTTTGTTTTTTTGTTATTAAGCTGCATGAGCTGCTTATAAATTTTGGAGATCAATCCTTTGTCAGTTGCTTCATTTGCAAATATTTTCTCCCATTCTGAGGGTTGTCTTTTGGTCTTCTTTATGGTTTCCTTTGCTGCGCAAAAGCTTTTAAGTTTCATTAGGTCCCATTTGTTTACTCTTGTTTTTATTTCCATTACTCTAGGAGGTGGGTCAGAAAGAATCTTGCTGTGATGTATGTCATAGAGTATTCTGCCTATGTTTTCCTCTAAGAGTTTGATAGTTTCTGGCCTTACATTTAGGTCTTTAATCCATTTTGAGCTTATTTTTGTGTATGGTGTTAGGGAGTGATCTAACTTCATACTTTTACATGTAGCTGTCCAGTTTTCCCAGCACCACTTATTGAATAGGCTGTCCTTTCTCTACGGTACATTTCTGCCTCCTTTGTCAAAGATAAGGTGACCATATGTGCGTGGGTTTATCTCTGGGCTTTCTATCCTGTTCCATTGATCTATCTTTCTGTTTTTGTGCCAGTACCATACCGTTTTGATAACTGTAGCTTTGTAGTATAGTCTGAAGTCTGGGAGCCTGATTCCTCCAGTTCCTTCTTTCGTTCTCAAGATTGCTTTGGCTATTCGGGGTCTTTTGTGTTTCCATACAAATTGTGAAATTTTTTGTTCTAGTTCTGTGAAAAATGCCAGTGGTAGTTTGATAGGGATTGCATTGAATCTATAGATTGCTTTCGGTAGTAGAGTCATTTTCACAATGTTGATTCTTCCAATCCAAGAACATGGTATATCTCTCCATCTATTTGTATCATCTTTAATTTCTTTCATCAGTGTCTTATAATTTTCTGCATACAGATCTTTTGTCTCCTTAGGTAGGTTTATTCCTAGATATTTTATTCTTTTTGTTGCAATGGTAAATGGGAGTGTTTTCTTGATTTCACTTTCAGATTTTTCATCATTAGTATATAGGAATGCCAGAGATTTCTGTGCATTAATTTTGTATCCTGCCACTTTACCAAATTCATTGATTAGCTCTAGTAGTTTTCTGGTAGCATCTTTAGGGTTCTCTATGTATAGGATCATGTCATCTGCAAACAGTGACAGCTTTACTTCTTCTTTTCCGATTTGGATTCCTTTTATTTCCTTTTCTTCTCTGATTGCTGTGGCTAAAACTTCCAAAACTATGTTGAATAAGAGTGGTGAGAGTGGGCAACCTTGTCTTGTTCCTGATCTTAGTGGAAATGCTTTCAGTTTTTCACCATTGAGGATGATGTTTGCTGTGGGCTTGTCATATATGACCTTTATTATGTTGAGGAAAGTTCCCTCTATGCCTACTTTCTGCAGGGTTTTTATCATAAATGGGTGTTGAATTTTGTCAAAAGCTTTCTCTGCATCTATTGAGATGATCATATGGTTTTTCTCCTTCAGTTTGTTAATATGGTTTATCACATTGATAGATTTGCGTATATTGAAGAATCCTTGCATTCCTGGAATAAACCCCACTTGATCATGGTGTATGATCCTTTTAATGTGCTGTTGGATTCTATTTGCTAGTATTTTGTTGAGGATTTTTGCATCTATGTTCATCAGTGATATTGGCCTGTAGTTTTCTTTCTTTGTGACATCCTTGTCTGGTTTTGGTATCAAGGTGATGGTGGCCTCGTAGAAGGAGTTTGGGAGTGTTCCTCCCTCTGCTATATTTTGGAAGAGTTTGAGAAGGATAGGTGTTAGCTCTTCTCTAAATGTTTGATAGAATTCGCCTGTGAAGCCATCTGGTCCTGGGCTTTTCTTTGTTGGAAGATTTTTAATCACAGTTTCAATTTCAGTGCTTGTGATTGGTCTGTTCATATTTTCTATCTCTTCCTGATTCAGTCTTGGCAGGTTGTGCCTTTCTAAGAATTTGTCCATTTCTTCCAGATTGTCCATTTTTTTGGCATAGAGTTGCTTGTAGTAATCTCTCATGATCTCTTTTATTTCTGCAGTGTCAGTTGTTACCTCTCCTTTTTCATTTCTAATTCTATTGATTTGAGTCTTCTCCCTTTTTTTCTTGATGAGTCTGGCTAGTGGTTTATCTATTTTGTTTATCTTCTCAAAGAACCAGCTTTTAGTTTTATTGATCTTTGCTATTGTTTCCTTCATTTCTTTTTCATTTATTTCTGATCTGATTTTTATGATTTCTTTCCTTCTGCTAGCTTTGGGGTTTTTTTGTTCTTCTTTCTCTAATTGCTTGAGGTGCAAGGTTAGGTTGTTTATTCGAGATGTTTCCTGCTTCTTAAGGTGGGCTTGTATTGCTATAAACTTCCCCCTTAGAACTGCTTTTGCTGCATCCCACAGGTTTTGGGTCGTTGTGTCTCCATTGTCATTTGTTTCTAGGTATTTTTTGATTTCCTCTTTGATTTCTTCAGTGATCACTTCATTATTAAGTAGTGTATTGTTTAGCCTCCATGTGTTTGTATTTTTTACAGATCTTTTCCTGTAATTGATATCTAGTCTCATGGCGTTGTGGTCAGAAAAGATACTTGATACAATTTCAATTTTCTTAAATTTACCAAGGCTTGATTTGTGACCTAAGATATGATCTATCCTGGAGAATGTTCCATGAGCACTTGAGAAAAATGTGTATTCTGTTGTTTTTGGATGGAATGTCCTATAAATATCAATTAACTCCATCTCGTTTAATGTATCATTTAAAGCTTGTGTTTCCTTATTTATTTTCATTTTGGATGATCTGTCCATTGGTGAAAGTGGGGTGTTAAAGTCCCCTACTATGAATGTGTTACTGTCGATTTCCCCTTTTATGGTTGTCAGTATTTGCCTTATGTATTGAGGTGCACCTATGTTGGGTGCATAAATATTTACAATTGTTATATCTTCCTCTTGGATCGATCCCTTGATCATTATGTAGTGTCCTTCTTTGTCTCTTCTAATAGTCTTTGTTTTTAAGTCTATTTTGTCTGATATGAGAATTGCTACTCCAGCTTTCTTTTGGTTTCCATTTGCATGAAATACCTTTTTCCATCCCCTTACTTTCAGTCTGTATGTGTCTCTAGGTCTGAAGTGGGTCTCTTGTAGACAGCAAATATATGGGTCTTGTTTTTGTATCCATTCAGCCAATCTGTGTCTTTTGGTGGGAGCATTTAGTCCATTTACATTTAAGGTAATTATCGATATGTGTGTTCCTATTCCCATTTTCTTAATTGTTTTGGGTTCGTTATTGTAGGTCCTTTCCTTCTTTTGTGTTTCTTGCCTAGAGAAGTTCCTTTAGCAGTTGTTGTAGAGCTGGTTTGGTGGTGCTGAACTCTCTCAGCTTTTGCTTGTCTGTAAAGGTTTTAATTTCTCCATCAAATCTGAATGAGATCCTTGCTGGGTAGAGTAATCTTGGTTGCAGGTTTTTCTCCTTCAACACTTTCAATATGTCCTGCCACTCCCTTCTGGCTTGCAGAGTTTCTGCTGAAAGATCAGCTGTTAACCTTATGGGGATTCCCTTGTGTGTTATTTGTTGTTTTTCCCTTGCTGCTTTTAATATGTTTTCTTTGTATTTAATTTTTGACAATTTGATTAATATGTGTCTTGGCGTATTTCTCCTTGGGTTTATCCTGTATGGGACTCTCTGTGCTTCCTGGACTTGATTAATGATTTCTTTTCCCATATTAGGGAAGTTTTCAACTATAATCTCTTCAAATATTTTCTCAGTCCCTTCCTTTTTCTCTTCTTCTTCTGGAACCCCTATAATTCGAATGTTGGTGCGTTTAATGTTGTCCCAGAGGTCTCTGAGACTGTCCTCAGTTCTTTTCATTCTTTTTTCTTTATTCTGCTCTGCAGTAGTTATTTCCACTATTTTATCTTCCAGGTCACTTATCCGTTCTTCTGCCTCAGTTATTCTGCTATTGATCCCATCTAGAGTACTTTTAATTTCATTTATTGTGTTGTTCATCGTTGCTTGCTTCATCTTTAGTTCTTCTAGGTCCTTGTTAACTGATTCTTGCAATTTGTCCATTCTATTGTCCATTCTATCTCCAAGATTTCGGATCAACCTTACTATCATTATTCTGAATTCTTTTTCAGGTAGACTGCCTATTTCCTCTTCATTTGTTAGGTCTGGTGGGTTTTTATCTTGCTCCTTCATCTGCTGTGTGTTTTTCTGTCTTTTCATTTTGCTTATCTTACTGTGTTTGGCGTCTCCTTTTTTGCAAGCTGAAGGTTCGTAGTTCCTGTTGTTTTTTGTGTCTGTCCCCAGTGGCTAAGGTTGGTTCAGTGGGTTGTGTAGGCTTCCTGGTGGAGGGTACTAGTGCCTGTGTTCTGGTGGATGAGGCTGGATCTTGTCTTTCTGGTGGGCAGGTCCACGTCTGGTGGTGTGTTTTGGGGTGTCTGTAGACTTACTATGATTTTGGGCAGCCTCTCTGCTAATGGGTGGGGTTGTGTTCCTGTCTTGCTAGTTGTTTGGCATAGGATGTCCAGCACTGTAGCTTGCTGGTCATTGAGTGAAGCTGGGTGCTGGCGTTGAGATGGAGATCTCTCGGAGATTTTTGCTGTTTGATATTATGTGCAGCTGGAAGGCCTCTTGTGGACCAGTGTCCTGAAGTTGGCTCTCCCACCTCAGAGGCACAGCACTGAGTCCTGGCTGCAGCACCAAGAGCCTTTCATCCACAGGGCTCCTTAATTTGGGATGATTCGTTGTGTATTCAGGTATTCCACAGATGCAGGGTATATCAATTTGATTGTGGAGCTTTAATCCGCTGCTTCTGAGGCTGCTGGGAGAGATTTCCCTTTCTCTTCTTTGTTCTGACAGTTCCCAGGGGCTCAGCTTTGGATTTGGCCCCGCCTGTGCGTGTAGGTCGCCCTCCGGCGTCTGTTCTTTGCTCAGACAGGACGAGGTTAAAGGAGCCGCTGATTCGGAGGCTCTGGCTCACCCAGGCCGGGGGGTAGGGAGGGTCACGGAGTGCGGGGCGGGCCTGCAGCGGCAGAGGCCGGCGTGACGCTGCAGCCTGAGGCGCGCCGTGCGCTCTCCCGGGGAGCCGTCCCTGGATCCCGGGACCCTGGCAGTGGCGGGCTGCACAGGCTCCCCAGAAGGGCGTGTGGCTAGTGACCTGTGTTCGCACACAGGCCTCCTGGCGGCGGCAGCAGCGGCCTTAGCGTCCCATGTCCGTCTCTGGGCTCCGCACTCTTAGCCGCGGCTCGCGCCCGTCCCTGGAGCTCTCTCAAGCAGCGTTCTTAATCCCCTCTCCTCGTGCACCAGGAAACAAAGAGGGACGTAAAAGTCTCTTGCCTCTTCGGCAGGTCCAGACCCCTCCCCGGACTCTCTCCCGGCCAGCCGCGGCGCACCAACGCCCTGCAGGCTGTGTTCACGCCGCCAACCTCAGTCCTCTCCCAGCGCTCCGACAAAAGCCGGAGCCTCAGCTCCCAGTCCCGCCCGCCCCGGCGGGCGAGCAGACAAGCCTCTCGGCTGGTGAGTGCCGGTCGGCCCGATCCTCTGCGCTGGAATCTGTCCGCTTTGCCCTCCGCACCCCTGTTGCTGTGCTCTCCTTCGCGGCTCCCAAGCTCCCCCACTCCGCCTCCCGAAGTCTCCACCCGCGAAGGGGCTTCCTAGTGTGTGGACACTTTTCCTCCTTCACAGCTCTCTCCCGCTGGTGCAGGACCCGTCCCTATCCTTTTGTCTCTGTTTAGTTTTTTCTTTTGCCCTAACCAGGTACGTGGGGGGTTCCTTGCCTTTTGGGAGGTCTGAGGTCTTCTGCCAGCGTTCAGTGGGTGTTCTGTAGGAGTTGTTCCACGCGTAGATGTATTTCTGGTGTATCCTTGTCTTCCTACAGTCTGTCCTCTATGCAGCAGCAGAGGGATCCATTCGAAACCTATGTCTGCCTCAGGGCCTCCACGGACGCAGCTCTTTGCAAAGCACCCGGATTCTCCGTGAAAGTGGTTCATTTGCTGTTGGAAGATTTTTAACCACAGTGTCAATTTCATTACTTGTGATTGGCCTGTTCATATTTTCTATTTCTTCCTGGTTCAGTCCTGGAAAGTTATACCTTTCTAAGAATTTGTCCATTTCTTCTGGGTTGTCCATTTTATTGGCATAGAGTTGCTTGAAGTAGTCTATTATGATGCTTTGTAGTTCTGTGGTGTCCGTTGTAACTTCTCCTTTTTCATTTCTAATTTTACTGACTGGAGTCCTCTCCGTCTTTTTCTTGATGAGTCTGGGTAAAGGTTTATCAATTTTGTTTATCTTCTTAAGGAACCAGCTTTTAGTTTTATTGATTTTTGCTATTGTTTTCTTTGTTTCTATTTCATTTATTTCTGCTCTGATCTTGATGATTTCTTTCCTTCTGCTAACTTTGGCTTTTGTTTGTTCGTCTTTCTCTAGTTCCTTTAGGTGTAAGGTTAGATTGTTTATTTGAGGTTTTTCTTGTTTCTTGAGGTAGGCTTGTATAGCTATAAACTTCCCCCTTAGAACCGCTTTTGCTGCATCCCATAGGTTTTGCATCGTCATGTTTTCATTGTCATTTGTCTGTACGTATTTTGTTGGGTTTTTTTTGCGGTACGCGGGCCTCTCACTGCTGTGGCCTCTCCCATTGCGGAGCACAGGCTCCGGACGCGCAGGCCCAGTGGCCATGGCTCACGGGCTTAGCCACTCCGCGGCATGTGGGATCCTCCTGGACTGGGGCATGAACCCGTGTCCCCTGCATCGGCAGGTGGACTCTCAACCACTGCGCCACCAGGGAAGCCCTCTACATATTTTTTGATTTCCTCTTTGAGTTCTTCAGTGATCTCTTGGTTATTTAGTAACGTATTGTTTAGCCTCCATGTGTTTGTGTTTTTTCCCCTGTAATTGATTTCTAATCTTATAGCATTGTGGTTAGAAAAGATGCTTGATATGATTTCAATTTTTTTAAATTTACTGAGGCTTGATTTGTAACCCAAGATGTGATCTGTCTTGGAGAATGTTCCGTGTGCACTTGAGAAGAAAGTGTAATCTGCTGTTTTTGGATGGAATGTCCTATAAATATCAATTAAATCTATCTGGCCTATTATGTCATTTAAAGCTGTGTTTCCTTATTAATTTTCTGTTTGTATGTTTTGTCCGTTGGTGTAAGTGAGGTGTTAAAGTCCCCCCTATTATTGTGTTACTGTCAATTTCCTCTTTTATAGCTGTTAGCAGTTGTCTTATGTATTGAGGTGCTCCTATCTTGGGTGCATATATATTTATAATTGTTATATCTTCTTCTTGCATTGATCCCTTCATCATTATTTAGTGTCCTTCCTTTTCACTTGTAACATTCTTGATTTTAAAGTCTATTTTATCTGATGTGAGTATTGCTACTCCAGCTTTCTTTTGATTTCCATTTCCATTTGCATGGAATATCTTTTTCCTTCCCTTTACTTTCAGTCTGTATGTGTCCCTAGGTCTGAAGTGGGTCTCTTGTAGACAACATATATATGGGTCTTGTTTTTGTATCCATTCAGCAAGCCTGTGTCTTTTGGTTGGAGCATTTAATCCATTCACATTTAAGGTAATTATTGATATGTATGTTCCTATTTCTATTTTCTTGTTTTGGGTTTGTTTTTGTACGTCTTTTTTTTCTCTTGTGTTTCCCACTTAGAGAAGTTCCTTTAGCATTTGTTGTAGAGGTGGTTTGTTGGTGCTGAATTCTCTTAGCTTTTGCTTGTCTGTAAAGCTTTTGATTTCTCTGTTGAATTGAATAAGATCCTTGCTGGGTAGAGTAATCTTGGTGTAGGTTCTTCCTTTTCATCACTTTAAATATATTGTGCCACTCCCTTCTGGCTTGTAGAGTTTCTGCTGAGAAATCAGCTGTTAACCTTATGGGAGTTCTCTCGTATGTTGTTTGTCATTTTTTCCTTGCTGCTTTTAATAATTTTTCTTTGTCTTTAATTTTTGTCAATTTGATTACTATGTGTCTGGACGTGTTTCTCCTTGGATTTATCCTGCCTGGGACTCTCTGCGCTTCCTAGAATTGGAAGTGGCTATTTCCTTTACCATGTGAGGGAAGTTTTTGAGTATTATAATCTCTGTAAATATTTTCTCGGGTCCTTTCTCTCTCTCCTCCTGCTGGGAGTTCTATAATGCGAATATTGGTGCGTTTAATGTTGTCCCAGATGTCTCTTAGGCTGTCTTCATTTCTTTTCATTCTTTTTTCTTTATTCTGTTCTGCGGCAGTGAATTCCACTGTTCTGTCTTCCAGGTCACTTATGCGTTCTTCTGTGTCAGTTATTCTGCTATTGATTCTTTCTAGTGTATTTTTCATTTCAGTTATTGTATTGCTCATCTCTGTTTGTTTGTTCTTTAATTCTTCTAGGTGTTTGTTCTTTAATTCTTCTAGGTGTTTGTTCTTTAATTCTTCTAGGTCTTTGTTAAACATTTCTTGCATCTTCTCAATCTTTGCCTCCATTCTTTTTCCGAGGTCCTGGATCATCTTCACTATCATTATTCTGAATTATTTTTCTGGAAGGTTGCTTATCTCTACTTCATTTAGTTGTTTTCTGGGGTTTTACCTTGTTCCTTCATCTGGTACATAGTCCTCTGCCTTTTCATCTTGTCTATCTTTCTGTGAATGTGCTTTTCATTGCACAGACTGCAGGACTGTAGTTGTTCTTGCTTCTGCTGTCTGCCCTCTGGTGGCTGAAGCTATCTCGATAATTTGGGTTTTATATATAAATTTTCATTAATATTAAAAAAAATTCATGTTCTGTACAAGTGAAGGTCCATATCACTTCTGATTCAAGCTTTACGTCAATGATTTTTCAGCAATTTTACATTTTAGGTGGATTTTCATAGGGGCAGAGGATTAAAACATTGTTGAGAGGCAATTGCCAGAAATTTCGGGGCAGCTCTAGAATCCATATAGTTATCTCTAAATTTCCAAGAACACTGTGTCTTCTTGGTGGGATAGTTTGTTTTCAGTTCAGTCAATTCTTCCTAAAACTGAACCACACTTTTCTTTTTTTCTTTATAAATTTATTTATTTATTTTTAGCTGTGTTGGGTCTTTGTTGCTGGGTGTGGGCTTTCTCTAGCTGCAGTGAGCGGGGCCTACTCTTCGTTGCGGTGCGTGGGTTTCTCATTGCGGTGGCTTCTCTTGTTGTGGAGCATGAGCTCTAGGCACGCGGGCTTCAGTAGTTGTGGCTCGTGGACTCTAGAGCGCAGGCTTAGTAGTTGTGGCCCACGGGCTTAGTTGCTCTGTGGCATGCAGGATATTCCCGCACCAGGGTTCAAACCCCTGTCCCCTGCATTGGCAGGTGGATTCTTAACCACTGCACCACCAGGGAAGCCCTGAACCACTCTTATAAGGTAGATGACAATACATATACATTCTGAAATTTTTTCTAAAGGAAGCTGCAGAAACTTAAAACTTGATTTGAAATCATGCAAACCATTGAATCTTTTCTGAAATGATGACTTTCCTTCCACTAAACAGCTCTGTAATTCTTTTATATTTTTGATTCTATTGAACTCAAGTCAGGCCGCAATAGTAAAATGAGTACATTCTCCTTTGGCTTTCTGTTCAATTTTTAGGTGCAGTTTAAGTCTGAAATTTGTACTTCTTTCAGTAAAGACATGCTTTTAAAATTCTGTGACTCTAGTTTCAAGTCCACTGTATTCGGATATGTTGTCTCAAGTTTAATAATGTACTATCTTGTAAGCCACTGAGGGAAAGCAAAATGCATCTTTCAGTCTGAACTACAAAAGGCTTTGACTTGAGAAAGCAGCTTGCTGAATCATTTTATTTCTGTGACATTGGTACCTTATTGAAAATTTAGTTTGTTTTGATACACTTTCTCCTTCAGCATCTTCTAAATATCCCCAAACTGTTGCACATTGATTTGTAATAGCATGAAAAAAATCACATAGTATTGTTCATTTCTTCCGTCATGTTATATAATAAAGCTGATTCGCAATATTTCAAGCATAAGTTGTTGGTCAGTGAAGCCTGGACTTAATAAGTGTCCTTCTTTGACTCAAATTAACTGTTGAAAACCTCCCCCCTCTTTTTTCTTTCTTTTTGTTAAAAAAAAATTATTTATTTTATTTATTTTTGGCTGCATTGGGTCTTCATTGCTGCACGCAGGCTTTCTCTAATTGAATTGCGGTGAGCGGGGGCCACTCTTCGTTGCGGTGAGCGGGCTTCTCACTGTGGTGGCTTCTCTTGTTGCGGAGCATAGGCTCTAGGCACGCAGGCTTCAGTAGTTGTGGCTCACGGGCTCTAGAGCGCAGGCTCAGTAGCTGTGGTGCACAGGCTCAGTTGCTCCGTGGTATGTGGGATATTCCCAGACCAGGGCTCGAACCCGTGTCCCCTGCATTGGCAGGCAGATTCTTAACCACTGCGCCATCAGAGAAGCCCACCCCCCTGTTTTTTGTCTGTTGTCATATTGGTAATGAGGATTTTTCCATGTTTAATTCTTACTTAATGTTATTTTTTTATGCCATCTTAATTAGGTCTTTTTTGTTGCCACCATGACGACCTGGGTAGTAAACATTTTTGTTGTTGTTGTTATTGTTAAAATCTCAAGTTGAGTGTTGCTTGACACCCAGGAAGTCTGAATTTGTTCTCTGAATTGCACTTTGAGGCCTTATAGCACTGATGATTAAACTTGGCTTTGCGTTGGAATCATCTGGGAAGTTTCAAAAACTGCTGCTCTTGTCCCACCCCAAGCGATTCTGGTTTAATTAGTATGGGGCATGGCCTGGGCACCGGGATTTTTAAAAGCTCTCTAGATGATTCTAATGTTCAGCAATGTTTAAGAATTGCTGTTCGATAATATGATTCCCAAACTTACGTTGTATGACTGTCACCAGTGAGCTTTTTTTTTAAAACTTAATGTTTTAGAGCAGTTTTAGCTTTACAACAACATGGAGAGGAACATACAGAGATTTCTCATATATCCGCTGCACCACACATGAATAGTCTACACTCACCAGAGTGTATCGGCATCATTCACCAGAATGGTACATTTTTTACCAAGGATGAACCTACATTGACACATCATAATCACCCAAAGCCTATAGTTTCCCTTAGGGTTCACTCTTGGTGTTGTGCATTCTATGGGTTTGCTTAAAAGTGTAATGACATATATCTATCATTATAGAATCATACAGAATATTTTCATTGCCCTAAAAATTCTCTGTTCTTATCTATTCCTTTCTGCTTTCCCCTTCACGCAACACCCAGGCAACCACAAATCTTTCTACTGTCTCCAAAATTTTGTCTTTTCCAGGAAGTCATATAGTTGGAATCATACAGTATGTAGTCTTTTCAGACTGGCTTCTTTCCCTTAGTAATATGCATTTAAGTTCCCTCCATGTCTTTTCATGGCTTGATAGCTTATTGGTTTTCAGTGCTGTATAATATTCCATTGTCTGTATGTACCAAAGTTTTGGCAACTATGAAAAAAACTACTATAAACATCCATGCGTAGGTTTTTGAGTGGCATAGTTTTCAACTCCTTTTGGGTAAATATCAATAGTGCGATTGCCAGATGATATGGTGAGATTATGTTTAGTTTTGTAAGAAACCACTGAACTGTCTTCCCAAGTGGCTGCACCATCTTGCATTCCAGCCAGCAATGAGTGAGAGTTCCTGTAGCTCCACATGGTCACCAGCATTTGGTATTGTCAGTGTTCTGGATTTTGACCATTCTAATAGGTGAGTAAGAGTCCAGGGAGCTTTGGAAAAAACCAGATTCCTGGGCCTCACACTCAAGCATTCAGATCCAGTGGGTCTGGGGCAGGACTCAGGAGTCTGCCACTTGGAAGCAGCATCCCAGGTGACTTTGATGCAGTAGACCTGTGGGTCGCAATTTGAAAAGAAGGTGTGTCTTAGAGTAAACTTGTAAGGTGTATACCTATCATATGTCATCCCGATAACTCTTAAAATTAAATAGCATTTAAGTTCCCCAAATAATTTTTACTCAAGACTCAAATCATATTTGTAACAACTTTCTTGGCTGGTTCCTGTGGATTTACTTATGGGCATCACTGTATTTGAGGTTTTGCTCTGCAGGGTCCCATGGGACCTTTAGCTTGTCAGGGAACTAAAAGAACGAAGAATGGCTTAGAAAGAACCTTACAGCTTTATGACTATATGGTACATTGAACACAACTTTAGCAATGATGATATGGACTAACTGCAAGTCAGCAGCTGATTTGTCAATGGGACTTGCAGTCTCTAGGAGTGTGTGAACTCGTCATCCTCAACCCTTGACTTGAAGGGAAACAGTTGCAGAGAGACATTTCAGGGGCCACAGAAATGAACCTCAAGATTCCACTTCTCATATACTGGTGATCAAAGTTCACATATTTGTCTTTTTAATCATGTTTACTCCCATAGACATGTTATCAATCGCGGCATTTTAAAAATGAAAGAATTTAAAAGCTGGCTTAGCTGCTAATTGACAAATATACTTTATAAAATAATTAGATTTGTAAGTAGTTCTGTGGTGAAGGGTATTATTTTAATTTAAGCAAAAGCTGTGTTTTATTAGTGTATGTAAAAATATCGGTTGCACAATGATTGAAATGTATAAGGGATATATAGAAAGTAGAGACAAATGTCTTACTGTTCAGGGTTTCTTCCTAATGATTATAATACAGTGGAGCACAGGACTTTTCCACACTTTTAACAAAAGAAATATATGTCTGGAAAACAATGCCAAAAATAAACAAATGTGTAACTTTGTAACTCAAAGTTTTTTTGTCATTCTGCTCCTTAGCAATAACTACTATTAAATATTTGGTGAATATTTCAGAAAAAAACCTTAAGAACTCACTGATGAATCTTTCTTGAATTCCTTCCAGGGGTATATAGCCCTGTCTTATTTTGTCTTAGTGGTATAATCAGTTGTAATGTTATGGTTTTGGATGAAAACTAAACTTTAGAATTCAGTTTTCATAATGTAACCATTCCCTGTAGGAGAATTTTTTTAAAGTGATCACCTGTCTATTTAGGTCTATAGATACATTTTGTCTTGTTTGATGCTTGCCTAGCTTCCCTCCTGACCCCCACCCCCTTCCCTCCTCCATCACGTGCCTAATTGCTGCATCTGTTTCTTTTTGGAGGTTCCATAGTGCAGGTACTGCTTGCTGATGGGGGACCTGCTCACATTTTGCTTTGCTGTTTGGAGCAGATGTTTTCAGCCCTCCTCACTGGCTGCAATGAACTCCATACTCCAGTAACTGAAAGGTTATATTAGGAAACACTGAAATACCCTATGTGGTGACAGCATTATGTACTCACTGGGTGAATGAAATGCTGTAAACAAATATTTTGAATGATTTCTTGGGGAAAATGAAATACTCTTCTAAATTTTCAGCAAGCAAGCTCTCTCAGCCCTCAAGTTAATAGTTTTGGTTGGTCTTGTCACAGTCATATGTTAAGAAATAATGGAGAGGAAATTTAAATGTAAGGGCAACTTGGAAAAAGTTATAGTAAAATAAAAGATAGGTTATTACTAATCCAAGTTTCCTTTTTTATGTGAAAGTTCTGTATTAGTTATAGAAAAGATTATGGAAACTTGCAGAAGAGGATATACACGTGGTTCACCTCGACTATCACTGGGTGGCACTGCGGGCTCATGAGATGCACTAGAAGTAGGACCTCTTGGGTGGTTAAAATACTGTGCTCACATCTTTCTGGAGAAGGCTTCTTATATTCATTCTAATGTTTGTCGTTGCACTTGTTATCTGTTGCTAAGTACCTGTTAAATATATATTGTGTTTATTAGGTAGAACATTTTAATCTGCATGCAACATAATATATTTTTCTCTATAAGGTAAAACCTCAGTTGTTGTTTTTTTTAAACTTAATTTTAACCTTATTTTTAATTAACTTCTTTCCATTGGTAACCTTCCTCTTCAGGCCTCTGGGATAGTGGTTAGGAACATGGACTCTCAGACTAGTTTAAATCCTCAATATGCTACTAAGTAGTTGAGGCCCTTGGGCAAATCTTGAAATGGGCTCTGTGCCTCAGTTTCCTCATTCATTAAATGGGGATGATGGCAGTGTTTGCCTCCTGGATTGCTATGAAGATTAGAATGGGTTTATATATGTAAAGTGCTTACAGCAGTGCCCACTACATAGTGAGCACTAACTAAGTGTTAGCTGTTATTGTTATATTATTATTATCATTGTCTCCACCTTTTTTGTTCCTTTTCCTTCAGCCCCCTTTCAGCACACGCTCACCTTATTACTACATTCCTTAACCCTTCATACACTGACAGACAAGCATGTTGGTTGCAGCAGAGACTGATTTTTTTTACCCCAAAGCCTTTACTTTTGATGACCTATTGCAATTATTTAGAATGTAAACATTAAAAAATAAAAGTCTGACTTTGCTACTGCGTTCTGTTTTTTTTTAAATTGAGGGAATGTATACGTTAAAATGCCTCAACCAAAATTAAGTTAAAAACACCGATGGCATATTGCTTATTGTAAATATGCATGTGAGGCCCGTGGATGCTGGCTGGTGCTTTAGACTAGGCGGAGAACTGAAATAATTCGTTATACGTCCAGGAAATACTTCTTTGCTAGTCAGCTGCAGTACGAACCTGAGAATTTTGAGTAAAAGTACTCTGGTTCACCTCAAGTTCTTCTAAAAGAACTGTTATTCTTGAGGTAACTGAGGTCTAGGCCTTTAGCTTTAAATCGGTAAAAATCAATACGCTGAAGAAAGGCTCAACATAAATCAGTGTAGCTGGTACTTTACTGAATACAGGTAAAACTCTTTCTTTCTGCTATCGTTTTCCTTTGTTTTGTTTTTGGTACTATCACAAACTCCCCTTGACTGTATCTGGATCGTTTCTTGAGCTTTCCAGTGTACATAGGAGTGTGCAAAAGATTAGAGGCAACATTTTTTCAAGAGGATCAGTAATACCAATATTTGGATTCTACCCCCAAAATTTACATTAAGAGCAATCTAAAAGGACACAGGACAGTTGCTTTCCTCTTCCTCTTTTTAAAACTTTGTCCCTTTCTCTCATGTTAGCTCAAAACATGCATGCTTTATGTCCTTTTTTTTTCCTTTCCTTCCCTTTCTCCCTCCCTCCCTTCCTTCTTTCCATTCTTTCTATTTCTTTAATCTCCTTGTTTTCTCTCCACTGTAAAAATGGCCTTATTATAATTTGGGGGCTAGCCTAGAAGTCCAAATATTTGTTATTTTTGAGCATCTTGAAAAAAAGAAAAGACCAGTAACCAAGCTAAGGTAGGTCTGAGACTGAAAACAAATTTAGCGGGAGGTCCAGGAGGAAAGATAGAATTTTAAAAGTGGTGTGTTGAGACAGAGACTCCTGACAAATACTCACATGGCCCCTTCCTTTTGGTGGTAGTGATTACTGCGAAGGCAGTGTCCAGAAATATAAGACCCGTTGATTGGAACTGTTTCAGGACCTTCCATTGGTCTGTGTTCTTTCCTTAATTTTTTGTCTTTTATTTTTGTTCTTGGGACCTTGGAAGTGGTTTTGGGAAAATGCTTTTCTTGTAGTGGGTAGGACTATGATACTCATGCCCCAAGGCAAGGGAGTGATAAATGAAAGTGTTATTGTCTTTGGAAGCACAGACCTAGTATTAGGGCAGGCTAAGCAGCAGTCCTCTGTGTATGAATCCATGTAATGTGACATGAAAGGGAATTTTCCTGCCTGCTATCATATCTGGTTTCATATTCAGACATTCTTATTGATAGAGTCATTTAATCAAAGGTTTGCCTTGTGTAGGAATTTTTCTGGCCAGGTTTTCAAGATTTCCATCAAATATCCATACACCGTCTTCAGACAAACCAAAAAAGACTTCATAGTTTTGAGAAGCAAAGATGATTTTACCTCTAGAAATAAAAATTCTCAGTTTTTCATATTTTGTTTAAGAATATACAATTAAATAATATTTTTATCTTTTAAAAATATTCATTTTGCTAACTGCTCAATTTATGACTTGAAATCTGTTACAATGTTCTTTTTTACTTAAATAACACAATGGTTAGAAAAGGGAGAAAAAGGAATCTAAAGATGGTATTTCAGTTTGTTCAACAGTGTTGAATTTAAGCCTGCTCTTTGTTTTTAATTATCAAGCAAGCACAGTGACTTGGCTTTTTTTCTTTATTATCATCTAAGAGTTTTATTGAAAAGAGTGTGACTGTAAACCAGGAGTTGCAAAATCAAATGCTTAAATATGTGGGGCAGGTAATTAAAATGAATGAACTAAGCCAGACAAAAAACAATAGGGAATAGTGGTGGATATGGACTAAAAAGTCCACATCCTATCTGAGGGCATAGTTATTACTACTCAGTCCAGCCAGTTGTTGCCCTGTGAGATTATGGTCCCAAGTGTAGGGTATGCTTGTAAGTGTTTAACTAGCTTTCTTAAAGAAAAAAAAAAGCTGCAATCCGTAGCATTTGCCAATTCTCGTGGTGTAAATATTCCTACATTGCTCATTTCAAGCCTCTAATGTGATTGTTACTGAACATGCATGGAAGAGATATTAACAGTTGCTCTTATGGGCCAGTATAAGCCTTCTCCACCACTAGAGTAGCCAGATTTGCATTTTTTGATGCAAGAAATCTGAATTTTTATATAAAAACTTTCAATTTTTGAAATACTGTGTAGGCCAAACAAAACACATTAATGAACTGAATCATGCTCATTGAGCTGCCAATCTACAACCTTTGGAGGTAAACTGATAGCACTTGTCTTAGAAATCTTATTAGAATCAAATTTTGGGGCTTCCCTGGTGGCGCAGTGGTTGAGGATCCGCCTGCCAATGCAGGGGACATGGGTTCGAGCCCTGGTCTGGGAAGATCCCACATGCTGCGGAGCAACTAACCCCGTGTGCCACAACTACTGAGCCTGTGCTCAAGAGCCCGCAAGCCACAACTACTGAGCCCACAAGCCACAACTACTGAGCCCGCATGCCTAGAGCCCGTGTTCCGCAACAAGAGAAGCCACAACAGGGAGAAGTCTGCGCACCACAATGAAGAGTAGCCCTCGCTCACCGCAACTAGAGAAAGCCTGCGTGCAACTAGAGAAAGCCCGCGCGCAGCAATGAGAGCCCCAACACAGCCAAAAATAAAAACAAACAAATTAATTTAAAAAAAAAGAAATCAAATTTTGCTACTTTATAGTCAAACTGCAGATGTTTAATCAATGGTTCCACTGGTATTCTTCTAAACCAATTTTTTTTTTTTTTTTTTGCGGTATGTGGGCCTCTCACTGTTGTGGCCTCTCCCGTTGCGGAGCACAGGCTCCGGACGTGTAGGCTCAGCGGCCATGGCCCACGGGCCCAGTCGCTCCGCAGCATGTGGGATCTTCCCTGACTGGGGCACGAACCTGTGTCCCCTGCATTGGCAGGCGGACTCTCAACCACTGTGCCACCAGGGAAGCCCACCAATTGTGTTTTAATGTGTGTTTAATATTTGTAAAAGGTAAAAAATTTGCAGTTCAGAAATTCTTCTTTGATTAATAAAAACAATAAATATACTTGGAATTTCTAAAGCTGACTAACCTGGTTTGCAGTCTGTGGGAGTTGTTTTTCCTAGATGGATTATTTGTATCAGTGAAAGATGGAAAACACCAATCTAATTAATTGAAATTACTAAATTGTTGTGTCATAAAACCCTGTGTTTGCTGTTTGGCTTGTATTTGCTTGGATAATATGTTTTTTAAATGATAATTTTTCATTATTCACACTTTTGAGTGTTTTCAAAGCACTTTTACAATATTGTTCTGAAGTCACAAACAGCTATGAGGAGGTTAGTGATGTTTTGCAAACTTGACTCAGGACTTTGCAGTAAGGGGCTAATAAGCTGAGACTGAGACTCAGGCCTGTTGACTCAGGATCCAAATTTCTTTCCACCAGACTGCCGAGGATGTCAAAAAGACTCAGAGACTATGCCCTCTTCAGAAGTGTCTAGCCCTCCAGTTGTGGTTAAGGCGTAGGTGGAGGATATGGCTGGGAGAATGATCATTGTCTGATGGACATGAGAATTGACACAACAAAGCAGAATGACTCCTAAAGGGCTCTATCATATTACAGTCTTCTAGCATATAAAAACATATTTGTGGATATGTTAGAATGCAGATCATATGCAAATGTGCTGAATTAGAGACATGTGAGACTACGGATATATGATACAGTGTATCATCAAAGGCTGATTATGTCGGTGTACCTTTGAGGTCTCTTAGAGGTGATGTTGAAAAGCCCAAACTCATCTACAGTTTGCAGCTTAGATCTTAAAAGCCATCCAGCCTGTGCCATGTGGGCTGTTGTTGATGAGTTCTGACTGTGATATAAATTAGTGAGGTTCTGAAATCAGTTGAGTTGATTTTCATCTTTGCTGAGATGTATTAGAACGGAGGAGAGATTGGCCAAGTGTTTGTGTAAATATAGTGAAATATTCTCATTGTTTCTGTTCCTGTGAAGTGACTCCCAAATTAGTAAAGATGACTGTTATATTTGCCAAACCATTTTGTGTGTGTTGGTAGGAGGAAGGGGCGAGCAAGTGTGAAAAGAATGTGCTTGTCCTGCAAACTCCACTTTGAGCTAAGTCCCCTAGGCCTGGTTCCAATCACATTTCTGCCCCTAAACTCCTCATGTCGCTGGACTTTAGTGTGTTTGCTGTGTGTCTTCTCACTAGACTCTGTTCCATGAGGGCAGAGAATCCATCCCTTTTCACCACTGTATACCCAGCACCTCACACACTGACTGAACAAAGTAATCACACAATAAATATTTCCTGGATGAAAAAATGAAATGTAAATACAAGATTTTTTAAACTTCCAAATAAAACAGAAATAGTATATAAAGTATAGAATGTGTTTTCTTTCTTTTGCTGTTCTTAGAGTTGTTGTTTTTCATCACTGAGTTGGTTTCTGTAAATTAACAGGGCAGTCCTTGGCACTGTGTATCTGTATTCATTGCATGAATTTTTGCTTGAAGTGCAGTGACATAATACATATTTTACCTGCTGAATCATTTGATCACCGACATGATTTCTTGTCCTAATCCACACCTGGCTTTGCACCTTTCCCCAGAACTCCCATGAGGTCACTTTAAGAAGAGTCACCAGTAAAGAACTTAATTATGTATTGCATTCTAGTGAGTCTTCCCTGTTATTCTGGGAACCATTCCACAGAAGCTCAGGAGAGCAGTGCAGTGTGACACGGCCAGACAAAACTCATCATCAGGTTCACTTTGACATTCTTAGATTTCAGTCAGTCGGAATGATCAGATGTAGGCAGAGTGTGTAAGTTAGTTAATTTTGTTCTCATGCCGAGGCTTGGTTTCTAAACTGTTGTTATATTCAGGGTTGTTTTATATAGTTCTATGACTTAAAGTTTCTAGGAAAATGCCTCCCTTGATTATAAAATCTTTCTCCCATGAACTTGGGAAGATGCTTGAAATTCCACTAAGAGAGGTTCATTCCTTTAGCTCCAAGGCTTTTGGGCCTTCATTAATTTTCTATTAAAGTCTGTATACCCTGGAAAAGGTAACATCATGAACGATCTTCATTTACACCCTTTTTGGTGATTTGGCTGTGCATTCCAGCTATTGTTCTATCTCTTTCCCCCTTTCACTGCCAAACTTAACATATTATTTGTATTTGAGGTTTCTGCTTCCTGCTTCTCCTAACCCTTTGCATTACGATGTCCACTCCAGTTCCTCTGCTGATATTGCCTTTAATGGCTAATTTCTGTTTTTTTCTTTTGGCATTTAAAATTAAGCTCTAAGGAATATATACAAATATGAGGAAATTCTCATTAAATGTAAAAATCAGGATATAAAAGTAAGTATAATCCCAAGGGTATGTAGTCCTTTCCATCTCCTGGATATGAGAAAATCTATATTTAGAAGAAAATGCAAAAGGTTTTTCTATTAATATTGAGATGGGGAAGGCTTTTTTTTTAATTGAGGTATAGTTTATTTACAATGTTATATTAGTTTCAGGTATATAGCACAGTGATTCAAAATTTTTATAGATTATACTCCATTTATAGTTATCATAAAATATTGGCTGTATTCCCTGTGCTGTACAATATATCCTGTAGCTTATTTATTTTATGCATAGAAGTTTGTACCTCTTAATCCCTTACTCTTATCTTGTCCCTCCCCCTTTCTCTTTCCCCACTGTTAACCACTAGTTTGTTCTCTATTATAATCTGTGAGTATGTTTCTTTTTCGTTATCTTCACTAGTTTGTTTTATTTCTTAGATTGCACATGTAAGTAATAACATACAGTATTTGTCTTTCTTTGTCTGACTTATTTCACTGAGCATAATACCCTCCAGGTTCCAGTGACAGAAGGTCACCAGGACATAAAGGCAGAGGTTATCAGAACTAGAGGAAAAATGTGACAAAATAGAGAATTGGGGAAGGTAACCTGAACTAACATAACTACACAAAATGTAGGGAGCTCTTCCCAAAATGAGCACAACTTTCTGTAGAGGAAGCATCCTGGGCTCCAGGGAACAATGAAGGAAATCTACAGGGTCACGGGAGTCAACCTTTTTTTTTTTTTTAACATCTTCATTGGAGTATAATTGCTTTGCAATGTTGTGTTAGTTGCTGCTGTATAACAAAGTGAATCAGCTATACATATACATATATCCCCATATCCCCTCCCTCTTGCATCTCCCTCCCAGCCTCCCTATCCCACCCCTCTAGGTGGTCACAAGGCACTGGGCTGATCTCTCTGTGCTATGTGGCTGTTTCCCACTAGCTATCTATTTTACATTTGGTAGTGTATATATGTCCATGACACTCTCTTACTTTCTCCCAGCTTACCCTACCCCCTCCCCATGTCCTTGGGTCCATTCTCTACATCTGTGTCTTTATTCCTGTCCTGCCCCTAGGTTCTTCAGAACCATTTTTTTTAGATTCCATATATATGTGTTAGCATATGGTATTTGTTTTTCTCTTTCTGACTTACTTCACTCTGTATGACAGACTCTAGGACCATCCACCTCACTACAAATAACTCAATTTCCTTTCTTTTTATGGCTCAGTAATATTCCATTGTAGATATGTGCCACATCTTCTTTATCCATTCCTCTGTTGATGGACACTTAGGTTGCTTCCACGTCCTGGCTGTTGTAAATAGAGCTGCAGTGAACATTGTGGTACATGACTCTTTTTGAATTATGGTTTTCTCAGGGTATATGCCCAGTAGTGGAAATGCTGGGTTGTATGGTAGTTCTATTTTTAGTTTTTTAAGGAACCTCCATACTGTTCTCCGTAGTGGCTGTACCAATTTACATTCCCACCAACAGTGCAAGAGGGTTCCGTTTTCTCCATACCCTCTCCAGCATTTATTGTTTGTAGAATTTTTGATGATGGCCATTCTGACTGGTGTGAGGTGATACCTCACTGTAGTTTTGATTTGCATTTCTCTAATGATTAGTGATGTTGAGTATCCTTTCATGTGTTTGTTGGCAATCTGTATATCTTCCTTGGAGAAATGTCTATTTAGGTCTTCTGCCCTTTTTTGGATTGGGTTGTTTGTTTTTTTGATATTGAGCTGCATGAGCTGCCTGTCTATTTTGGAGTTTAATCCTTTGTCAGTTGCTTCGTTTGCAAATATTTTCTCCCATTCTGAGAGTTGTCCTTTCATCTTGTTTATGGTCTCCTTTGCTGTGCAAAAGCTTTTAAATTTCATTAGGTCCCATTTGTTTGTTTTTGTTTTTATTTCCCTTTCTCTAGGAGGTGGGTCAAAAAGGATCTTGCTGTGATTTATGTCAAAGAGTGTTCTGCCTGTGTTTTCCTCTAAGAGTTTTATAGTGTCTGGCCTTACATTTAGGTCTCTAATCCATTTCAGGTTTATCTTTGTGTATGGTGTTAGGCAGTGTTCTAATTTCATTCTTTTACATGTAGCTGTCCAGTTTTCCCAGCACCACTTATTGAAGAGGCTGTCTTTTCTCCATTGTATATCCTTGCCTCCTTTATCAAAGATAAGGTGACCATATGTGCGTGGGTTTATCTCTGGGCTTTCTATCCTGTTCTATTGATCTATCTTTCTGTTTTTGTGCCAGTACCATACTGTCTTGATTACTGTAGCTTTGTAGTATAGTCTGAAGTCAGGGAGCCTGATTCCTCCAACTCCGTTTTTCTTTCTCAAGATTGCTTTGGGTGGCCGGGGTCTTTTGTGCTTCCATACAAATTGTGAAATTTGGGAGTCAACCTTTATTCAACGTTTTGACCTCTGAACTGAATTGCCTAGTGCTTCCTCGAAGAACCTATTGGTCCCCCTGTTAAAGACTCACCCCACCCCCATTCCTAGGCCAATTGTGATTTAAGGGAAGAGTTATTTTGTTTCTCTACCCATCCATGAATCTTTTGCATAATTATATACTCACTTTTAGCTCAATGAGGTCTTAACCCCTGAGGATTCTGTTGTTGTTAGTAAGCCATCTTTGTTGCTTTCCTCACTCTGAATGTGAGGCCTCAGGCAACTCAGCCTCTGTGTTTATCCATTTGGTGTATGGTAAAAGGATGAATGGACTTGCTCTGTGTGACTCCAGTGCGCAGAGGTAGGATTTAGAGGAAGAGGCAAATATCAGCGTGTCCTTCTCATTCTATGAAGATGCCTCCTACTGTTCTGCTTTTCTGTGGGGATTGCATCCAACTTTCCTCCTTTTCACTTGAAAGGTTTCTCCTTCTTCATGAAGATTCTACTCCAAAATTAGAGGAAAACTGTATCATTCCTTCCTTTATTTACCAGTTTAACTAATAATGACTGCATGCCTATAGTGTGTCTCAGATTATGTTTCTGCTGCGGGGGAGAGAGCATCAAACACATCGGACAAGTTCTTTCCCTCCAGAAGCTTCCATTCTATTAATACTAATGGACAGAGAGAAGAGGAAATGACCCCATCTGAGTGAGCTAGGGAAGACCTCACTGGGAGATGGTATTTTAAACCATAACCCATTCACATGTATTTTCTTTCTTGTCCTCTTACACCTTGCTTAAGGCTCCACACTTTCAGTTATTCTTTTTTCTTGCATAATTAAATGAATTTCAGGATTTTTCCCCCCCATCTTCAAAAATAAAACCTCTGTCTTCCTGCACACCTGTTTGAGCTACTGTCTAGTCTCTCTCCTTCCCAGACCTTTACACAAGCCTCTAAAATATTCTTTCGCCTCCCACATTCTTTTCATTTTCTTAGCCCCCTTGAATCTGGCTTTTGTTTCCACTGCTTTATTGATATTGCATCTTAATGAGCATTTATGATTTCCTGGTCATCAAATCTAATGCCTTTTTTCAGTTTTTATTTCCATTCGTTGATTCATTCATGTATTCACTGAAAAAAAAACCCAGTACTTGTCCTCTCTGCTGTGACATTGGACACAGTATTTCTTTCACATGGAAGGTCCTTTTCCTTGTGTTTGTAAGGCTAAATTCCCTTTATTGAAGGGACTGTTCAAATGTCACTTTTTTAAATCTCTACTTGATTTTTTAAAGAAAAGTCTCTTGTGGAACTAAATGTTTCTATTTTGAATGATAGATTTTAACCTTACTGAGAGATGGAACTCTGTTTTATTGATTTGGGGATCTCCCACTGTACCTGACAGGGTGCTTTGCGTGTGATAAGTACTTATTAAATATCTGTTAAATGCCTGAAGGAAGCAGTAAACAAAAGTAACTTCATTCTTTGAACTTCTTTTAAAAACTAGTGTTGCAGAACAGTGTATTATTTTATTCTAAAAAGATATTTAAAGAACTAAGTTATTTAAAATGTGGAATCATATTTGAAGAAGATGTTTGAAACTGAAGACATGCCATCATAGGGATAAATAAGTAAATCATGTCACTAAATGTTACTTTTCTACATTTTCACTTACTCATCACACTTTTTTCAGTCAAATGATTGACTGGGTCAGTGGTTCATGGTAAAAAATATGTTTGATGTATTATCCTAAACATGCTTTTGAAATTCTGTCTCTCTTTGCTGTCTGGTCTTACCTTCTGGCATTTGATATCCAGTTTCCTCATATGTCTGATTTTCATTCAGATGGATTGGCAAAATTATTCTGAGTGTAATGCAAATATGTTTTTCTTTTGAGTTCAGTATATAAAGTAAACATCAATATGCTTTGACTATCGTTAGTGATAATTCAGAGGAATGTGAAATGTGTGTGTTTCTTCCATTAAGTTAAAAAATTGCCATGAAGAGAAGGATATGGTAATATGGTTTTTTTTGCTAAGTAAATAAAAGTAGAGATTTAAAATTTACATAACAGCTCTACTGGCTTATTGGTGTTTACAGGTAAAATGTTTGTAGGTTGAAGTTTATTTCTAATTACATTGGAATAGAAGCCAAGGCATAGTTGTAGCAAAGCAGAAAACTTTGAATGAGTACTACTTTAAGTATTGTGTAATAATTAAGATCAAACTTATCTGTAGATGTTTACTTAATTGAAAAGGATGCTTAATCACTTTTTTTTTTAAAACCAAGTAAAACCGGTCCTATAAAACTTTTCCAGGATCAGGGCCACTCAGAAATCCTAAAGAGTCTGATTCTGTATGTAATTTAGTATAGAATGACAGAATCCAGAGTAGCTGAGTTCAGGTCCTGGCTTGTCCATTTACTAGGTACATAACCTTGGGCAGATTACTAACCTGCTCCATGCCTCAGTTTTCTCATTTGTAAAATGGGTTCATCAGAACATGTCTCTCATATAGTTGCTATGAGGATTAAATGAGATATTTCACATAAAATGCTTAGAACAGCGCACAGTAAGTGCTTAGTAAGTATTAGTTTTGATCATTAGTAAGTAAAATGATAGATGTAGTATAAATAGTTAGAATTCTTATTCTTCTTTCAACATGAGATAGCCAAAATACCTTCTCTACTCCTGAATGTTTTTCCTCATTGGTCCTTAGTGGTTCTGAAGAAATTAGTCTACCTTAAGGTGTGAGGGACAAAGCAAAGCAGATTAAATTGCATAGGAAGTTTGACCTACAGAGTAATGGAATCAAGATGAAAAAGAGAGATGTCAGGATCTTAAACACTCTGATGAAGGCTCTTTTTGAAGAATTTTCCATCTTGAAAGGTGTATTCTCCATGAATGCTAGCCTCTTAATTTCTCTTTTAACATATTTCTCCCAGAAAATGTTTTACAGTTAGTAAATGAGTGAGGCTGAGCAGAAGAATGTGAGGAGAATTAATCGATTCAGTTAATGACATGCTTTCTAAGCAAATGCAGAGGACAGCTGAGGGATTGTGGAGGGCTTCTAGACTACTCCAGTGATCTGGGGGCCCTGCAGGCAATATAAAATGTGAAGTCAAGAATATATATAGGACACAGACGTAAAGCTGAGCACTCCTAGGGTGAGAGGGGCTGGGAGCAGAGAGGTTAAATAGACAGGAGGCAGTGGTGTAAGGGTGGCTTAGAGGGCAGAGTATCTGAGTGTGAGTCATAGTTTTGCTCTTCACCAACTGTGAGATCTAGACAAGATACTTAATCTCCCTAGGCTTAGTTTGCCCGTCTGTAAAATGGAATAATTTTATAGATTACAAATAATACCTATGTCATGTGAGATAATTTGGTTTCATTCATTGCCTCTTTATACTCCATATAAGGACCAGTTTATCTAATTATATAAATCAATGGCTTCCCATGACACTTAGAATAATATCCCAGGTCCTTACCAGGCCTGTAAGGACCCATATGATCTGGCCCTTGCATACCTCCCTGACCTCACTTTATACTACTGCCTCTTTTACTTACTATGTTCCAGCTACAGTGAGCTTCTGTTTCTAAATATGGTAAGCTTTTTACCGCACTGCAGTTTTTTAATTGGTTGATCTTGTTGCCTAGAAAGGTTTTCCCTAGATTTTCACATGCCTTCTCCAGGTCTCAGATAAGATGTAATATTGTCGAAGAGGCCTTTACTAACCTGCTAGTCGAGAAGAGCCCTCTCTGTGATCATTTCATTTTCTTCACATTAATTATCATTTCCTGATATTTTCTTGTTTATGTCTGAATGTATCTTACACTAGAATATGAGCTTCATGCAAGTGTGACAATATCTGTCCTGTTCACTGCCGTATCCCTGTGCCTTAGAAGAGTTCCTGGCATGTAGGAGGTGCAATATGAAGATTTTTGAATAATTGAGTGAATGAATGTGATTCTTGTCTACAATGAAATAAATATTAGTTCCTTTTTTTAACTGCATGACTCCTCTTCTCTTTATGCTTTCCTGTAAGACTGCAACAGAAAATATAAAGATGAGCCTGGAGCATCTTGTAGTGCCACAAAGGAAGGAAGTGCTGAAAACAAAAAAACACATAATGATGGGGAGTATGTCAGAGGGGCACAGGAGCCAACTGAAGAGCTCGCAATGGCCAAAACTGGAATGATTTGAACAATAAAATACAGTAGTATTGTATTATAAGCCAGAGTATAAAATTAATATCCATGAGTCTGTGCTGATATAAATAAATGATTGAATGAATAAATAAATAGGAAAGAAGGGACTAATCTCCTGTGCGGAAGAATTCCAGATGGTTTATGTAGACATTGCCCTCAGGAAGGAGTAGCACAACTCCCCACGCCTTAAGTGTGGACTGTGCGTGGTGACTTCCTTCCAAAGAGTACAGCGTGGACAGGGGGAGGAAAAAAGAGTGATTTGACAGTGGAGAAATCTTATTAACATTACCTCACCAGGTGATCAAGGTCAATACCAACAGTGATAAATCATGTTGATAGTATGTACCTTTGTATGCTGTGTGGAAAATGGCACTTTACTTTTATCGTCCTCCTTCTCGAAACCCATAACCCCAGTCTCATTATTTGAAAAACATTAAAAAAAAATCCCAGTGAGGAATATTCTACAAAATACCTGATCAGTAGTCTAGTAGTCTTCAAAACTGTCAAGATCATCAAAAACAAGGAATGTATGATAAATTGTTACTGCCAAGAGGAGCCTAAGGAGGCATAAACATCATGTGGTTGAGGATCTTGGAACAGAAAAAGGACATTAAGTTAAAATGAAAGACATCTGAACATAGGCACTTTAATAATAATTCATCAATATTAGTTTTTTAATTGTAAAATATGTATGACATTGATGTAAGATGTTAATGATAGGGAAACTGGGTGTGTTGTATATGGAAACTCTCTGTAGTATCTTGGTATTTTTTCTATAAATCTAAAACTGTTCTAAAAAAGTTTTTAAAAAATTTGTGAACATTTTCCCACTGTATTCTTCTGTTGCATCATTTTAAGTGGGAAGCCCGATGATTTTTAAGTAGAAGGATGACATGATATGATTTGTGATTTTAAAATGATCATCTGAAAGATGTGCAAGTACAATTCCTTACCATGATCTGCAAGGACTGGCATGGTCTGGCCTCTGTAAACCTCTCCAATTTCATTTCCTGTCTCTTTCTTGCCATGCTTCAGTTACGCTGGTCTACTTTCAGTTTTTTTTTTTTTTTCTTCCTGTATGCCAGTCTCTTTCCTGCCTTAGGGCTTTCACACATGTTATTCTCTTTGTTTTCAAAGTTCTCCTCCATCTCCTCTCCCCATGGCAGTTCCTATGACTGTTTGTTTAGTCGTCTTCTCCACTATTCTTAAGTCCAGAGTGGGCAGGACTACCTCTTTTTCATTTACTTACGTATAGCCAGTACCTGGCATAATGCCTCACTCAAAGCAACGTTCAGTATTTGTTGAATAAATAAATAGTAATTACTGTTTTCACTCACGCTTTAAACAATATTAGTGTGAAGTTCTATTTTAGCTGCTATGAGTACATACAAAGGGTTTATAATACATAATTCTTACCCTGAAATAGTTCCCAATTTAAAAGGAGTGATTGAATAATGTTGTAGCATGGAGGAAGGCGCTATAGTTGGAGTGAAGTTCTGCCACTAGCCAACAACGTGACATCAGATAAATTATTTACCTTCTCTGTTCCTTTATTTATCTATCTGTAACATTAAGGAGTTTGACTGGAGTTTCCTATGGCTTTGGTTCTCAAATCTGTGTACAATTAATGGTACATTGGTTCATTTATTTCTTCCCAGGCTCCAGTCTGAGTCAGTAGGTCTGGGTGGGGTCCAGGAATTCCCCAGGTGATTGTGATGTACCACTAGGTTTAGGAACTACTGATTTAGGTCTTTCTAGTTTAGGGGAAAGGCGGGGGCAGGGGAAGGGAAATAATCTTATAATTCTATTGTAGTATGTAGCCGACTGTGAAAGTGCAAAAGTCAGGAGTCAGGCAAATTAAGGTGTTGTATTTGTTCAGAGGCAGGGAAAATATTTTTTTGCTTGGGTGATGTGGGGACTTAATGAGACAGCAATGTGGAAATGGACTTTGAAGAGAGGATGCGGATTTGGGCAGGTGCAGAAGCGATCACGATTGGTGTTTTGTCTAGCTTAGTTGGAGGCCAGAATATATGCAAAGAAGCAGGAGGGAAAAAATTACCCATTTTGATGCAACGGACCATACTTCTGATCTTGTTTTCCCCATTTTAACTGTGATACTTGGTTGTCCTTCTGGAGATGAAAGATTATATTATTGTAGCTTGATCTTCATTAGGTAGAGGTAAAACGAGGTGATGGACACCATGAGGACGCTTTGGGAAATAATTGGGCGTATTCTTTCTCAAGCCTTTTAGGGCTGTGCCCTTTGAGATCCACTTTGACAACCCCATTGGTTTCCTGGTTAGACACAAAGAATATCAGGACCCACTATGCTATCTAAAATAATAATTTTGCTGTCAGAATGATTACTATTAAACCAAAGTTGGCTTTTTTATTTAGATGAAACCGTATAAAGGCAACATTGAGTAAATTATATGGCATCCACATGATGAAATAATGAGCTTAAGTTTAGGGGATGAAAGTAACGATCTAATGCAATATTTAGAATAGGTATACAGTATGTAGTTATTAACCTAAAAGTCACATCCTGCATTCTTTTGATTTGTGGAAGATTTGTCATTAATTGCCAGGAAGCCTCTGATTTTTAATACATAATCATGTCATAGCTGTTGACTTTCTTCCCCTTCTCCTGCCTTAAAAGTACGTCTTTGTAAATAGATTACTTTCAGATCTGTAATGCTCCTTTTAAACATTGGGTTGCTAAGTTTAGCCCTGTTGCTCTCTTTTTTAAAATAGAATTCCCCCCCAACTTTGCCTCTGAGTCATCACTGACAAATCACACTTTGTTTTTTCATGGATGGCAACTGGCGTAAAATCTTATTTAACCTTCCTGCCCAGTGGGAGCCTGCTAGTTCTGAAATGCTTTTTGTTTTCATGAGCTACCGTTGTGTGGAGAAAATGGGTATGATCTTCCATTTGGAAAACAGTCTGTGAGATGAATTCTGACCCTTCATTCAGACTCACTCTAAATGGGGCTGTTTTTATTCAACAGTTGTCAAAGACAGCTTTTCAAGGCAGGGTCAGAAACACCAAAGTCAAAATTGAGAAGAAAGAATGAGGTAATGGGCAAGAAATGAGGCAGCTAGGCTGACTTTTAGCCTAGCATCCAGCCCATGCCCACCCCTGGAAACCATTTCAGGTCAATCTAGGAGCTACACATTAACCTGTAACCATCCAGTCAACCCACTACTTCCTGCAGCCCTTGCTGTTGTTGGCCTATTGACTATCACTTGACTTTGAAATTAGAAAAGTGGAAATACCAAGCCCCTTGTGACTTTTTGCTTGCAAAGAATTACCTTTATTAATGTGAATTATTGGCCTCCAGTAGCACCAGAGCTCCTTAGAGAGTGACTTTCACTAGGCTTTTTGAAAGGGACAATTCCCCCCTCGCCAACATGGCTAGATCAAAGAAACACCTTTCTTAGAGTAAAACCTCAGACTTGAGAAAATTTCCCCAGTTTCAGGAAGAGCCTTCATGGGAAAACAACTACTATTGCATCCCCGGTTGCTTTTTATCTGCTATATTGTTAAGAAGAACAGAGTCAGAAGTATAGACCTTGGAA
This sequence comes from Aethalodelphis obliquidens, assembly GCF_003676395.1. Taxonomy (NCBI): domain Eukaryota; kingdom Metazoa; phylum Chordata; class Mammalia; order Artiodactyla; family Delphinidae; genus Aethalodelphis; species Aethalodelphis obliquidens. The sequence continues at coordinate 12,541,122 of NW_020837971.1, forward strand.
GCAAATTTAAGACCATTTACTAATCTGCAAATTGTGTTCTGTGTTCACATTTCCTAGGGTGGCATTGTAGGCTTGCCTCTATTTCAGCCAGACCATGTGGGGTATTATCTTCCTGTGTATTGTTCGTGCATTATTTGGTTTGATGCAGGAGTTATGCTTTTTTTTAAAAGAAGTCTGAAAACAATTGGTTTAGGTCAAATGCCCAAGATTTTATAGAGAAAGTGTCTGAAGGTCAATGTGGTTAAATTAAATACCTACAGTTGTACAACTAGAGGTTGACAGAAATTAGGAACCATGAATCTGGACTTCCCATCCAGTACATTTTTACTACAAAATGTTGATTTGATTTTCCATTTTGAAAGACACAGAAGTGATCTGTGAAACGATGATTAGCCCCAGGCAGCCCCAGGCAGCCCTGGAATGCTCCATGGTTCAAATGCCCAAGACCAGATGGAGGTCCAGAAGTGGATGACTCAAAGTTTATTAGTTTTGCCACCTGGGCAGTATAGCCAAACCAGCTGCCATAAGGCAGTTCCAATTTCAACAAAGCAGTAAATGAACATAAAAGTGAGTGTAAATCCCAAGAAAAAAGTAAAGGAGAATGGCTGCTGCTGCAAGGAGATTCATCCAGGCTGAGCCCCATTGACGGCCCTTGTAGGAGGCACATCTGCCATGCCAGGTAGAAGGCAAGGACAGATTGCAGCACCAAGCCCTAAAAAGTCACCCCTTGAGTCGCTCCAGGAGCCAGTCTCCATTTGGGATGTTTGACTTGCTGGCTTGGTAGATTCCTAATCGCATCTGATGATAATAGAATGAGAAAAGCCAGCGCCTGTTAGATCATGATGATGCTGTGAGGCCCGAAGCTTTTATCTGGAAACTATGGAAAGTTGTTATTTGGTCACCTCCTTTCCATAGTTCTGGGCCCTTGGAGGCATGGATAGTCATTGGAACATAAGCCCTTTGTGGCAGATGACCAGGAATCAAGTCATTATCCTTGTATGGAATTGAATTATTATAGGTTTTTAAGATCTATATATGAAATACTCCAAGAGTCAGAGGTTGACCCTACCTCTGACCCCTTTTAGTTTTAGATGACCCGTTTAATAGATTTGTAGTTCTTGAAAGCTGAGACAAGTATAATAATGAGGATATGATCCTAGGACCAAGTTGAAAGAAGTACAGTCATTTTTGTTTAAATGAGAATGATTCACTAATGAATTAAAAAAAGTTAAGTAATCTCGATCCTCTTTGCCAGTAAGAATGCTTTGGGCAACAAGGAACAGAAAACTTGATTAAACTGACTTAAACAAAATAGAGGTTTATTATTACTATTTTTTCGTGTTATGAGAAGTTTAGAGGAATGTGGCTCCTGACTAGTTCACCTGCTCAGTGATGATGCAGTCTCTTTTTGTGTCATCTTGATGGAAAGTAAAAGGGGAAGGGAAAGTACTAGTTGCTGATGTACTCTGCCATGGCTTCGATGCTAAAGGCTGGACCAGGGTTCCATCCCTTGGGTTAACCTCTGCCTTCAGGTGATCTTTTCAGGAGCTGAGTGTTTCCGTGTTTTTATTTCTCAATTGACCGTTACTCAGTACTTAGTCTCGCGCAATAATGTAATACTGCTCTTCTCTTCTTTGTATGATGAAAGTGTGGTCGCCTGCATATTTTCTAACCAAGCAAGACAATTTTTTCTCTCTCCTTTTTTCTTCTACAATGACATGAAGTGAAATCAAACGAGAATATTCCTATTATAACCTTCTGTTTATGAGTATAGATAAATTAGCTTTTTTTTTTCTTCTTCTGGTAGGTGGCATGTTTGACTCACGTCGCCGTGAATTATCTTATTGGCCAAGAGGAAGCGCGGCGCTGGGGCACAGCTCACGGAAGTATTGTTCCTTACCAGGTAAGAATACAGCAATATAGGATCAGTCTATTGGAATCTGCAGTTCTGTATGATATGAGTTTGAGAGATGATTCCTTTTTAAAAAAAGACTTGCAGGGTTTTCTGTCATATATCTTTGTTTGACTATAACAAGGTTCTGTTATTCACTTCAAATTCTGTGTTTTGCACATTTCTTCATCAGAAGATTAGTAACAGGACACTTGAATGGATCAAAAGAACTTGCTGAAAGTGAGTGACTTTTAGACTCAGATAATGGTTTGCTTTTATTTTTTTCACCCAAAAGACACACTGATTGTACCCATTTTATAAAGCCTGGTTTGTTCGCCATGTCAATTAAAAACCAAATGTTACCTACCCCAGCTGACAATAATATTCTCACAGGGTTGGAGAAAAATGAAAATTTGCGTGTGACAGATCTTCAGTTCTTGAGCAAAGCAGATGGTTCAGGAACTGCTGTTCTTTATTAAGTGTCTAAACTTGTCCTCAGAAATTCTTGACTTTGGCTAGTGTGAATGAATATGTGAAGAAACTATGACTTTTCAAAAATAAAAACAAAAACTCCTCTTCAACCTTTTCAACAGAGGACAATGTTGGAAACCATGGGAATTCATATCAAATGTTGAAAGTTCAGGCTTCAGTTTTTGATGTGTATGGAGAAAGTATCTGTGAGTCGGAAGGCTTTACAGTATAGATCCAAATCATGTCACATAGTGAGGTATTCGCTATGTTCAAGTATAACGTTTATAGTCTATTTTTTGCTTATTTTAAAAAACAGAATGTCTTTAAAAATGTTTTGTGTAGACCTCAGTATCCCTCCTGGGTGTTTACACTGAGAGCTCTGGCATCTTGGGTGTGCTCTCAATTATTTCACTGTGAGGTGAAAAGAAATTTAGAATCATCGGCTATTTTTATTATAGGTAGAAGATATGGGAGACTTCTGTGTGTGTATGTGTGTGTGTTTCTTTTCATTGAAGACAGAAATGTACTTTTCCTTCTTGAATTGCCCCAGTTACGTAAAATGGACACTGTGCTTATTTGATCTAGTTGATTGCAGCTTTATAATCTGTAAGAAATAAAAGAAGATCTACTAGGGACTTTCCTCAAAAGCCCAGAATTAATTTGTTTCCTCTTGATGGAGAACGGGTTCAGCACTGTGATTAAGGAACAAATGCAAATTTAGCTTGAATGAAGCTAGTATACCAAGATGGAGCCTAGATATGTTTGTAGACCCTGGTCTGTTTTCAATTTTTTAAAATAGATTTGGGAAATATTTTTATGGGTGAATTACAGGGCAGTTATAATTCAGTTTTCTACAATAATTAAAGCGTTGCATCTCATTTGAGTTGTCTGAGTTTTGGGCTGAAAGCCTATGATGGAAGACTCTGATGGTCTCAGGAATTAGTTACGGTGGCCACCTCACTCTCTTCAATTTTTTAAAATTTCATTTTATTTTTATATTTTAATTGAAGTAGAGTTGATTTACAATGTTGTGCCAGTCTCTGCTGTACAGCAAAGTGACTCAGTTTTACACATATAGACATTCTTTTTCATATTCTTTTCCATTATGGTTTATCCCAGGAGGTTGGATATAGTTCCCCGTGCTATACAGTAGGACCTTGTTTATCCATTCTAAATGTAATAGTTTGCATCTACGAACCGCAAATTCCCAGTCCATCCCACTCCCTTCTCAATTTTACTGAACTCTGAAGGATTCTGGGGATCAAGGACCTCAAATGCATGAAATGAAAATTTTTGAAAAGTAGTGCTCCTTGATTTGTGTGTTATTTTGTATACATGCAATTTTTTTTTTTGGCTGCTCTGTGCAGCATGTGGGATCTTAGTTCCCCAACCGGGATCGAACCTGTGCCCCCTGCAGTGGAAGCACGGAGTCTTAACCACTGGACTGCCAGGGAAGTCCCTGTATACGTGCAGTTCTTAACTTCTCGGGTTGATTATCCACTTGCGCCCTTTCCTCCCTGCTCTTTGGCTGCCACCTTTTTGAAAATGAGTAAATTAAACAAAGTATACAGAATTGAGATAAGCATTTTGCTGCTTGAACATCTTAGTGGAGGCTTTTCTGAGAATTCAGATTTTTAAAAGGAATTTTTGACTTCATTGCTCCTTTTGTTCCCATTATCAGTGGGTTTTGCCCCTGAGAAGTACCTAGCCCAAGGGATTGATCATTACATAATGCTCATGTTAATATTTTTCATGCATTGGTATTAGTTCAATGTTTCTCAACCCTTCAAACAATTATATTTGTAAAGACAGGAGTGTTTTAGGGACAGGAGAGGAGAGTGCAGAGAAAGCAGCTGGTCTTCAAAAAGAATATACTTTGTTTATTATGTATATGTGCAGTTATCAGTGTGGCCACCCCTCTTTAGATATATGACTAACATGATACACATCGAGGACCAAAGCAACAGCCTGGCTGCTCATAGCCTCCTATCGCTCTTAATCTTTTCCTATTTCAGTTGGCTTCCCCACACTTATTTCTCTTAAACATGCACATGAATCATTTGGAAACCCCGTTAAGATGCCGATTCTGATTCCAGGTGATGTTGATGCTGCCCATCACAATGATAAGACTGTAGACCTAGACTTTCTTATTATTGATGACTGCACCATGTCGTTTATATTCCACTGGCAAATCCCAGTGCTGATTGGATTTAATAGTCCATCTATTCTGTGCCTGACTGAAGCAGTGAATATGGCTGGGGAAAAACATAACCACCATGTTATGTTCATGGCTGTCTCTCCCCAGCCTTACTCAGCAATCTTGCCACATTTATCTACATATTTATCCTCTCTCTCTCATAAGATTATTTCACATCTTCTCTCTCTTCAAGTCTTCCTCCTCTCTCCTCATCCTTAGGCAAAGACTTTGTCTCATATGACACTAAAAATTGATGCAACCAGAAGAGAACTGCTGCATTTTTTTTTTCTACCATAACTCTCAAACTTCATTTCCTCCTATCACAGTGAATGAACTGTCCCTTTCCACAGTTTGCCGATTTAAAGGCATTGCTCCTGCACTCGATCTCTTCCATCACCTGTATTATCTGTCATCGGTTAAATATATGATCACGTCCTTCACTTAAAAAAAACCCAGCCTTGGACATCGCCCCCCCCCCCATACCCTAACCCCCCAACTCTGGGGCATGTCTTATTCCATTTACCATCCCATTTCTTCATAGGACAAAACTCTTGAAAGTTTTGGGTGGTGTCTGCTGGAAGGAAACACTGCAACCTCTATTCTGCAGTGCCATTTGTACCTCACAGGTAAAGAGACTTTACAGCACTCTGAAGCCTCAGGAGTTTGAGTGCCGGGGACCATCAGGGGATGCTGACTTTCTGGTCAGTTCATTAATAAGAATACTCTTCTTAAGCTTTTTCTTGAGCCTTTCAAATGTAGGGCCTTCAAAGAGAATCGTTCCTTTAAATGGCCTGATAATTCACATGGTGATTTCTTTCAAACTTTCCCCTCCCCCACCAAGAGCTTCCAATTCAAGAGAGTGAAGAAAACAATTATTCAGATGATTGAATAAAACCATGTCTCCCTTTCTTCAGTTTGGGCTCATTCAACCAAGGAATAGAGCAGGAAACTGTGCTATGTTATTTCTGGTAGGGACCTTATACTGTATATTTAATTTGGCATAAGCAGAGACTGAGACAGGCAGTAAATTCCAAGTTTGAAGAGATACAGCACTTTGCTATCATTCCTTAGAAAAACATCAAAATGCTGTTAAATCATAGCAGATTAGGTAACCTTGGGAATCTTTTTCTTTTAACCCATGTTAAGGATGTTTTAAAAAGCCAAAATGTGAATGATATACATCTGTTTCTTGTGTGACTTTTTCTTTGTACCATAGTAGCAGTAAAGCATTCATTTGCTGAAGTTTGCAAGTACAGTTTAAACAAGCATATGATTACATTGCATATATTTTATTGATGCATTGATAATAAGAGTAATGATAAACATGCTGGCTTCCATTGAACACATATCATGTAACTGGGATATATATCTACATATATGTATATTTTTCTTTCTCATTTTATATGGATGAAAGGGACGTCTAGAGAGGTGAACCAACTCTCCTATGGCTATAGCTAGAAAGCCAAAGGGCCTGGATTGTAACCATGATTTTAAGTTTTCAAAATTTGTTTCCTTTCTCACTATATCCGAACTAGTGGTTCTTTTGGTGCTTGACACATTGTAGCTACCTGTCTTTTAGTTTCTTTCGCAGATAGAATTCTTCTGATCTGTTTCCATCATCTCTTTGACAAACGACCTATTTATTATGATTTTAGAGGGTCCCAAACCTAATAAGTGACCTGGCTATGGAACTATATTTGAATTCTGAGCTATGCGGCAACTGTAGGTTTCCCTCTACCATGTTTTCATTCATGCTTTCAAATGACTCCTGATAAATAAGCAACAGTTCTTGAGCCCCCTATGGAGTAGGCACTGTTTTAGTTCCGGAAGGCTTCCAAATGAGGAAAAACTAGGCCCTTGATTTCACTGAACTCAGAGCCCATATAGCAAGCACAGCTGAGAGGGTTTGAGCTTTGGCGTCAGACAGGCCTGGGCTCATAACTTGGCTTTGCCACTTCATGGCTGCGAAATCTTGGACAAGTCTTTTAATATCCCTAGTGTTAGCTGCTTCCTATGCAAAAAGGTGATGATGATAGTTGTTTCCACATTCATTGATGGAGTTAAATGAGATAGTGCGTGCTAAGTGTTTTGTGTAGTACCTGACTCTAGTAAGCACGTGGTGGAAGGTGGCTCCTGTTATTATTTCTGTAGTTGAAGTAATAATTATAACTTTGTGAAACAGTTTCTAGGAAACTATGAAATAGTCCCTATGAAAACTATCCATGGCAGCTTAGGGGCAGAATAAATAAAGAGACATAGCTGATTTTCTTTCTTAATGGAATTTCCACTTTAATTTCTTTCTTTAAAAAAAAAAACAAAAAACGAAAGGCAATGTACTGTGCTACTTTTCTATTTAAAAAAAAAACCAACTGTTCTCAGATATTTTTTAGAAATTGTAGTATTGAGCCATTGCTCAAATGTAGCATTATTGAAAGAAATACAGTTTGAGGAGAATCATATATAGCACCACCACTCAATTGTCAAAGGGAATAAGGCTTCTAGTTTACTGATGTGTTTATTAGTAAATTGAGATTTAGCATAAATTCATACTTAACTAAATGAAACATGGCAAAAATGATTTTCAGAAGTATTCTCTGAGGAGTCCACAAGATGGGAACCTATTTCTATTAAAGATACATACCTACCCTTTTGAGAGCCAAAAATTGTGGAGATTTCTCTTTCAGTTTTTAAAAGTGAGAGAACTACAGAATATTCTGAACATCTGTTCTTATAACCTTAAGATTGCAATGAACTTTGATAATCTCTAACCAGTAAAAAAAATACCTGAAGATTTTTTATTGGGAACAAAAGTGCAGGTGACAGCAAATACATTAGATTCTGTCTCAGAGGTTTCTGCAAACTTTTGGATTACTTAGCACTGACAAGCTAGAATATTCAAAGGTTTTTTTTTAATTTGTTTTGTTTTTAAATTTAAGGCATGAATTGTCTGAATTTCCCCCGCCCCTTTTGTTCTAAAGGTTTTGTCCAGGTAGCTTTTGATTATTTGCTTTAGAGCTTATATTTGTCTTAATCCTTATGAATTTGGAATTCTTGTTAAAACAAAACAAAATCATTTACTTGAAGATCCTGGTTACTTTGAAACCAATTGGCTAGGATTTTGTCTCAGTCCTAAGAATATAGGTAATGGGGCAGTCCAACAGGCACATAAAATTAGAGCAGACATGCTAGCTACTGGCATGATAGCTGCCACCCTCTCTGCTTCTCCCTAGAAAAGCTTCAGCTTTCTTTGATTTCAAATAAAATCCCTAAATTTAAAATAAATTAGGCAACATGATGTTTAAGGAGAGCATATTGCACAAAGAATAAACATGTATGACTGCAAAAACCATTGTGATTTTTAAATCAGTATTGCCTTCAGTTGACAAATATGGTCTTTTTAATGCATTTCACTAAGAGGTAAAATAGAAAGAGGCACAAGGAAAGACAATGTATCTCAAGGAATAAATCTGAAACTCCTTTAGGATCTTATCAGCTTCTCTGGGATTCTCAATATTCTTCTTGTTATATATGGATAATTGATAGGATTGTATGTTGTTTATGCCTATCAAATTTGGCTAAAATTACCCCAAAGAATAAAATGCCATTTTGAATAATCAGCTAGGTAAGAATATTAATATTATTGACTTAATAACATTGTATTAATAATAACCATTATAATCACAGCGATAACATTTATTGAATGATTGCTATGTGTCAGTTATTAAGTACTTTATATATATTAATTCCATCCTCACAGCAACCCTGTGAAATAGGCAAAGCTATTATCCTCACTTTCAGATGAGGCACAGAGAGGTTAAATAACTTGCCCAAGGTCACATATAAGTGTGTAGCTGGGATTCTAACCCAGGCAGGGGAACTATACTATATAGGCAGATGATGTGATGCTACTTACTTAAACTGATATGTTTAGTTTCGTTTTCTATCTTCATCCCACTTTTGAGGAAGAATTATGTGACATTTTCCTCTACATAATTTCCCCTTTAGGACTGCCAAGAGCAATTGAAGAGGTATAAACAATTCTGTTGTTTACTCATTACTGAGATCCTTAATTATAACTTAATTTCATTCAGGAAATCAGGTTGTACATCTTCTGAAGAAATCCTTTGATTGCCTATGCTAAAATTGTATTAGAATCATAATTAAGTCAAGTCATAGTGAAACAGCTATCTCTAGCTCCATCTATGTAATGAATGAGAACAATACTGTCTTTGAGCAGTCTAGGAGCTCGGGATGGTCTTAGCTATTGTGAGACTCCTAGTTTCTGGTTTTCAAATGGTATCTCTGAGTTTGGACGTCGAGGTGGGAAGAAGTGGACATTCAGGGGTATGGGGTGGGGGGAGAGGCCAAAAAGGCAGATCTCCAAGTGTTCCAACCCCATTTCAACCAGAACAGCTCCACTTTTTGTTTGTTTGTTTGAAATACAGGGTCCACTGGTTAAAAATGATTATTTGTCCTAGGTCAACCAACTTGTACTGAAGGATTCTACAGGACTAGCCAGTAGGTTTTGTACATGTTTGTGGTGTGTTTGGGAAAAGAGAGACTCGTTTTCCTTGATGTTGGTGGTTCCTAGAACTGTGACCTAGAACCTTTATTAAAGGGTCTAATCCAGCTGAGCTGGAGGCCTTGGCAGGAGTTGGTGTGATGCCTGGCAGAGCTCCTCTGTGGGGGAGCACACACATTACCTCCCAGCTGAGAGTCTGGCCTGGTGACTCTGCCTGGAGCTCAAGGCTCTTTGGCTCAGGTAAATCACGTGGGACTGGATTCTGGAAACAGTTGGACTTGGATGTAGTCACACATCCTGTTCCGTTCTTAGGGGTGTCCAGGGCAAGTGTTGTTGAAATTCTGAGGAGGAGTGCTTAGCGCTGATACAATACCCTGATGGCTCCCTGTTCAGGTGCAGGCTACCTGGGGGAAAAAGAACTGAGTTCTGATATGGTACAAATTACTGTTATAATATAATTCAATATTGGGCAAATAAAATCATACAGTGGAAGAAAAACTATACGATGTTAAGTTCTGAAGTGAACCTATGTTGGAGACTTGAGCACATCATGTCCACATGTATAAATATGGCTGTGAAGTATGCTCTTTTCCATCCTAGTTTTGTTTCTGGCATTTAGGGAAAGGGGTACTGGTGCAAGGACTCTGCTTAGACAGGAGATGCTAAGTGTGTATACTGAGTGGGGCTAGTGAAATAGGAACGTGTTTTTTGTTTCTTTGAAAAATCATGTTAATAATTCATTTGACCTAATTTTAACCTGGAAATGATTCTCAAGTGTCCCTTTCCTCTCTTTCCTGAGGGTAAAAGCTGGTGTGAAATGCTCTAGGTCTTTGCCGCGCCATGGAGCAGTGGCATCGGCATTACCTGGAAGCTTGCTGGAAATGAGAGTCTTGTTTATTCTACTGAACCAGAATCTGCATTTTAACAAGATCCCCAAGTGATGTGTTTTCACATTAGATTTTGAGAAGCCCTGCTCTCAAGTATGCGTGTGAAATCCCTTTGGTCATTGCATTATGGGTCCACTAGATGTCACTCTTGTAACCTGGTAATGGAAAGGCTTTTTTTTTTTTTTTTTAGTGAGGACTTGGAAGAATCCGTGAATATGAACACGTTATTAGGTGATTTCCTCCCCATCCTTAGAGCTACTGATATACACGTTGATTATTTAAGGTGAAACTACCGTTTCTGGTTCACAGTCCTGGAGAGAGATGCCTGGGAATGATTTTCATTTTGTGGAATTAGCGCTTGTACCTTCCATTTTTCCGTCCTTCAAGCCTCCTGTTGCTTGGGTTAGTTCTGTCATTATATAACCTTAGCACAGACTATGCTGCAGTCGCTCTGACTGACTGACTCAAAGAGAACAGCATCCTGGCCTGCTCAGCACAGTGGCGCAGAATAAACGTACAGGTTTGATCTCTGTAGAAATGACTGAGAGCAGAAAGGAAGCAAGGCTGTATCCTGAAATTAGCATCAACCTCTGTGTGATTGTTGGAGGAAGGGCAGCCCTTTTTGAATTCTTGGGGTGTCTCAGGGGCGGTTTTACAAAAAAGGCCACTTCTGCTTAGAAAGAAATGTCCCAAGTGTAACCTTGAAGGGCGTTGGTTTCAGCCATGAAGATGGATATAAGGGACATTTACAGATAAAGTAAGGTCCAGAGGGAGATGGTGGACTTTCAGAGATATATGAGGCCCCTAGGACAAGTCCTGTTAACCACTGGTTAGGTCTGAATATTAGGAATGAGAGGTGAAAAGGTTAAGGACTATGCTTTAGACTATCCAATTTTTTGCCAGATGCCCAGCTTGAGAAAAGTTAGTTCTTGAAATAAATCAATCTCTTGCAAAATTCTCCTCCCTCTGAGTCTGATGTGGTTTTTCATCTGTTTCAGTTAACAAGGGTAGCAAACAAGTAGTAAAGTAGCAGGTGTGTGTGTGTGTGTGTGTGTGTGTGCACTTGGGTGTGTTTTGTGACTGTTTTTTGTGTGTATTTCCTCTTCTTGGTGTGTGGCAGGGGCATTTATAATTTATAATATCACTAAATGAGTAAAAAATGTTTAATTTGATTTCAGTCTAGTAAATATTCTTATTGATGTGAAAACAACACGGTTTTAGCTTAAATATAACTTTCCTTTGTTCCAAATAATTAAGGTGGCTATAGTATTTACTTTGACTGTTTAGAGTCCTTTTTGCAAGACCATTTATTATGAGGTGATTTCTAATGACCAGGAGCAGAATTAATTTTCAAGCATTTTATGGAGAATCAATTTCATTTTTTTAAAGTAGTATCTAAATTATGGAAAACAAGCTTGAAATGCTCATTTCCCATTCCTGGCCACGGTCTAAATTTCTACTTCTGCAAGTTGATAGGATTTTACACCACCATCCCCATCACTGTTGGATTTCCTTTTTAACTGTTGCTGCTAAGACTGCAGATGCTACCAGATCTAGCAGCGTACTTTAGATGTATTGTTTAAAAGCATGGGCTTTGGAGTCAGACAGACCTTGGGCAAATTGCTTCATTTCACCGAGCCTCAGTGTCTTCATTTGTAAAATAGGGACAATCCTACCTGCCTCATGGGCAGTGGTGATGATTTAGTGAGACAGTGCATATAAAGTACGTGGCCTAGAGTCAGGCACATGGTGTATGTTCAGCAGATGGTAGCTGTTATCCCCATTTTTTTTTTATCCCCATATTGTACCCATCCCACAGACCCCAATCCTATAGTTTTTGTCCCCATCTCTCGGTTGTTAAAACACAGTCCTTCTCCTGTGGCAGGAGCCCTTGTTCCTACACTTTTTCTCCACCAGAGGACAGATCCAAGTCAAGGAGCTGTCCTTTCCCTCTGCCTGGCAAATACTTATGTGTGTGTGTGTGTGTGTGTGTGTGTGTGTGAGATGAGTGGATGGGGAGCAGATCAGTACCATGCAGAGTGGTAGGGAGGACGTTGATCCCAGCACTGCAACAAGGAGAGAAGTTCTTACAACCCACACTGGAATCCTCAGTGAAAATTCCCCTCTGTCATAAAATGTGGTCAAGTTCATCAGAACTGAGCACAGTTAGCACTGTGAGTATGGTCAGTACAGCCATATCACAGGCTGAACCATGGTCCTGTTCACCAATTTAACCATTATTTCTCAAGAGAAACAAACTCGAAGACGCAAACTGTGAGATCTCAATTGGATTTTTGCAATGCAAATTCCGGATTGCCCGCTCTTTATTACCTTTACTGTTTTGGAATGACCTTTCTGGTTCAGAGAGGACCTCTAGACTTCGAATAGCTGTAACTCATATCTTGGGGGGGTCACTGGAACATTACCTGGTTTAGCAACAGTGTCAGAAAGCTACTGTGAGGCAGTCTGAAGAGATCTTTCATCCTGAAAACACCCTTGTAGGAGTTTTGGCAGTTCCAACATAACCTGCCCTATGGTTTGATTTGATAATATCCTGTTGATGAAGAACAGTGGAGATTTCAATGTAACCGCAGTAGTATTAGTGTGCTGCCTCAAACAGAAGAGGATATAAAATACTAAAGAATCAGAAGCACTCTGTATCTTAAAAATATACTCTTATTTTTCTTGCTAGACCTTTGGAGTCTGCGTTAGGTTTTTTTTGTTTGTTTTAACAAAGTTAACTTTAATATATATTTTTGATAATTGTTTAAAATACTTTCTCAAAAAAAACCTTAAGAGGGGTATGGATTATTATTTTCTTCCTACCATATCATTCTTGTTTCCATTTCAAGGAGTCAAATCAGTAAGGTCAGTCCCAGTTCGAAGAAGCTGGGGGATAGGGAACAAAACTTATAATGGTGTTACTGTGTAGATTGCAAAAGAATCTGAGGTTTGTTCAGCAAATATAATGGTGCATTGAGGTGTTGTGTTAATATGGGGGGCCAGAAAATGAGCTCTGTGTATAGTGAATCTGTTAAGTGGCAGTTTACAGTTTAACCTAAAAATTGGGAGAAAGTTGATAAGTGCAGAGGAAGCATGAGACCCAATCTGACAGAGACTAGGGTGGTGGTGGTGGCTGGAAGGAGGAGGGAGAGGAGAAGGGGGTTCTGTGGTGTCCTGGGGGAAGGTTGGGATGGCGAAACTCTCCATCCATGTAAACAGGAAATTGACAGTTTTGTAGAAAAGCAAAGCCCCAAGTGTTTAAATGCATGTAAACTCCAGTATAAAACAGAGTGGATAGAATGATTGGTGGCAGGTAAGGATCACAATTCCATTTGGTTTTCACAGGCTTGGTAGAAGGAGAAAATTTAGAAACTAGTGAAAACTGGTACTGCAGAGTTAGGAAATCTGTAGGACTCTTAGGGATGGATGAGCTGATGGGATTATGACATTTTATATATAGAAATGATGAAAACAGAATAAGTATAATAAAAACAGAAAATGTACAAAATAATGCTGGACAAAGAAATTCACTGAGGATGAGAAATTCATGCTCAGTAATAAGAATATATTTAGAGATATTAAGGACCAGTGGCTTTTAAACATTTTTTTCTTTCTTTCTTTTTGCTCAGAGTTACTTTGAGAAGCTGATGGGCACTATGGAATCCTTGCTCAGAAAAGTACACATACCCATATACATGCATGATTTTGCACATGATTTCAGGAGCTTCTCAGACCTCTTGGGACCCATCCCCGGATTCCTGCCAAAGACCAACTGAATTAGGGTCAGGATATCAAAATTCTATTGATAACACCAGAAATTTAGACCAAATAGTAATTACGAAGGAAATCGTACCCTGAGACTGAAAGATCTCACACAAATGTCTGCTTCATAGGGGAAGAAGTTTTAGAATTAAGGAGGGAAAGGAATTATACTGGCCTTGGGCCTAAGATTAGACAGGGATTGGTGTAAGAAATTATCTGTGACTATTGTAATAATGCTCACAACTCAATTACATTCAACCTTCTGAAGGGGAGTGAAAGAAAAAAAAAATTCCGTTACATTATTACTCCGTTTTAGAAAATGGAACTATGATCAAATCAATGTGTGCTTTAAGTTAAAATTGAAAGTAATATTTTAGGAAGTCTGTAACTTATAGGAAACCTGGAAATGCTTTAAACACATTAGTGGTAGGGCAGGAAAATATGTCACATACCAAAGATTAGGAGCTCCTATAAAAACTTTTGCATCCATCTCATAAAGTAAAAGAAGCAAATATAAGGGGAAAAAGTAGGCAAAAGATTATTCAAGTGAGAACAGGGAATGCCTCAAAGTGTGACAGGTCAGGTGTAAATAAGAAGCCAGTCAGACTGTAAAGGAATTCAAGAAACAGCACAGAAAAGACTGCAATCCAGAAATAAAAGCTTTTTTATACATGAAAGGCAGAAGGTCACTTGGAAACTCCATGGGACTGCTTGATGATCAGGGTGCAAAAGACGTGCTCATGGGGAAGAAAGGAGATCTAGGGGCTCAATGAACTCTTTGCTTTGGTCTTTGTTGAAACATAAAAATTTCCTCTGTCATCATGTCTTTTGAAGCAAAGAGGTGAGAGATATAGTATTAGATCAAATAGTGGTCAGGGAACAGGATGTTCTACCTGATCGACATGCTGGAAATAAGTAAATTGCTGAAACTTTATGGCATCCATTATAAAGGGCTAAGGAAACTCAAGGGAATAAATTGACCAAAATATAAAATAAGTCTTGTACTCACTCTTCAGTATGAGTGAATTCCACTCTTGCTTCCTTTCTAATGAGGACACCCTGCAATCTATCGGCGAATCTCATTCATACTGATGGACTTCAAAAGTGGTAGGATCATTGACTACTTGGTGTAATGAATGGAGGAAAGTAGTCTGTTTTCCATGACATGCTGGATGGTTTGAAGAGGAATAAGCACCAGGGAAAAAACAACAAATGTAATTTGTTTAGACTTTCAAGGAGTCCGTTACAAAGTTTCACAACAAAGCTATTCCAAATTGTGTTACCATGGTATTAGGAGGAAGATTTTGTCACACATAGGTATCAACAGAGGAAACAAAACGTGGGGTGTATGAGCCTGCTGTTGATGGAGACATGTAAACAGTGAGGTGCCTCCAGGGATTTCGGCTGGACTTCGTTATTATACATATTTATAGATCATCTAGAAGAGTATGTACACAATGAAATACCCGAGGGTGCAGGACTAAGCTCCTTTGGCTAGTGAAATTATACCTCAATAGGAATAAGCTTTTGAAAGATCATATAAGTGGACAAGAAAGTGGCAGGGAGGCTCAGTAATGTAAGCAGTGCTACCAATTTAGGCAAAAAGAAACCGAACTAAACTTATAAAACTGTGGGCTCTGAAGTATTTAGAAACCTGCTTTCCTCTTTCCTTTAGGGACCAGGAAAGGAATTTGGAGTCCTTGTATCAATAGTTGCATCCTTCTGAATAGGCCAGCGAATGTTGGAAGGTTGTGAAACCAAAGGTGCACTTGAAGCAAAACCATTGTGTCTCTGCATTCTTTTGATTTTGATTGTATGAGAAAGACCTAGTTTCAAATCCTGACTCAATCTTTAAAGGATTTTTATGAGGACCAAATTGAATATATGCGAAATTGCCTAGTACGGTGGTCCGTGGCAAGCCCTGAAGGTAGTATCAGGGGGGACATGATGGAAGTAGAGTCTCCTGGTTGGACCAAATCATTCAGGCTCTAACTTGGTATAGGAAGATGTTGATCTGTCTTCTCTCCAACTCAGCTACAAGGAACTAGCTTCTTACAGGGGAGACAATTTAATTTCTGAACAGCTCTAATTGTCACTAAGGACGTTATACTTAGTTGAAAGCTACCTTTCTTGTGATTTGTAGGCAACAGAGTAACAGAGAAGAAAGGGGACTTGAGAGATCACTCATTCAGAACCTCTTATTTTATGGATGAAGATGAGGAATATAAGGTGGGATGTATTTCTACCCACATGACTTCATAGAACTTAGCCTCATTGATATTTCTGTTTGCATTATTTATTAGTATGTTTATTTTACCTTGATATTTGTAAGGCCCTTACTATGCAGGCCTATCTTCACCTTCCCTAGTTTAGCATCCATTACCAGTTTTTAATACTGATCCCACCCTCAGGCTGATTTATTTTATTTTCTGTATTGCAGCTGCTAGTCCTTTAGAGCAGGGGTTGGCAAACCATGGCCCATGGGCCAAATCCATCCTGTGCCTGATTTTATGTGGCATGTGAGCTAAGCATAGTTTTTTTAAAAAAAATAAATTTATTGATTTTATTTATTTATTTTTGGCTGCATTGGGTCTTCATTGCTGCACGCGGGCTTTCTCTAGTTGTGGCGAGCGGGGGCTACTCTTCCATGCGGTGCACGGGCTTCTCACTGCGGTTGCTTCTCTTGTTGCGGAGCACGGGCTCTAGGCGCATGGGCTTCAGCAGTTGTGACTTGCGGGCTCTAGAGCACAGGCTAAGTAGTTGTGGCACATGGGTTTAGTTGCTCTGCGGCATGTGGGATCTTCCCGGACCAGGGCTGTAACCCATGTCCCCTGCATTGGCAGGCAGATTCTTAACCACTGGGCCACAGGGAAACCCAAGAATAGTTTTTACATTTTGAAATAGTTAAGAAAAATCAAATGAAGAAAAAAATTTTGTAATTCATGAAAATTATGTGAAGCTTAAATTTTAGTGTTAATAAATAAAGTTTTATGAAATCATAGTCACACTCCTTTGATTATGTATTATCTACGTCTGCTATTGTCCTATAACAGAAGAGTCTTGGCAGAGACTGTATGCCCTGCAAAGCTGAAAATATTTACAATGAGCCCTTTACCGAAAAAATTAGCTGACCCTGGTTGTAAAGTGTCTCCAAAGACCCAGTCACCATCACTCTATATTTCTCAATTGGCCTTTTCCTTTCTCGGAGTCCGGCTTGAATTCCACTTCCTTCATGACCCCCCAAAATTTCTCTTTCCTCTTTACATAATACACAGTAGTGTTTGATTGATTGCATAGTTCTCTAAAAGTTTTATATATATTGTTTTGTCCTTTTTCCCTCCTCTTTTGTAAATGTAACCTTTTTGAAGGCAGGAACCATATAATGTGTTTAGCAACATAGCACCAGCCAAGGATTAGGCTCATAGTACTTGGCTCTAACGACGTATTTGCTGAATTTAATTGAATTTCTTTTAGTGGTATCCTCCAGAATTCATTTAAGGAGCCATAGCAGGGAAGACAGAATTTTGATATACAAATAATTTATGTGATTACTGCTTTAATTGTGATTTGTACAGAGAACTGTGGGAGCCCAGAAGAGCAAGTAACTCAGGGAGTCAGAAAAGGCTTCCAATAGGAAATAAAATTTGATCTTAACCTTGAAGACTGAGTAGAGTTTGCTAGGTGAAGAAGGGAGAATGGGGAGGAGAGGGCTTGAGCATTCCACGACTGGGTGTGTACAAAGCATGGATGGAAGAATGCATCCAGGTGACCTCTCATTCCCTTTCCTCTGCCATAGAGGGATGAACACCATCCTAAGTCTGGTGTTATCAATATCATGAATACTTTTATCCTTGTATTACATAGGTATACATCTTTATAGACTATCTAGTACTGTTTCACATATTTTTAAAACTTACATAAATAATGTACTGATACAGCATTCTGAAAATTGCCTTCTTTTCTTTCAACCTAATTTTTATGAGTTTTATCTGTATTAATACATGTAGTTATAATACATGCATTTTTCATGCCTTGCATTATTCCATTCCTTCAGTATGACATGATTTGTTAACCATTCACCTGTTGAAAGATGCATGTATTGTTTCCCATTTTTTTACTTTTATAACATTGCTGTGAGCATTCCTATATATTATTTTTGTTGTTCATATGTCTGAAATTCTCTGAAATCTATAACTGAGAGTAGAATTTCTGGCTCATAGGTGTGTGTATCTTCAACTTTGCCTGATATTGCTAGAAACTGAATTATATAAATAGATTTTCTAATATCACATCATCTTTCATTCCCAGGAGAACCCATTGGTAATAATGTATTGTTTTTCCACACTTATCAATTTATTTTTCTAGAGTTTCATATAGGATTTTTACATCAATTTTCATAAGTAAGCTGGCTCAGAATTTTCTTCTCTCATATTGTTCTTATCTGGTTTTGGTTTTTATGTTATTATGTAAGTCTCATAAAATGAGATAGGGACTATCCATTACTTTTCTTTTCTCTAGAAGGTTAGAATTATCTGAGTATTAAAAGTTTGGTGGAAACAATCTGTTAGACCATATGGGCTTAATGGTTTTTGGATGGATGGATTTTAAGTTACAGACTTATTTTTTGGTTAAAGATCTATACAAACTTTCTATTTCTTTTTAAGTCAGTTTTATTGAGTTATATTTTTCCTAGAACTTTGCCCTTGTATTCTAAGTACTCTAATTTATTGTCATAAAGTTAAGCATATTGTCTCATAATTAAAAAAGAACAACTTTGTTGTACCCATTGTTTTGTTTTTGTTTTCATTCCTAACATAGAGAAAAGAATGATAGGGTAGTGGTTAAAGGCAGACTATGTAGCCAGATTGTCTAGGTTTGAATTTAGGTTCCACAATTTTCTGGTTGTATGACAGTGAGAAAGTTATGTAACTTCTCTGTGCCTCAGCTTCTCAGCTGTAAGAGTGATGTAAAATAGCATCTACCTCATAGGCTGTACTTAGACTTTTATAAATATTTGATTATATGTTGTAGACCTTTTTGATAACGTTAATTTTTTATAGATAATAAAATTAAAGAAGAAAAATTAGTTGAAATCCGCCATTCAAGAGATAATATAACTACTACTAAAATTTGTGTGCATTTTTTTCCAGTCAGGTCTTTCTCTTTTTTATGTATGTGTGCATCTGTTTCTGTATAATGTGTATATCTATCTGTGTGTTTATTTGTATTCCTAGATTTGTAGAGATGTGTATATGTATATATATGTATATGCATATAAATGTAAATATATCTTCAGTTTTTCTTTATCTGGTACATCTGTCATATTAAGGATCCTTCAAAAACATGATTTTTAATGTCCCATGTGTTAAAAATGAGGCTGTGTTGAATAGGCATGTGTATAACTCTGTCAAAGATTTTTTAGAAAATAAAAGATGGAAATTACCCAATGGGTTTTTCTAAAAGTTTGTATGGATTTGATTTTTGTATTTGATTATTGTCCCTGATCTCATTGAAAAGCATCAATGGCACATCTTTATCACTTGAGTTTAAATGTAAACTCCTTAAAATGTCATAGAAGGGATTTGTCCTCTGCTTATCTTTCCTGTTTCAGTTCTTAGTGTCCTGTCACACTCTTTCTAGCTGTTGTCAGCACTTGCTGTTTGTGACTGTGCCATACTCTAGCCCAACCCTAGAGTTTTACCTGCTCTGCTTTCTCTATGCTGTGATTTTTCTGTTGGTGATTGGCTAGTGAATTCATTTGCATTTTTTGTTCAGTTAACCATTTGTGGAGTTAATTTCTTATTGATTTGTAAAACTTTTCATACGTTGAGGGTATTAATCTTTTGATATACAGTTGTAATATTTTTCTGATGTTATTTGCATGTGAATTTTGTTTGTGGTGGTTTAATTTATGTAGAATATTTTGATTTTTTAAAATGTAATCAAATCTATCACTTTTCTTTAAAATTTATATTTTTAGAGTAATTAATTTTTTCCCATTACAGATATACTTTTGTTTTCCCATTTTTTGAGTTTAAAATTCATCTATAATTTATTTTGGTATGTAATATGAAGTAAATTTTAACAATTTTTTCTCTCTTAATAATATATTAATTATTTCAGAATATTTAATTAAACAGTTTATTCTTTGTCCACTGCTCAAAGTGTTAATTTTATCATATATTAAATTTACATATGTTGGACTTTTTTCTGACCTCTCTATTCTCTGTACTCTTATCTCCTCTCAAATCTGTGTTACTCTGTGACTCATAATGTGCTCTAACATTCTGTGGCGAACATCTACCCCTTGTTTTTCCTTTTTATCTTTTACTTTGATATTTTTGTTGGTGACTTCTTTCAAAATAGGTAAAATTATTTTTTTCGAGTGAAAAAATCCCTTTAATGTTTAATTAGGAATTGCATTAAACATATACATTGTTTTGCAAGAATTTCCTCTCTCACTTAGTGATTAATGTATTAGTAGAATAGATTTCTTAATATTGAGTTATTCAAATATTTCTGGGACCAGGTGTCTTCAATCACAGTTTATTTTTCTTTTTGAAAGCTGCTTATCTAATTTGGTAGCATTGTGCTTAAATTTTTTACATGTTTTTCTAAGAGTCATTAGTTTTCTTTATTGTGTTTTAGGTTGTAGTAGGTTGTAGTATGAGGGCAGTGCTAGATTTTGGGATCAAATTAGGCACTCTTCCATTTTTATTGTTTTGAATTTCTTTTTTATCTTCTTTTTAAATTATTTATATATTTAGATATAATTTACATATAATGTGTACGTTTAAGGGGTATGATGTGTTGATTTGATGAATTTATGTATTGCAATGAGATCACCACCATAGTTAGTGTTAGCTAACACCTCTATGATGTCACATAATTATCATTCTTTTTTGTAGTGAGTACATTAAGAGCTAATCTCTTAGCAGTGTTGAAGTTGTACTTCTTTATGTAACAGAAGAAGTATATTTTCTTTGAATGTTGATAAAAGAAATCTTTTCAAAAAACTATCTGGTTGCAGTGCCTTTTCTTGGGGGTAAGTTTTAGTTTCTAATAGTTATTTGTCTATTCAGGTATTTGGCTTAATTAATGATCATTGCTCTAAATATGTTTTCTCTTGTTTTATGAATCACCTCTGTCACCAGGTCTCTCTAATTTTGTGTGTTTGATGATTGATCCTCTTTTTCTTACTTCAATTTAACTCAGGTTCTTTTTTTTTAAGAATCTCATCTTTATCAAAATGGTGATTTCTTTTTCTTAAAATTTGTAGCAGAATATTTTTAGGATGGTCTTCATTTATCAGTGTTTGAGTCTTTTAAATTTACAATTTTTTTAAAATTAGGAAGGTGAACTTCCATTATCTTTTTATCTATTTTTAGAAATACCAAATTATCTTTATTTTGGGTCTCTGTCTGTCTTCCTTATTTATTATGTCTCTTCAATTTCATTCTTGTTCCTTTTCTTCTTTTTGTTTGATGGTGTCAGTGCACAAATTCTGGGGCTTCCTCCCCAAGCCCTGCTTTCAAATATTGCTTATTCTTAGTTGCAAATGAAAGCTGTGCCCCTTGCTCCCCACCTGTTGTATCATCATCTCATTCCTTAACAAGATCTTCTTATATTTTTATCAATGTTGTTTTCAAGTTGTGAGTTTTCAGTGGATCTCCAGTGATTTCATTTATTTTGGTTCATTTAGAATATACTTGGCAGAAAATCCTTAACATTTCTCTTCCAGTGTCCTTTATTCCAGTACTGTCCTTATTCTTCTTTTTAAAATGATTTCTAATATATAAAAATTAATGACTAAATAAATAAATAAATCCATTTAAATGGGGATCTAGGAAGAGTAACAGCTAATACTTTTCATGTCAACTTCTTTCTTATAAGTTATACATCGTTTAAAAAAATCTTTGCCTATCTGGTAGGTGAATCATACTCATTATTGTTTTATTTTCATTTGTCACCTTATTAGTGATTATGAATGTTTTTCTCATTTATTAAATAAGTAATGAATTACCTGTGTTCTTTGTTGTGGTGTGAGTCTTCTTATGAGCTTTTTGCAGGTTGACAATATCATGTCCATCTTACAGTTATTGTAACTACTCTTTCCCAGTCTGTTTTAAAATTCTATTTAGGTTTGTAATGTACAAAATGTTATGTATAGATATTAAATTTGATAATTTTTCTTTTTTGACCTTTTTTATTTTTATGCTTAAAAAGTATTTTCCATCCTGAAATATGACAATAATTTATCTCTTTTGGTCAAATTTTTATGATTCCACATGAAAATATATATGTTTATTTACCCCCTTTTAAAAAGTAAACAAATTGTGTTACTGTTTCCTTGAATGGATTATTAGCTTTATTTTGGAATTCAGCATAATGTACTAATAATAGTGTGATTGTATTTTTTTCACTATCCTTCTGAGATTCTCCAAGCCTTTATAAGCATTATCTTGTTAATTCACATAACACCCTTTTGAGTTAGGTAATAACTGTGATCAGAGTTCCACATGCTGTTTTTAGAAAACCTCTTAATTTTGTTAACAAAACATTTGTAAGCAGTTTTTAATGACTAGCTGACATCACATTTAGAGTTTGGGATGAAAACGTAGTTCTATTTAATGGCAGCTTTGTCAACTCATCTTTTATTTTCTGTCTTTATTTATTTATTTATTTATTTATTTATTTATTTATTTATTTTTTTGCGGTACGTGGGCTTCTCACTGTTGTGGCCTCTCCCGTTGCGGAGCACAGGCTCCGGATGCGCAGGCTCAGCGGCCATGGCTCACAGGCCCAACCGCTCCGCAGCATGTGGGATCTTCCCGGACCGGGGCACAAACCCGTGTCCCCTGCATCGGCAGGCGGACTCTCAACCACTACGCCACCAGGGAAGCCCTCTGTCTTTATTTTTTAAACCTATGAAAAATTTGCTACACTTGTACCTCTTTCAGAAATGACAGGGATTATGATTGAGGAAATGGAGATTTAAATTTTTATATTAGTGGTTCTCAGTCTTAGCTTCACATTGAAATCATCCAAGAAGCCTTTTTAAAATATTAATACTCAAGTTTCATGCCCAGAAATTATTATTTCATTGTTCTATGATGGGACTGGGTGTTGAGAGTTTTTAAAAAGTTCCCCAGGTGATTGTAATGTGCAGCCAGAGAAGAAAACCATTATTTGTCATCAGTGGTTTTCAAAGTGTAGTCTCTAGACTTGCTGCATCACCTGGCAACTTGTTAGAAATGTGAATTATCAGGCACTATCCCAGATCTATTGAATCAGAAACTCTGGGGATAGAGCCTAGCAATCTGTGTTTTGTGGGGGATTTACTGTTTTTTTTTTTGTTGTTGTTGTTATGAGATAATTGTAGATTCACATGCACTTGGAAGAAATAACGCAGAGATCCAATTTCACTATTTTTACATGCACTTATGTGTATGTCTTTAGTTCTGCGCAATGTTACCACATATGTACTACCACCACAGTCAAGATATAAGAATCTATGGTTTCCCAAGCTGCCAGGTGATTCTGATGCAGGCAAGCCTTGGGAAACATTTTTAAAATGAAACCATAAAAACAGGAACAGATCATTTTTTCATAAGGATTCGTCTGAGTAGTCTAAGTGTGCTAACAGACCAGCAACATAGGTCTCACCTGGGAGCTTGATGGACGTGCAGGGTCTCAGATCCCATCTCACACTTAGTGAATCAATCTTCATTGTAATAAGATCCCTAGGTAATTTGTGTACAAACTGAGCTTGAAGGATACCTAATGAATGGGTAAAAACAAAACAAAACAAACACAAACACAAACTCAAACAACAACAACAAAAAACCCATATCAGTTTTCTGAAATTGGGTTCAGATATTTATTCTTGTAGTAAATAACTCTTATAGTAAAGATAATTTCTCTTGTAGTAAAGATAAACTCAGTTTTTAAGCAAAACTGGTATCAGTTTTTCTGCTTTTATATCTTAGTCATTTCAAGATATATTTTGTTAGGGTTTTTTTTTTGATAGACTTGGATTTTTTGTTTTTGCCACATATGATACAAAATTTGATATTTTCTATCGTCTTAATATTACAACATCTTAAGTACAAGAAATATAACTATCGTCAGCTTCATCAATATCAAACATGAATACATCTGAATCCTTTTTTCCCCATCTCTTTTTTTCCACTTCAGTCACTAACTTCTGACAAAATTGGAGATACTAGGTTTGTCTCAGGCTCCTGTTGAAGCTCTTTTGGTGTCTATCACTATTTTCTGCTTTCATTTTTATATTTGTTTTGAGATCCTGAGAAAGAATTTTTAGAAAAAAGTGCCACACAGATGGAAAGATATACCATATTCATGGATCGGAAGAATTATTATTGTGAAAATAACAATACTACCCAAGGCAGTCTACAGATTCAGTGAAATCCCTATCAAAATATCAATAGCATTTTTCAAAGAACTAGAACAAATAATTTAAAGATTTGTATGGAAACAAAAAAGACCCCAAATAGCCAAAATAATCTTGAGAAAGAAAACAGAGCTGGAGATATCATTCTTCCTGACTTCAGATTATATTACAAAGCTACAGTAACCAAAACAGTATGATACTGGCACAAAACCAAACACATATATCAATGGAACAGAATAGAGAGCCCAGAAATAAACCCACACAGTTATGGTCAATTAATCAAACAAAGGAAGCCAGAGTATACAATGGAGAAAAGACAGTCTCTTCAATAAGTCATGCTGGAAAAACTGGAAGCTACACATGGAGGAATGAAATTAGGACCTTTTCTCACATCATATACAAAAATAAACTCAAAATAGATTAAAGACCTAAATGTAAGACTGGAAACCATAAAACTTCTAGAAGAAAACATAGGCAGAATACTCTGAGGTAAATCGTAGCAATATTTTTTTGGATCTGTTTCCTAAGGCAAAGGAAAGAAAAGCAAAAATAAGCAAATAGGACCTAATTAAACTTAAAAGTTTTTGCACAGCAAAGGAAACCTTTGACAAAACAAAAAGACGGCCTGCTGAATGGGAAAAAGATTTGCAGATGATGCAACCGACAAGGGATCAATCTCCAAAATATATAAACAGCTCATACAACTCAATATCCAAAAAATGAACAGCCCAATTAAAAAATGGACAGAAGACCTGAATAGACATTTTCTCAAAGAAAACATACAGATGGCCAACAGGCACATGAAAAGATGCTCAACATCACTAATAATCAGAGAAATACAAATCAAAACTACCAGGAGATATCACCTCACACATGTCAGAATGGCAGGCACCAAAAAGACCACAAATTGCAAATGTTGGCAAGAATGTGGAGGAAAAGGAACCCTTGTACACTGTTGGTAGGAAGGTAAATTGGTGCAGCCACTGTGGAAAACAGTATGGAGGGTCCTCAAAAAAATAAAAATAGACTGTATGATCCAGCAATTCCACTCCTGGGTATATATCTGAAGAAAACAAAAGCACTAATATGAACATCCCAGTGTTCAGAACAGCGGTATTTACAATTGCTAAGATATGGAAGCAACCTAAGTATCCATCAGTAGATGAATGGATAAAGAAGATGTGTATATACACAATGGAATACTACTCTGTTATAAGATGTGTATATACACAATGGAATACTCTGTTATATAATACTACTCTGTTATAAGATGTGTATATACACAACTCTGTGAAATTTTACCATTTGCAATAACATGGATGGACTTGGAGGGCATTATGCTTGGTGAAATAAGTCAGGCAGAGAAAGAAAAATACCATATGTTATCACTTATATGTGGAATCTAAGAAATGAAATAAACTAGTGAATATAACATAACATAAACCGACTCAAAGATATATAAAACAAAGTAGTGGTTACCAGTGGGGAGAGGAAAGGGGGAAGGGGAGGATAGGGGTAGGAAATTAAGGTACAAAGTACTATGTATAAAATGAATAAGTTACAAGGATATATTGTACAGCACAGGGAATATAGCCAATGTTTTATAATAACTATAAATGGAGTATAATGTTTAAAAATTGTGAATCACTCTGTTGTACACCTGAAACTTATTGTAAATCAGCTATACCTCAATTTTAAAAAAAACCTTCCACTTTGTACAACCACTGGGAACACCCTTCTAGTTACTAAATAAGATGCTGCCCAGTTCATGAATTGCCTAATAGAGCCGATTAGATCTTTAAAAAAGAAAAAAGAAAAAAAAGAAAAAGAGCTACATTGAGGAAAATAAATAAGACCAGGCTGGGTAGCTCTATTGATAGATATATTTCTTATTTTAGGACATTTTCCAGCTCTCTTCTGCCTTGATCCCTGTCAAAGAATGAATAAGGATATTTACAGTTTTTTCCTCTCATCCTTTCTCCATACTACATGTAAGGTGCCAGAGATTTATCAGTAAACAAGATATGATTCTGTTTCTTAAGGAGCTGACTGTCTATTGGGGATATGTAAAATCAATCACAATGTGATGAAGGAAGTGTGAGAAGAAAACCAACAAGGGAATACCCAGCTCATCCTGGGGAAAATGTTGTCAAATAGGGTTTCATAGAGGTGCATCTATTCAAACTGAATGCAGAAGGCTGAATAAGAATGCTCTAGGCAGATTTATCAATCAGAGGGTCAGCAAAAGACAAATTCAGCCGTGATACTTCAAATGGAGATACTACATACAACAGTGAGGCAGAGGACAAAGAACAGATAAAGCGGTAGGAAAAGTGGGAGACCATTATCTCTCCATAGGGCCAAAGGGACAAGAAGGAAGTAGAGTTCTTGGAGCCCAGTGAGAGCTGAAACTGCAGAAGAGGCACTGCCTGGTTGACGCTGTAGTCGTGGAGACACCTGGCTACTTCCAGAGGTACAGTGCCTAAGCTATGAGGGAGCTGCGAAGAAATTCTGTGAACTCTTTCTCTTCCCATTGGTGCCTCCCATTGGCTAAACCTAATGAAAAGTCAGCTGGCAAGGGAACTGGGACTGCAGCCCATTGGCTCAGTGTCCAGAGCACCAAGCAGGGCAGAGCAGGCTGAGAAAGGATGGAGATTGAAGGGTAAAGTAAAATAACTAGGAGATAAGGGAGAAATGTTAATTTCAGGGAGAAGGAACATTATGTACTAACGCACAGAAATGTAAAAGATGATTGGCAACTCTGGGGAATGACAAGGAGCACAGGAGGCAGAAATGAGAAAGGAGAGTAGAAGCAGGAGATTTATCCAGAAGCAGGCTGGATAAATATTAATAAATAGCTAAGACTTTTGGGGACAGGCACTTTGTTAAATACATAATTTATTCCATTCAATCCTCACGTGGTTAGGAAGTTGGCCATGCCACATAGCAGTTATGACTCTTGTCCACAAATGTAATTTTTTTTTACATTAACTCAGATTTGGCTCTGAACCTTTACCCCATCTTGGTAAATTGTTTTTCAGTCATTATTTTGGTGCCTGCCTTCTCCTTTGAGTTCCATATAAATCCAGGAGATGAGCATGGTGCCCACATAAATGGGGAGGACCCTAATTTCCAGGCCACTAGATTCTGCTTAACTTCTCTTTGTTACTTGGAATCCCTGGATTTTCAACCATGAGTGGGACCCTGGAGTCTTTGTGGAGGCTGTGAGCCCCATTGAACCTCAGTAGGTTCTTTCTTCATCATTCCTAAAGTCACAATCTGTGTCAGAATCTTTTGGTAAGAGTCTTAGGAGGTATATTGTCTCTTGTTCCTCTTTTAGTCAAGGTTATACTTAGAGTTTTGAATTTATAGCAGTTATAATCTGTGACCATTTTTTATTTTTATACTTTTGTAACCTATTCTACTTTTGGAAAATATAAATAGTTACTGCTCCTTGGAGATTGTGGGGTGCTTTACCACTAACTCTCTTGAGCAAGGGTTGGCCAACTTTTTTGGTAAAAAGCAAATTTAGACTTTGGAGGTCAAGAGGTGAAGTTGAAGATGCTATGTAAGTACTTATACGATACGGGAAAAAACAAATTTC
This sequence comes from Aethalodelphis obliquidens, assembly GCF_003676395.1. NCBI lineage: Eukaryota > Metazoa > Chordata > Mammalia > Artiodactyla > Delphinidae > Aethalodelphis > Aethalodelphis obliquidens. Next base: position 12,568,876 of record NW_020837971.1, read on the forward strand.
CGCAAGATTTTGATTAAAATAATACTAATTGAGAACAGTATTTTTGGTAATACAGATTTGCGAATGAGAAAAGTATAATTATTTTGGGGGGATAACATTTCACTTAATTGGGGTGCAAAGTTATTGTTCCCTGTCATCAGAATTGATTGTAAATGTTTATCGCTTAATGCTGACCTGTGATAAGAATTTACATATTTCATCTTTGAAAATGTCTTTTCACACAGTAAGGTGTTGCTGAATAGTGCTATCAATCCGCAAGCTTCTGATTTTAATTGAGCATATTCATTGCCTGGAAGGCATTTATAGAATTTATTAGATTTTTTTCTCCTGATGTTTTCCTTTTACATGTCATTATATTGCAGATTAATCACGTAGAATGGAAAGTTAGGTGGAAGCTCCTTAATTGCACAGTTAAAAGGATTTTGAAATATGGAAATTTCCTTTGCACTTGGATCGAAGTCTGAAAAACATTGCTGTAGTTTGAGCTCACAAAATATATCTGCTGTAAATTTGTGTGGGGATGAAATCTCACTATTTGTTTTAACCTTTGCCATCATGGGAAATATGTAAAGTAGCCCAACCTTACTTTTGATTCAAACAACATTAGTTTTCATTGAAATGACTTAACATTAATTGTCATTGAAATGACTTTACTGTTATAAAAATTTGGCATGTATGTGCTATTTTGCCTTGTAATTTTAGGTAGAATTCATTGAAAAAGATTATCAAGTCCACAGGAAAAGCTAATTTCCAAAGCTATTCAGTGGTCAATGGTAGTGGTTGGGGGTTGGGTTTTTGTTTTTTTGTTTTTTTTTAATTCAGAAAAGACTCATTCCTGACCCTGAGCTTAAAAAAGTCACAGTAGAACTTTATACTGTTAAGCCATAGAATTGCTGTGTGGTAGAATGAGTCAGGCTATTCAGCTTCTATTTCTGAGAAAACTTCATAGGGCTAACAATGGTTAAGCTCACAGAGCAGATGAAGATTACTATTAACACTATTGGTTTAATGTCACATGAGAGATTCAACTATTTTCCTCAGTGAATAACCTCAGTGAATTCCTGATGAATAATACAGTGAATAACCATAGGCTTTAACCATACATTTTTACAAGCTCTGTAACTTTGTCCAGCCAAGTCTTTTTTTGCTCCACACATAATTTTTACCACCCTAAGTTGTAACACATCTTAGCAGATTCCACTTAAGTTGTATTGAATTATTTTTTTTTTAATTCGTGTGAATATTCTTGTTTGTAGTTGTTTTGTGCAGCCTTTCATATAGGCTAATTTTTCAGTCACTTCAAAATTGGCATTGACTTCTGGTATAAAGAACAACTGAGCAGTACCCATGACATCTGTCATCTCACCAAAGCCAAGGGAAACCTCTCAAAATAATTTGTCTCAGTTTTAAATTGACTATATTGATATTGCTCCCAGTGTCTTCAACTCTTTGAACAACTGTTCTTACCAAGACTAAACAAGTTTATTTTCTCTGGACCCCTTGCTTCAGCTGCTGCAATCAAACATAACTTAAGTTACCATTGGTAAATGTCCTTCCTTGCTTGGCTAACAAGTGAACCACTTACAAACTCACTTTGGTTGCAGTCTCATTGTTATTTATTTATTTATTTTTTACTTCGGTGAAGAAATTCTGCTGTGATGAGATAGCCTGTTTTGACTTTGTAATATTTTCTGCCCACTGGATTTTCTGTGAGTTGGGAATACTGTGATGAATCTGGCATATATTGTATTCTTTTAGTATAGATAGAGTGTCATTGAATAATAAAGTGCTTTGTCATCTAATTCAGTAACAGCATGGTCCATCTTCCAGCGTGTGCTGAAAGTATGGCACACTTCTCTTGTTTTGGTATGATGGGTATGCACTGGTAGTAAAAAAAATTATGGTAAGGTAATACATATGACATTTGAAATGCTGTTAAGTTATAACTGCATCACTGTGATTCATAGTACAACAAGCAGGTGTGCAAAGCAGTGAGAGTGAAAGAGCCACATGTGGCCTCTATCACAACCAATAAATTTTTTAATTTTATTTTTTTATTGAAGTATAGTTGATTTACAATGTTGTGTGAATTTCTGGTGTACAACAAAGTGATTCAGATATATATATATATATGTATATGTATATATTCTTTTTCATTATGGCTTATTACAAGTTATTGAATATAGTTCCCTCTTCTATACAGTAGGACCTTGTTGTTTATGTATAGTAGTTTGTATATAGTAGTTTGTAGCTGTTAATCCCAAACTCCTAATTTATCCTTCTCCCACCCCCTTTCCCCATTGGTAACCATAAATTTGTTTTGTATGTCTGTGAGTCTGTTTCTGTTTTGTAAATAAGTTCATTTGTATCATATTTTAGATTTCACATATAAGTGATATCATATGATATTTGTCTTTCTCTGTCTGACTGACTTAACTTAGTATGACAATCTCTAGGTCCATCCATGTTGCTGCAAATGGCATTATTTCATTCTTTTTCATGGCTGAGCAGTATTCCATTATATATATACCACATCTTCTCTATCCATTCATCTGTCAATGGACATTTAGACAACAACTAAACTTTTGTAGTGCAAAAGCAGACATAGATGTAATCAGATGACCATGTTCTAATAAAACTTATGTACACTGAAATTTGAGTTTCGTATAATTTTCATCTATTATGAAATATTTTTCTTTTGATTTTTAAAAACCATGTAAATATGTAAAGATAATTCTTCTCTGTGGTCCTATGAAAATGGGCAGCAGGCTGTATTTGGCCTTCAGGCCATTGTTTGCTGACCCTTGCTACTGACAATCGCTGATCTATGATAATTAGTAAAATCTCAGAGACACCAAAAAATACAGATGTCTAGGTCCTGCCTTAGGACTTGGCATACAAAGTTAGGAAACCCTGGCTATCTTGTTTACCATTAAATCCTCAGCACATAGATGCTCAATAAGTATTTTTTTGAGTAAGTAGAAGACAATTTCTGGCATATAATAAGCCTATAAAGGTCTATTGGATGAATGAAAGATTTACTGTATATCTTACACAATATATGGGATCCTAAAGATAGTGAGATGAAAATGAATTGTTTAATCTTAGAGCCATTAAAATAGAGAGAGGCTAGCCTCGAGGAGCATGAACTGTTTAGTAGCTGGGAATCATTTTGGCCAGGTTACTAATTTATGTAATAATAACTGGAGAGCTAATATTATTTTGGTTAATTAAGGTGTGAGGGAGGTGTAGCAAATAAAACAATCTGCAGGCTATTTCAATAAGTTTCTTTACAGTTGGATTTCATAATTAAATTCCTTTAAAAGGTTATGTGGAGAAAATGAAAGAATTTTCAACAAGACAAGGTTTTCAAGCCAAAGAAGCAAGTAGCTAATTGCATTTTTCAGGAGGGTGAACTCAGTGTATTTTAGCTATTTTAATATGCTAGACTATTTAACCAGAGACCCCCCTCCCCAATTAATATGGACTTTCAGGAATCTGGTTTGCCTCTAAGATATGGTAAATGTAGGACATATGATTGTTAACCAGAGGTACTTTTTTTTTTTTTTTTTTGTGGTATGCGGGCCTCTCACTGTTGTGGCCTCTCCCGTTGCGGAGCACAGAGCTCCGGACGCGCAGGCTCAGCGGTCATGGCTCACGGGCCCAGCCGCTCCGCGGCATGTGGGATCTTCCCGGACCAGGGCACGAACCCGTGTCTCCTGCATCGGCAGGCGGACTCTCAACCACTGCGCCACCAGGGAAGCCCCAGAGGTACATTTTATACTACATTTTCAAACTCATTTACATTGCACTCAAAGAACTCAGTAAGCTTTTTTTTTTTTTTTTTTTTTTTGTCACAAATCTGCCTTTATTGTGAGCAGCAGGTGGGACACTTCCAGCATAGTAAAATAAATAATTTACAAAAGCAGGGATTCAGTGAAGCCGCCTGGTTGGGACCCTTGGGAGCTCATACATAGATGCCGACCCAGAGTAGCGGGAAGAGGACTCCAAAGCCCATGAAGAGTGAGGCCACCAAAGATTATGAGGAGCTCTCTGTAGATATCGCAAGTGTATTTGGTGGAGGTGACCTCATAAACTAAGAACCAGGCAGTGAAGAACATGCCAGTGGCCAACAACCACGGTCAGATGGGGGAAGACAGCCGGGTTCACTGGGCTGGTGTACCTGCTCAGGGCCTCAAACTCCATTTTGCTGGGCACAGGATCCTCAGTAAGCTTTTCAGCATCCTCTTTGGCATGGGGCTATGTTCCATGGATACACACTGATTTATCAACTCGGAGGCGTTTCTCACCCCAGCAGCCTTAACTTTGTGTTCTGTCACTTACTAGAGCAAGATTGGACATGAAATGGCAATATTAAGTACAAGTTTCATGTTCGGTTTATTTTTCTGCTATAAGGGTGGGATACTGGCTAACACATCCTAACCGTATTGTTGTAGTCTAGGTGCTTACCCTTCGCAAGCCTTGGTTTCTTCCTCTGAGAAGTTGTAAAATGATCTGCTTCAGAGCTTGATTGTGGAGATTAAATGAGACAATATGTGTCAGCTGCTGAGCACAGTGCTTACAGAATGGTAATGGTAGCTGTTATTTATATTAAATGACAGATTTCATACTGTAATATTTCTTAATTTAAGATGACTAGGTGACTGTTGACACTGCATAATACAAGCTTATTATGGACAGAGCGAAAGTAACTACTTACAAATGTTGGATGAATGAACTCCAGCCTTTTTTTTTACATCTTTATTGGAGTATAATTGCTTTACAGTGTTGCGTTAGTCTCTGCTGCACCTAGGGGCAGAACTCCAGTCTTTTAATATCCACAGGATAGCGCGTGGGTCTGCTGTGCATGTGTGAGCAAGACTTCTTTTTAACAACTATTTTTCTTGAATCCTTGCTTGGAGAGGGTAAATGCAGATTTCACTAATAAGATTTGCGAGGACTACAAGGGCTATTATTCATTGTTTATTTCAACAAATACTGAGCACTTACAAGGTGCCAAGCATGGACAATCATGAAGAATAAGACATTGCCTCTGCTTCTGAGGCGCTCACTTGTAGCGGGGGAGACAATCAAGTTAGCGACTGATGCGGTAACAGAGTAATTGCGTGGTGACATGGCCATGAGTGGAAGGGGCACCTAACCTGGCTTTGGGAGACGAGAGAAGATTTCCCCGAAGAAAGAAATCTCTGCTGAAGCGAGGTGAATGAGTGATGAGGGGGATGGTTCTAGCAGCAGCAGGAGCAGTGAAAGCATCTGGAGAGGTTTCTAAGGGCCTTGGAAACCATGTCGTGAAATGCAGACACCATCCTAAGGGTGGGAAGGAGCCTCTGAAAGGTTTTAAGTACACAAAAAACATTTGTGTTTAGAAATATGATTTTGGTAGTAGTGCGGAACAAGTAAAGACTGTGGGCAAGGAGACCAGTTCAGAGGGTGTTGCGGTACCCCAGGCAACAGAACACAGTGGCCATGGGGATGGAGAGAAAGCAAACAGATTCATTATCTATTAAAGGGTTAGAATTATATTACTTGGCCAATAACTGAGGGTGAGGATGTGAAAGATGGAGGATTAAATCCTGATTCCCAAGTTTTTTACTTTAGCTGCCAGTCATTCGGTGAGAGGAAGAGCAGGTTTTGTCTGGGGACATGGGAAAATGATGAATTCTTTTGCAGCCATATTGGTTTTTTTTAGTGCTTACGACCTCTGAATTGAGACCCCCCCCACCCCCTGCCGCCAGATGTCTGCAGTTTTGGAAAGGCGTGCTAGCACGTGTTCCATTTCCCAGGAGGGAGTCTAATCAGTTTTTTGGGATGCGAACAAAGTACAGGCTCTTCACCCCTCAAAAAAGAGAGAGAAAATCAGAAAAATCTAGAAAGAAATAATTTAAACTTCAACATATCTTAAAATTTTGTGTCGATTTAAAAAACGAAATTTTATTTTGTGGTTTAGTGGTTGTTTTATTTTGAATGACCAAGGTGGTGGGAACTAGAGATACAGATTTGTAAGTTATTGGAATAAACATGACAATTAAAATGACTGAGTGGATGAGATTATTGGGGGGAATGAACAGCAGGGGTTTTCTGTCCTGACTGCACATTGGAATCACTTGGAGAACTTTAAAAAAAAAAAAAATCCTGATGCCTAAGAACTGTCCCCAGAAATTCTGACTGAATTGCTCTAGGATGACCTGGGGCAGTGTTTGAGCAGCACTGGCCTAGAGTGAGAAGAGATCCCAATAAAGAATATGGAGGGGGCTTCCCTGGTGGCGCAGTGGTTGAGAGTCCGCCTGCTGATGCAGGGGACACGGGTTCGTGCCCTGGTCCGGGAGGATCCCACATGCTGCGGAGCGGCTGGTCCCGTGAGCCCGTGAGCCATGGCCGCTGAGCCTGCGCGTCTGGAGCTTGTGCTCCGCAACGGGAGAGGCCACAACAGTAAAAGGCCCGCGTACCGGAAAAAAAAAAAAAAAAAAAAAGATTTATACTGTGTATAAAAGACATATCATGTGGTTTAATTGTATGTCATAGCAATAATTATTAGTAAACAGTTTCAGAGAATTCATAGGTGAAAATTACTACCAGTAAAGTCCAAAGGAGTAAAACTATGATAGTATAAATTCCTAGATGATGGGATTTAAAGTTAAATTAGGAAGCTACATTTTTTTTCCTTCTTATACTTTGTATGGAGAAGTTGAAGATTCTAGAAATATAGGTTTTCCACTTTGCTGTAATAGAATGATTTATATCAATTTTAGAGCAGTGAAAAGTAGCCCTAAAGCTTTATAGATTTTTTTTATCCCTGAAGAGCATTATGATATTTAAAAATTACTTTTAAGTTAATAATACCCTCATAATTTGAGGACACTCTTGTTTTTTTTTTTTTTTTTTTTTCTTTTTTTGCAGTACGCGGGCCTCTCACTGTCGTGGCCTCTCCTGTTGCAGAGCACAGGCTCCGGACGTGCAGGCTCAGCGGCCATGGCTCACGGGCCCAGCCGCTCCGCGGCATGTGGGATCTGCCCGGGCCGGGGCACGAACCTGCGTCCCCTGCATCGGCAGGTGGACTCTCAACCACTGCACCACCAGGGAAGCCCTAGGACACTCATTTTGACATGTGAGAATTTTCAGTGGGAGAGTATGTACTCCTAAAGAAGGAATATAATACAGGGAAGTCCTTCAATTCAAATTAGGAAGATACTGAGGGCTTTATTCTGTCTATATATGTGTATTTCTGATTGTCCTTGATATTGGAAGTTGAGTGCAAGTTTATTTTTGTAAGTAACAGCGGAGATAAACAGGTGATTTATCTCTGATTGACTCATTCTGTTTGTGGCAAATTAATTTTGGAAAGTATTTCCAGGAGTTTTGACAAGATAACTCAGTTTTAATAGAAATGAGTCAATGACAGGAATAATAGAAATCTGTGAGGATGTTTCACATACTCCATAGATAAAAAGTATTTGCAAGTTGAATTATCATAAAGAGTTCATAAAGGTAGGTACAGAATAGCTATATTAATTTTTTCTTTTTATGTCTGCCATTATTGGCATATATAACTAGGACCCCATCTGTTATCTGGTCAAATACAAAGATGTTCTGGTTAATATTTTTTCATTTCTTATTTTTTTTGCTGTTAAGTTAGACTTGAAATTCTTAGTGAAGCAACAGAGTTACATGGCACCATACTTAGAGATGCGTATAAACCCATAAGGCAAAATACTAATAGTACGTCAGGCACTTTGTTGGGCAAGTGCTCATATAGGACTGAGAAAAGAGGAATATTAATCTCGCCACTTTTTTTTTTTGAGTGAAAGCCACTTTCTGGGATGAAGATGAGGAAAATCAGCAATTATAGTCTGAAGTAATATTTGTATGGTGCTTTTTACATGTATTTTCTGATCCAACCTTCAAAATGACCTTGTGAGGTAGGTGTTGTTATCTTCATTTTACAGATGAGAACATTGAGGTTCACAGATATTAATTACCTTAAATCATAGATGAGCAGATAGATTTATCCCAAATCTTCTGGCTCCATATTCTTTACTTCGTCTTTCCATCAAGTGGAGACAGAGGCAAAGTATTAATACAGATTGAGGAGATCATCACAATTTTAATGGGAGAAGTAGTACTTGAAAGCCTTAAAGGAAGGGCAAAATCTAGATCCGCAGAACCAGGGATGTCACAAACTGAAAGAGTGGTTCATGGACTGAATTCAGCCTGCAGATGAGTCTGGTGTGACAAGTCCGGTGTTTTTTTAAAAAGTCTGAATTAGAATGACTTAGTTGAACAAGCGTTTTCTAAACATATGGCTTTTGTTAAATAGATATTTTCTAGTGTACCATTTAAATTCCTTCCTTAAAAAGTTATATTCTTTCGAGTTATTTTCTCAGTGGTTATCCTGCTACAATGAATATTTTAGCTTATAAAAATCTAGTTCATGTTAATAGTAACTTAGTTTCAATATTATACAAAAACTTTGTTTCTACAACTCCATTCTCCCCCTTTTTTGATTCTTTTCCTTTTTTGTATTTATTTTATTAGGTTTTTGGGGTAGAGGTTTCATGACTCGCTTCTTTCTTTTTACTGTCTTCCCCTGAAATGATATAGAATTATTTACTTTAGTAAATGTCTATTAATGAAAATGTTGGTTTTAGAAAAATGAGTGTGTAGCCTTTCTTTTCTGGCTTATAATTAGTTAGTAAGCCCTGTTACTTACTGTGATCACACCTCGTTTGTGCTACTGAAACAATGCTATCTGCATGAAAGATGTATTAATATCTATTCTCAGTAGGTGGAGTACAGTAGAATGCGTTGAGAAGAGTGAGAAATAGAATCCATTTTCTTTTACCTCTTTAGGTTCATTGAATCCTTTGCTTCTCCAAGAGTCAATTTGATTTTTATGATAGTATTGTGCTGCAGGTCTGTGTGCTCCTGAATGTGGCGGGCTGTAATATTAGTAGTAGTAGTTGTGGTAGTAATAGTAGTAGTAATAATAATATTAATAAGAAACTTTTGATAATATGTAAATTGTATTTTTAGCTCACTCTTGCAGGGATATTATAAGAGAGTTGTATTACTTAGGCTTTTTTGCCCAAGTCTTATAATACTTTGATCTTTTGTTCACACGGGTAAAATATTAAAATGTGATTATGAAACCTTTACAATTTTGTTTTTTAAAAGTCCAGTTCTTTTGAAAACCGGCTATATAGCATTGCCATTTTTGCTTTTGTAAAAAAAGAAAAAAACCCTATATTTGTTGACTGGTTGTTCAGAAAAAAATACAGAATTCAGTAATTTCCAAATCAGTGTGATGAGATTGTTTCTATGTCTTAGGAGACACCCTAGATCCATCCTAGCTAGTATGGATGTAATAAAACTTAATACATTCTCATGCACCCTGGAGCCCGCGCGCCACAGCTAGAGAGAGAAAACCCACATGCCACAACTAGAGGCAAGCTGCATGCCACAACGAAAGATCCCACACACCTCAACGAAGATCCCGCGTGCTGCAACTAAGACCCGACGCAGCCAAAAAAAACAAAACAAACTTTAATAAGGAATATATTGGCAAGTCCATATCATATCATCCCCCCATCTCTCCCACTGTACTAAAAATCCTAATCATTAAAAATCACAAACAAATGGACACACAAAAACCCCATCAAACCATATACCTTCATAACATCTGGAAAAATGTCAGTTTTGTTTAAGTAACCAAACAATGAGTGGTCTTTTTTCATGTCAGTCATTTGTGCTTATATGTATTTTATATTTTTTTCATTGGAAAGTTATAGTATTTCATTTTATTTTTTAAAATTTTTGGCTGTGTGTTGGGTCTTCGTTGCTGCACGCAGGCTCTCTCTAGTTGCGGCGAGCGGGGGCTACTCTTAGTTGTGGTGCGTGGGCCTCTCATTGCAGTGGCCTCTCCTGCTGTGGAGCATGGGCTTCAGGTATGTGGGCTTCAGTAGTTGTGGCCCGTGCGCTCAGTAGTTGTGGCTCGTGGACTCTAGAGCACAGGCTCAGTAGTTGTGGCTAGCGGGCTCTAGAGCGCAGGCTCAGTAGTTGTGGTGCATGGGCTTAGTTGCTCCACAGAATGTGGAGTCTTCCTGGACCAGGGCTCGAACCCGTGTCCCCTGCATTGGCAGGCGGATTCTTAATCACTGCGCTACCAGGGAAGCCCTGGCCAGTTATTTTAGAAGGAGTCAATGAACTTAACTTACCCATCCAACCTATCATGCCAAGTGCTGCTGACTGTGCAGACCGGTGTAATTGTAGTTCCTACCATCGGGGAAGGGCGGGTGTCTGTATAACTCTAAAAATTTCTTGAATGTGATAATTAAGACATACAGTAATAATTTTTATTTAATAGTGTTGTTTTTATTTTTCAAAAAACACCTAAATTATTTGAAAAAATAAGCACTGCTCTTTAGTATATTTATTTTCCTATGTCTCTATATAACCTGTTTTAAGAGCATGTGGCTTTTCTGATAGAATGAATATGTTTTTCGGAATCTTGCATGATCTAGTGACTTTCAGAATTATGTTGTCAGGAATAGAATTTTATTGCTTGTACGTTTATCCTTCACGTGTTTATACATGTGATTAAAACAGTGAAAACCTATTTTAAGGTGGAAGTGAGCTTGGCTCATACTGTGTCATCCCTTGAGGGAACATCACTCTCAAGGATTGGCACTCCACTTTGTTGGATAGGAAGAGGTCATGTGTCAGTCAGTTTCTCCTTTTCATGGAAAGGAATACCCCCCAAGTGTACAGAAAGGAGCACATGAAAGAAGATAGAAAGCTTTGGCTTTGTGTCTAAGGTCATACCTTTAACTCATAATTATCGTACTAACTATAATGGTTTGTGTGGAGTTAGAGAGGTATAAAATGTTACAGCTTGTTAAATCAGGTGTATTTGTGTTAATTCAAAAGTATTCATGGGATAAAGAAAAATAAACCAATAAGTTTCAAATGTTTATATCAAGGAAAGCATTTCAGATTTTATTTCCTACTGCTTGGATTAGTTTTATCATTAAGATAAGTTTTAGACTTTCCTTATTCACATTGAAGATTTGCAGTGTTAAAAGATGTTGTCATTCCACCTAGATGGGTGGAATAGGGAGGGTGGGAGGGAGGGAGACGCAAGAGGGAAGAGATGTGGGGACATATGTATATGTATAGCTGATTCACTTTGTTTTAAAGCAGAAACTAACACACCATTGTGAACCAATTACACTCCAATAAAGATGTTAAAAAAAAGATGATGTCATTGATATTTTATTAATTCTTAAATCTTTTAAATTTCTGTTTGTGGTTTAAAAAATCAAATATTAAATTGTAGCTGTTTACAAAGAAACATTCTTGTTTTTCCTGCTCATATTAGGGGGCTTGCTTTCTACATCATAAAAAGAATCTCTAAATTGGTATTTTTACCTAACTAATGATCCAGGAAAGCACATGGGATGAGTTGTTTTATAGATAAATTTCTTTTGAATAGAGAAAAAAGTACAGCTAAAAATAAGAAAAAGCTGAAATAAAACAAAAGAGATTTCCCACTTAGAAATAAGCCTATCAGAGGGACTTCCCTGGTGGTTCAGTGGTTAAGACCCCACGCTTCCAGTGCAGGGGACACGGGCTCAATTCCTGGTTGGGGAAGTAAGTTCCCACATGCCACTCAGCATGGCCAAAAAAAAGTCTATCAGAGACCATATTCTTTGAACATACAAACTTTGATGAAATGACAAGCTAGGTTCTTTGAAAACTATGTTAACTCTTTGAAGTTGTGGCCACCTAGCTTTGTCCATCATCTTTGGAAAATATTTAAGTGCTGAAACATATGTGATTATATAACTACAAAGAGAACTACTGAAAAAAATGTTTTTGCTCTGTAAAACCTTATATTCTAAAACAGATTACACTCATTCATTCATCTTATTGAACATACAGGGGATGAGTAGGTATAGACTTTAATTAAATAATCATAGAAACAAAAATGATAAGTATGGTAAATCCTGCAAAGTGGAGGTTTATGGTGCTGTATGAGCGTTATGTGGCGGGATTTGATGTAGTCCTGGTCATCAGGGAAACTTCTCTGTAGAAGTGATGATGAGTTGAACTCTGAAGAAAGACTGAAATTTACTAGACAAAGGTAAGGGGACTTGTGTTTCCTGTGCTTGGAATTATCCACGTATTTTACACTGTCATATTTTTACATATTGGTAATGGCCTGAGAGATCAGCTGTAGTTCATCTTTTCTTCAGATGAGGAAACTCGAACCCGTGGAGTAACCAGCCTGAATTTCGTAGCTAGCTTATGAGAAAAACTGAATTAGGATTTATGATGTATGGATGAGTAATGCTATTTTCGTTAAGCCAGATTCAAGGCTTAAGAATAACTGAACAAAAAATGCACTTAACCTTTTATTCATTCCTTTATTCACTCAACTTACAGTTACAAAGTAGCCACTATGTAGAAGGCCCTGTTCCACTTGATGTGGAAGATAAAGAAGTGAATGATGTTTGGCCTTTGCCTTTAGGGAGCTTACCATCTAGTTGAGAATATAAAGCAATATCTGAATTTACAGAGTAAAGTTATGTCTGTCAACAAAAAAATACAGATAAAATGTGGGAATTGAGATGAGGAAAGGGTTATGTCCATTTGGAATGAGTTTGTGAAGCCTTCCTGGAGGAGATGATAGTTGAACTGGGCTCAGGTGTGAAAATGAAGGGCATTTGGTGCAAAATATACTGCATGAGCAAAGGCAAGAAAGTTGTCAGGGCATCAGCAGGTATAGTGCTCTTCAGATGACACTAAAACGGGTGAAGGGAGGGATAGTGGGAAATAAATTTGGGATATGAGTTACAGCTTGATTGTGGATAAAAACTATGGATACAAGAGAGCCATTATAAAAAGGGGCATAAACTATTAGTAGCTGTCGGTCAATGCTAAGTATATTGGGTAGAAGATAGAGAAAAGTTGAGTATGTAGGTGCTGTATGGTGTGCTGGTGATACAAAGATGGATATATGCAACTTAAAGACGGAAGTGTGATGTTCAAAACATGGAGAAATCAAGTGTGAGAGTTTCATGCCTAGGTTGGAGGGGTAGCCATTAGTAAAGAGTTTTCAAAGGCTTTGTAGGTAGGTGGGGCTTTAGTTACTGTTGACCTCTGCTCTTGCTTTGTCTCCTTTGACCATAGATTCTCTACAAGTCAATCATGATCCAGCAGTTGACAATGAAGTCTTACTGAGCCAGGTGCCACCACTGTGCCGTGCTTCCCTTAGTTCACAAGGCTGCCCTGGCACCTTCATTCATTCATTCAACCAAGTTTATTGAGAGCCTACTCTGTGCCAGGCACTGTGCTTAGGTGTTGAGACTAGCGGTAAATGATGATGAACACTTTTTCTGTCCTCAAGAGTCTTATGGTCTGACAGGGAAGACATGTTAAAAAAGTAATACCTTAAAATAAGGCATGATTAGTATTAATGATAGGGGAAGGGTATTGAGTAGCATGGAAGATAAAGCCAGGATTCTTTTCATGATCATAGCATTTCAAGGAAGTTGAAAATATGTCCTATCAGTTCATGCTTGGTCACTGCCGGAGTCCTTGATGGCTACTAGGAATAATCAGTATTAGTTCTGAAATGCATACAGTCTCTTCACTGTGTGGGGGTAAAGAGAGAAGGAGGACTCATGCCTGGGAGCATAGGCTTTGAGTCCAGCAGCTCTGGTTGGAATTCTCTCAGTACTTGTTTGCTGGGTGATCCCATGTAAACTACTTAGTGTCACTGCCCTCAGTTTCTTCAGTTGTGAAATGAGGAAAATTACCTCTGTCTCTTTGGATTCCAGCAAGATTTAAGTGAGAAGAGTATTTAAAGCATAGTGATTTGTATGAAAAGATGCTCAACATCACTAATTATTAGAGAAATGCTGCAAATCAAAACTACAATGAGTTATCACCTCACACTGGTCAAAATGGCTGTCATCAAAAAATCTACAAACAATAAATGCTGGAGAGGGTGTGGAGAAAAGGGAATCCTCATACAGTGTTGGTGGGAATGTAAATTGATACAGCCACTATGGAGAACAGTATGGAGGTTCCTTAAAAAACTACAAATAGAACTACCATATGACCCAGCAATCCCACTACTGGGCACATATCCAGAGAAAACCATGATTCAAGAAAGCACATGTACCCCAATGTTCATAGCAGCACTATTTACAAGAGCCAGGACATGGAACCAACCTAAATGTCCATCGACAGATGAATGGATAAAGAAGATGTGGCAAATATATACAATGGAATATTACTCAGCCATAAAAAGGAACGAAATTGGGTCATTTGTAGAGACATGGATGGACCTAGAGACTGTCATACAGAGTGAAGTAAGTCAGAAAGAGAAAAGCAAATACTGTATGCTAATGCATATATGTGGAATCTAGAAAAATGGTATAGATGATCTTATTGGCAAAGCAGAAATAGAGACCTAGACGTAGAGAACAAATGTATGGATACCAAGGGGGAAAGGGGTGGGGAGGGAGGAATTGGGAGACGGATTGACACATATACATTATCGATGCTATGTATAAAATAGACAACTGATGGAAACATACTGTATAGCACAGGGAACTCTGCCTAATGCACTGTGGTAACCTAAATGGGAGGGAAGTCCAAAAGGGAGGGGATATCTGTACGTGTATGGCTGATTCATTTTGTTGTGCAGGGGAGGCTAACACATTGTAAAGCAACCATACTCCAATAAAAATAAAAATAAAAAAGAATAAAGCATCGTGACTTGTACATAATGTTCAATGAGTGTTATCTTTTAAAAAGGTGTAGTGCTTGTAAGAGAATGGGATTTCACAAGCGTCTTAATCTTCATGTAGGATTTTGACCCCATCTCCACCAATCACTGCCTTAGGCAAGTAATCTGAATTTGTGCTGCTTCTCCCAAAAGGGATCATGTTGCCCCTTCTTTCTTTTTAGCAAAGAGGTCTCAAGATTAATTATATCCTGTAATGGTTTTCTTCACTTTCAGAGAAGGTGCTACATAAATGATGTTTTATTCCTTTCTTCCAACTAATTTTTCTACAAAAGTTGAAAATGCTTCACATCTCTTTCTAATTCTATTTTTTAAAAAATGCATGTGGCTGTTTACTTCACTTTTAATGTGATGTGTGGACATTTCTCATGAAGTAATAATTTTTGTCACTTTATATAGTGTTGCCGAAGTCCTTTCTTGCCGATCTTCTCCTGACATGTAACAATTGTTAGGTGGCATGGATGCATATACAGATGCTTAACCATATTTTATTGATTCTAAATAAAATAGCTTAAAAATAAAACTTTAAAAATATAATCACTGCTTCCATTTTCATAAAAAAAGTCAGCACAAAGAAATATGGGTGTTCTCTTAGGGACGAGAAGCGTGGCTTGGATTTTTCTTCATTGAACTAGGACACAGATGCAGTCTGGAAAGTCACCCTCAGAACCATTACAGTGCAAAATGCAGTGCATCTTCAGGAGTGTGCAGGAGACAGGATGAGCGAGAGCTTATCATGCTTTCAGAAAGTCCCTGACACTGTATTCTTAAAAATGAAGTATCTATGGTTCATATTTGTCTTCTCATTAAGCTCCGGTGTATAAGAAATGCCATATTACTTATTTCTTTTCAGTCAACCTAATTCCAACTCTGAGCTCCGATCCCACCAGCTTGAAGGGATTTCATTCTCAGGCATGCGGGGACCCCCTCTCTTCCAAAGTTGTGCGGATGAGATCACGGGGGGTTGCACAGAACAGTGCTCGAGGGCAATCCTTGGCCTTTTAGTCCAAATCCGTTTCCCCCTTGATGCCCGTTGTTTACCAGTTTCTCTCGACAGAGTGTACTAGCATCTGGTGGAACAGCTTTTGTGGTGCTGTACACTGCAGAGTGTTTTTAGCATCCACGGCTCTCACTCACTGTGACAGTGAGAGTCACACGGAGTGAGTAAAGCCTTCCCCCCCTTTCCAAAGCCCCTTGGTTGAGCCCGTAATGGACCTACTTTTATCTCCCCAGCCAGTCCCTTGGAATCTGATGGTATTGGGATTATTGTGTGACCTAGTATGTGGGGACCCAGGTGGACTCAGGTGCTCCGAATGGAGCCATGCTTGTAGGGCCACTTTGCTGTTGTTTCCTATGGAGACTGAACTTCCTTCCTGGAAGTCTGCAAGGGGGAAGCTGTGGGTCCCTTCTCTGGAGGTCCCACAGACCTCCAGCTCTCCCTTAAGCTGGGGGCAATCTTGTTCTTCCTCTTGCTGCTGTGCCACACCTGTCCCCACCTTTATCCTCCAGTCTCACCCCAAATGCAGTGGCTTCTTTTTGTCTCCATAGCACAAGGCTTTTGGAAAATTCTAGCAAGGAAGGGAGGTTCTCTTCAGGCCACTTCTGCTTGAGGCTTGCAGCCTACCTGTGGCAAGGGAGTGCGGAAAGTCTGGCCATCTTCTCAGAAGGTAGGGGTGGAGTAGAAGGAGAAATAGAAAATAAGAACTACTCAATGTTGCTTCTCTCTTGGGTTATTCAGTAGCAGCAAAATCAAAAAGCTAACTAATATCTCAACAAATTATCGCACCGTGTCCCTAAGCATAGATTTTGTATCACTTTTCCTTCAAAAACAAATGTTCCTGTCTGACTTCTAAGGTTTGATTTCTTTACCACAGGGAATCGGAGCTCTGTAATTTGGGCAAATAGGACATATGGCTATTGGTAACATAGAGGCAAAGGCAGAGAACAGTTTGACAGGGTTGAGGGTTGTACTGTCTTTTCTCTATTGGGGCTCCTCCACTAAGCAATGGAACCCAAAAAACTATTTGAGCTACTATTTTTTGTCAATTCTCCTGTGGATAGTACTTTCCAGTTTGATAGAAGGGAAGTTAATTAATTCCATGCAGTGGCTGTCCTAGGGCATTAGGTTTTATTTCCCTTACTGAACCCCCTGGAGTGGTTAGTGCTAATCCCTGTTTATCTGGTCCTGTTGTCTTGTGAAATAATCAGAACTGTGATTGACAGATGGCTTCTCATCTGCTACAGGAGGATGATAATAGTGCCTATCACATGGGGCTGTTAAAGGATTAGAGGAATTAATATACATAAAGTGCCTAGAACCCTGCTTGCACTCAGTAAGTGTTGTGGAAGGGGATAATATTAATGTGTCCAGGCACTATGCGAGTTACCGTTCTGTGGTGGATATTATTATCCCCATTTCACAGAGGAGAAATAGGAGACTTAAGGAGTTTTTTTCATTGCTTAAGGAAACAGCCTGTCAGTGGGTGAATTGAAATTGGCGGCAGGTACAGAAAGAAGTACCCTCTTCCTCGATGTGGTGGAGAAAGGGGTTTGGGCGCATCTAATTGTAAAAGCCTCCGTTGGTATTGTGCCGAGTTTCGTCCCCTACATGCCTGCACACTGCTTTCAACTGAAAGTAGAAAAACGAAGTAGAAATCTAATAAAAATTACCACAATATTAAGACCGAAATAAAAATGAATCTGGTTGTTTGCTGAGTAGAGTCCACACCTGGAATATATTTGTTGGGTCCTCCTTAACACACTCCTGAAAAATATACTGTAATTACAGGCATTACTTAATGAAGCAGGCAGGTGGGCACTATGGTAATAGATTGCATTTTATTTTCCTTAGGGTAATGGACAGGCTTAAGATATAATGAGAAAATTTGGGTTTTGGAATTGAAATCCATTTTAATACAAATCACTGGAAAAACAAAATTCAGAATGTTTTAACATTTTAAAAATTAACAGATGTCCTTTTAGAACATCACATTTTATTTTTTCACATTATCATGCTCTGAAGTAGACTAAAAGCAGGATCTCCTAGTTCATGTGTGGATAATTCATAATAATTTAATAAAAGGGATAATTTCTTCCCCAGAAAGTCATCTATAGTTCTTAGTATGTGTTTTCACCAAGTAAGAACTTTAAAAATATGTTTGAGATATTCATTTATTGTGAGAAATACTACTGCTCCCCTATCTTTTCATCGGCAAGTCATTGTCAGACTTTTTTTCTTTTTATTGTTTTATTAAATTATCCAGATGATTTCTTTTTATAAGGGAGAGATATTTGTGAACACTGAAAAGACTAACTTAAGTTGATAAAGATTCCTTTGCAAAAGTAAGACTTTTGAAGAATTACTGAACACACATCATAGTTTGGTGTTCTGATTTTAAAATCAATAAAAAACACTGATAATAACAACTAAAATTCTAATTTATTGGGTTCTTACTTTGTGCCAGTTTATATCTTAAGCATTGTACCTCACTAATTCACTGACAAAGCAGAGTGAATATTTTACACACGAAGGAAATGAGGTGTTAAAGACGTTATATGATTTTTTTAGGTAAGAATGTTGACAAATGTTGGAGCACTGGTTTGAATCCAGATCTCTATCATTAGCAGGTTCTCTTAGCTACTGCATTATGATATGAATAATATAGAAATGCACAGGCTATTGTGGACATATGGAGGTGGACACAACCAAACCTGGGAGACTTCAGTCTTAAAGTATATGAATCAGCAAAAGGTGTTTGTGAAGGGGTAGGGGGAGTAGCGGGGGAGAAGTAAGGAATTTCAGGTAGAGGGTTCTGCAAATAGGGGATCCCATTGCTGTTACTTGCAGTGTACTAAGAGTATTAAGTGAGACAGGGGATGATGCCAGAGAGGTAAGGTCCAAATTTGGGGGAATCTATGTTGAGGAGCTTAAGCATGATATTATAAGATAGACACTGACAGGTCTCAGGAATTTAACTGACATAGTTTATTTGTGTGGCAGATAAATCCCTCTTGAATGGGTAAGGAGATGCTTTTAGGAGACAAAACTGGTGGTGGGGGGGCTAGTTTCAGTCTTCCATGTGAAAGATGCTGAAGACTTAGATTAGGTTCATCGTAGTAGGGGACCCATCTGAGTTGTAATTAAGAGATAAATTTGCAGAATCTGATGGTACTTATTAGCTCTGGGTGATGAGGAGTTGAAGGAGTAAACAATAAGTACCAGATTTCCAGCCTATATACCTGGGTGGATTGTAGAGTTACCAATTAAGACAGAAATACAGGAAGAGGGGCAGGCAGAGGATAAAATGAGTTTTGTTTGGGGCATATTGGGTTTGGTACAGCCAAGTGGTGACAGTCAGTAGAAGCTGACTATATGAATCTGACATTCTGGGCAGGGACTTGAGGTGGAGTCAGGCTTAGGAATCATAAACCTTTATGGAAGGTGCAACTTTTAGAGTGACTGAGGTCATGGTACAAGTGAGAATAGTGGGCTGCAGGTGGACCACTGGGTTACCTGGGTGAAGAAAGGGGAGCCTACCAAGGAGATAGAACAAGAGCAATCAGAGATATGGTGAACCAACAGTGTGTGGTATCAGAGACACAGAATTTCAGGAAAATGATAAATGGGTGGCAGTGCTGTAGAGCAGTGTTATGAGATAAAGGTTGAAAAATGTCCACTAAATTAGGCAACATGGATAACTTGATTTTTGCAAGAAGAGATCTAATAGAATAGTGTTGAGGGAAACTATGACACATTGGGTTTAAAAGTAAATGTTAGGCTGGGACTTGAGATGGCAAGTAAGGAATTCTGTTTCAAGTATTCTGGTTGATAAATGGAAAAGATTGAGTAGTAGCTAAAGGTGAATATTTATTTATTTTTTTGTGGAGGGGAGTGAGTAGAATTTAGCAGGTTTCTAGGATGTGGGAAAGGAGGCCACGGAAAGGGAGAGGTTGAAGATACAGAGGAAGGTATGACCAATGTGCAGGTCCCAGATGAGGCCCTAGGGCCGGAGTAAAGAGACATGGACCTGCATGGGTTTATAGGGCCATTCCTTTACAGAAAGAAAGGAATCATGATGGATACACTTGTAGATCACTTATAGGTCACATGCATTAGACAGTCCAATGACAACACACCTGCTGGTTTCAGTCATCCGGAGGAAGAAGGAAGCAATGACAATTCTTGAAAATAAATGTGGTGAGAGATGAAGAGAGTAGTGAAGGTTCTTACTAGTTTTGAAGTGCTGGAGTTAAGAAGAGCAATAAAAAATCCCCAAAGACTTGTGCTAGGGACTGTATCTTAGTTCGTAGTGGTTTTG
Source organism: Aethalodelphis obliquidens (assembly GCF_003676395.1). NCBI lineage: Eukaryota > Metazoa > Chordata > Mammalia > Artiodactyla > Delphinidae > Aethalodelphis > Aethalodelphis obliquidens. The sequence goes on from NW_020837971.1 coordinate 12,589,027, forward strand.
CAGGAACAAGCTGTGAATAGTTGAGGACTTGGACCTTAAGCTTTGACTTTGGTGACTTTGTTTATAGATGCTGAGACAGGGGTAGGAAGGGGATATTTCCTTTAGATCCGTGGTTTTTGAATATGACTGCTCATAGGAATCATTTGGAGAGTTTTAAAAAAATGATGCCAGGGTCACCCCATGAGCTTCTGGATTGACTGATTTTGTGTGGTAGAAGGTCATAAATATCTTTTAAAGCTCCCAGGTGATTTGACTATGCAGCCAGGGTTAAGAACCACTGATCTAGACCATTGGTCAGAAATGTTTTCTGTAAAGGGCCACATAGGAAATATTTTAGCCTTTTTGGGCTACACAGTCTCTATCACAACTACTCAACTCTGTCATAGCTCAAAAAAAGGAGCCATAGATGATACATAAATAGAGCGTGGGTATGTTTCAATAAAACTTTATTTATGGACACTGAAATGTGAATTCTGTATAATTTTCACATGTCATGAAATATTATTTTACTTTTGATTTCCATTAGCTCGTGGGTCATACAGGTATAGCCTGCAGTTCTCAGATCCCTCTGAGCACCTTTGCTGCTCAGAGTGTGGTCCTGAACCAACAGCGTTGGTATCACCTCAAAGGGAGTTAGACATGCAGAATTTTGAGCCTTGAGTGAGTTCTGCTGAATCAGAATCTGCATTTTAATAAGATTCTGAAGTAAATTGTATGCAATTTTTAGAATCATTAATCTGCTGTAGACCACACTATCTCATTCCCACTCAGCTCAGAAAATAGGGAATCCTCTTCATCCCTCCCTGTTGTCTTGGTCACCTTTTAATGAAAGTTAGAGCATTTAAGGAGAAGTCTGTGGTAAGAAGCTGTCGTCCAGGTGTTCTGAATCGCTTAACAATTCAGATAGACTGGTTTTAGGGCTTAGAGACACAAGTGGAACGTTGACATTCTGTTATTAAAAGGAAGGTTTAATTTATATTCCAGCACATATACAGAGATCTGTCTTCATACAGACCAGGCAAACTGTGGTTCTTGGCGGCAGGGCCAAACTTTTCTTAAGAAACACCTTGAATTTAATCAATGGCCTCTAATGAGGACTTTTTTGAGACTCCAGAGAACTACAACCAAGAACGTGTAAGAGGTCATCTTAGCCTAGCTTTGCGGGAGAACAGTCATGGAAATTGTGGAAGAATATTACATGTCTACAGACTAGCTGATACCCTCCTAGTGAGCCCGTTCCTAAAAGAAGTGACCCCCACCTTTTCTTGCATTGCACAGATTAAAAAAGTGAATTATTTAGCAAAGCCTTGCTTCTCAGACTCAGGTTAAGTTGGAAAGAAAGTTCAAGTGGGACTCAACACACTACGTTACAACTTGGACGTGAGGAAGCCTATTAACTTTTTTTTAATCAAAATGAGTTTTTTAATCAAAATGCTTTTTTAATCAAAATGAGGATAATGTTTTTTTAGACCAATTTTCTTTCCAGAATTATTCTGAAGATTAAATATATGGGAGTGTGCTCTGAAAAGTACTAATTGATATTCTGATGTAGATGAACTCATGCTATTGTGTGTTCATAAGAGCTAGACTAAGACTGTGTATTTGTGGGTTGACAAAACAACTGTTAGGACTGTTTACAACAGTCCTCAAGCTGAACTAAAATATTATTCTGTAAGAAAGAAAGAATTTCCTTTTAGCTTCAGTTATTACACTTCAGCAGGTTTACTTCCCATTTGACTCTGGTAAGAATAAGATTAATAATGGAACTGTAGCAAGTCTAAAATGTTAATTCCCCCAGGATGTGGGAGAAAAACCACATGCATACAAATGTGTTTAATATTGATTTCCCAAGTTATTTACTTTGGCTAATTTCCTTTTAAACTCACATATATGTGTAGATTCAGGCACCTGTTGAGGAGAGCATTAAATATTGTCTTATTTTATTCATTCATCTTTTTTTATTACCTCATTCTACCTCTTTTGTAAAATACAAGCTATCACTTTGTCCTTTGAGCAGTATTTGGACAAACAAAGACAAAAAAGATCATAGGCTTTTAAAATTTAATGCTATCCTTAAATGACCTTAAGGGAATGATCCCCCTCTGACTTCCTACATTTGCTTTCAACAAGTTTGACCTTGTAGAAATTTTAAAATATGAATAGTAACCTGGTATTAAAAAATAATACGCAGCTGGTAGACCTTACCACAAGAGATACTAACATCATTCCACTTTTAAGCGTTGAAAGCTCTTACGATAGATTACTGAAAGGGTTAAAAATACATGCAGAGTAGACTTTTCTAGCCATATCTCCCAGTACACCTCTGTGATGTGTACATTATGCTTCAGCCAAACCGGACTGTTTCTCAAAGGAGCATGCATTTTTCTGTGGTTGGAGCTTTGCTTATAATATTCTCTATATTTAGAAAGCCCTGTAGCCACCTTTTACTGACAAAATCCCATCCGTCCTTCAGAGCTCAGCTCACGGGCCCCTTATTCACGTATCCTTCCTGATTCTGCCAACTAGATACGATATTTATCTCCGTTGAGCCCCCAAAGCACTTTGTATGTACCTCTCTTATGGCACTTAGCTCATTCTGCCTTATGTTTTAGTTATTTGTGACCTTGACATCTTTCCTTTGCTAGGCAGCTGGAGAGCTGGAACCATGTCTTCTTTATTCTTGAAACTCTTGGAAGTTAATGCTCCCGTTTCCTCAAGAAGATCATTCTTGAGAAGGCTAAAAGTAGACTGGTTAAAAAAGGGACAGTTTATATCAAGTAAAATTTCTTTTATCTTTTGGAGAATATTGATCAAAGGGGAATATGTTATATTTAATGTGGGAGTTGTATCTATGTTAGAAGTTGAAATATAATATGTGAAGAAGGTGAATGAAGAGGCATGTGGAGACTGTAGAGAAATCCATGAGATACTAAGGAGGAGGAGACAGAAGAATGTTGGTCTTTCTGTGATCACAGGATGAGGTAACTTGCAAGCTCAGTTGGACTGTGTAACCGATGCTGTTAACATTCCATTCTTCCATCTACTTTTGAGTTCTGTGTGTGGTAGATAGTTCCTATAGTCACTGACAGCTTCCCAGCCCAAGCATCTGTGTCTCTCTGATTTTTTGCCTCAGGCCCCTACTTCCATGTCATACATGCTTGCTTAACTTACACAAGGCAGCTCAGAAATGCCATGGAGTTAAGGCACCCGTGGGTAACCCTCAACCAGTGAAGGATGACAGTCAGTGGGTGAATATTCCACCTTCTCAGTTCCAAATATTCCACCTTCTCGGTTCCTCAGTAAGGTAACTCTGAGGTATATTGTATGTGATTTGTCAGTAAGTCCCGGTAGGATTGAGTCTCAGTTGGCCACAGCAGTAACCTGATCATTAACATGTTCTTTATTTGCTTTTCTCCCATCCCGATCTCACTTTTATTTCTCCCTAATTTGTGTTTTCTGGGATCATGTAACAAATAGGGTCTTTCTCTGGGTTAGCCCATCCTAAGACAGTCTGATCAAGTAGAGCTAAGGTCTTAGCAAAGAATAAATTACTTCAATTATGAGGTTCAACCTTCATATTAATAATTTTATAGTGACAGTAGCCACAGATAAAACAAGCATAGTGTAATCAGAGTGGGAAAAATGTAGTTTAGTTAGCATGGTTTTGGAGAAGGATTTTTGGAGGGGTCTGGGAAGAATTTGTGCAGTGAATGAGGAATGGACTTATAAAGAGATAATCTTGGGTTGTAGATAAAAGAATTACATTGAGCCTTCATGCTTAAAATGTAATGTGTACTATACTGCATACTTCTCATATTTCCTGATTAATTTGGTCATAATCAGTAAAAATAAAATAAATGTCTTATATGTCTACATTGCACAGATTTGCCATGTCTGATTGCCACTCCACTGCTATTGTAGTATGGAAAGTGAATGTAGAAGGAGTATAACAGATGAATCTACATTGTCACTCTTTTACATTGGTGAAGAGGTTTACAGAGGACTGACTTTGATTTAAAAATTTGTTTTCATCAATTACATTTATTTATCACACATGTGGCAGGATATTTATATATACTGATTTTTGTGTTGTTATTTTACCTATTCAAGTTAGATTTATAGTCAACCTTCAGGCAAGAAAAATATAGCAGCAAAAGAATTCAAAAGTCTAACCCCTGAGGGGATTTAAGGTATGAAAGAAGATATGAGAAAAATTATGACTCTTAGGTGATAACTCATATTGTCTTATGCCAAAAAGAGAATTTATTATTTCATATAACTGAATCACCCAGTGATAGAAGTACTCTCAAACCAGCTTGATTCATGGCTTGATGTCACTAGGATCCTCCTTAGGCCCTGTACCTAATGGAGTGGTTCTATTTTCAGACTGTATTATGGGCTCCAGAAGCTTGAGGGTCTCTTCACCACAATAAAAGACAGCACAGCAGAAAGAGAGTTATACTCAAAATCAGGAGTTGAACCTCATTAGTCAGATTTGGGTCATATGTCCATTTCCAAACATAAGTGAGCACATTAACTTATTTTACTTTCTTCTTTCCAATCTGTATGTCACTGGTTTCTTTTTCTTGATTTACGGCAGTGGCTAGGTCCGCAGCAGTATAATGCTGAATAGAAAGAGTAAGAGCAGGCATCCTGGCTTTTTCCTGATGACTGAGAACAATGGTTTAGTGTTTCACCATAAAGCATGGTGTTAGTTGTAGGTTTCTCATTGATTTCATCTATCAAATCCAGGAAGTCCCCTTCTATTCCTAGTTTGCTGAGAAGTTTTTAAAAAATCATGAATTGGTGCTGAATTTCCTTACTGCATCAATTAAGATATTATGTGAATTTTCTTCTTTATTCTGTTAGCATGGTGAATTATGTTAGTGAATTTCACCTTGATTCTTGGCATAAACCCTAAAAGGTCATGATGTTTTGGATTTGTTTTATAAGTTGCTGAATTTAGTGTGTGTATGTTTAATTTTTATGTCTATGTTCTTGAGTGATATTCGTTTGTTATATATTTTTTGTAATATCTGTATCTGGTTTTGGTATCAGGGTAAAGCTGGCCTCATAAAATTAGTTGGGAAGTGTTCCCTGTGCCTCTATTTTCTGAAAAGAGTTTGTGTAGGAAGATTAACTTATTGTAATTCATGATCTTGCTTTGATTCTCAAGGAGTAAAGTCAGTTTTACCCAAGTGCTTGAATTGACAGTGGGAGAAGGATGGTTTCCCAGAAAAAACTGAGGTACCTTTGACACAAGAAAGAAGAATGGAACCTGGAACAAGGCTTCTCATCACCAAAACTAGATAAGATTCCCTGAGTTGGTGGGAGAAATGGAAAAGGGTAGAATGAGGAGATAGGGCTCTTAGACAGGGCTCAAGAACAGGAGCAGAGTTTATATCTAGAGGTTGCCCAGCACCCATTCTCATGGGATTCTCTTGGGAGCCAACTATAGTCTCCATCGGAGCAGAATTTATTAACGTGTTGGAAGTGGCAAGGACTTTGCATGAATTGCTCTTCTAATTGGCATTTAGTGAGAACCTCACCTCCTGCCAGCATGTCTTCCTTTGACTTTCAGCTGGTGTCATGTGATGCATTTCTGTGCGTCCATATTTTGCTTACTTCCTGCTCTACTTACCTAGGTGGCAACCCACTTCTCAGTGTCCTTTGCTACACATACCACACATCACATCAACCCAATCCCCAGAGATGAAGGGTATGAAGCTGTACTCCAGGACAGTGGTGGGGGTGGAGAGGTACTTGGATGGGTTTGAACAGAGCCAGAAGAAACTCTCCAATACAGGTATTCATCAAAAAAGCAGCCTAGGGAATTCTCTGGCAGTCCAGTGGTTAGGACCTGGCGCTGTCATTGCCAGGACCCGGGTTTAATCCCTGATCGGGGAACTGAGATCCCCCAAGCCTCACGGAGTGGCCAAAAAAATAAAATAAAATGAAAATAAAAAGGCAGCCTAATTCATCCCTTTGAAGTTGCTAAAGTACTTTTGTTTTACACCCTTCTTTCATTTTAATGTTAATCTTTAACGATGATTTACTCCTTCTTGTCAATCCTGAATTATTTTTCTTAAATTCTGAGATTAAGAAAAGATAACTGGCTTTTTTTTTTTTTTTTTCCTTTTGGCCTAGCGCATATCTCACAAGCCTCAGATATGTTTTTAAAAAATTAGAATGTCTGGTCATAAACAGGGGAATTTTTCCTCATTACCAGCTGGTCAAAAAACCTACTTGGGCTTTTATTACACTTACTCTAAGAATCATTGTGTGACAATATAGGATACAGTAGTGCCTTGCTCAGTTCACTTCAATTTTTTTTTTTTTTTTTTTTTTGTTGCGGTACGCGGGCCTCTGACTGTTGTGGCCTCTCCCGTTGCGGAGCACAGGCTCTGGATGCGCAGACTCAGCGGCCATGGCTCACGGGCCCAGCCGCTCCGCGGCATGTGGGATCTTCCCGGACCAGGGCACGAACTCGCGGCCCCTGCATCGGCAGGCGGACTCTCAACCACTGCGCCACCAGGGAAGCCCCACACTTCAATTTTTTAAAGGGTCTTTTATGCACAAGGTAGCAAGAGGGCTAGACCTTGAGATTATCTAGACAAGGGCTCTGCCTTCTGGGTGTTCTACCACCCTGTAAAGTGGAAGTGGTGGGCAATGAGGACCGGACAAGGAAACATGGAAGTGTAATGGAATGTGAGAAGCTGCTAATTTATTAACTTAAGCAGGACACTGTTAGGGCCGAAGCAAAGAATGGTCAATTAAACTTGTGAAGAGTTCTGGAAAGGTAGGTTGAGGATTCTTTATTCTTTGGGGTTTGTTCTTCCAATTTTGCAGTCTGGGAATTGGCCATTCAGTTAATCTAAGGAGTGATTAAATCTTAGGGAAAATGGACTCATAGTGACTCAATTCTGATTTTAGCTAGAAACTAGTTTAATAACCTAAAATAGCAAATCCTTCTTCTTAGAAGGGAAGTTTACATAAGACTAGAAATAAAAAGAGCTATAAATCAAGAGCAGAAAGCAACTTGGTGAATATGTAGTATTTGAATAAAGTAGTATCCCTAAGGACAAGCCCATCCCATCTGCTAAGGGTACTCTAGTTTAGTGAGGACTCCTCTCTTCTTAACCACGATCCTGTTTCTTCCTGCTGCTCTTTCAAAAATGCGCTAGGTTGCTCCCTTTAATATTTTTGGTTGCAACAGCTCTTTTTTTAAATGAGCATTCCAAATTGCTTCATAAAACCACTTTTAGTAAGCACTCATTATAAACATAGCTAATATTAATTGAGCATTTACTGTGTGCCAGGTACTATTTTAAATGTTTTATATGGATTATCTTCTTTACCCTACACTCACTCTACGAAATATTATTATCCGTGTCCCCCCGCCCCCCTTTTTCAAATAAAGAAACTGAAGCATGTGGAAGTTAAGTATCTTACCCAAGGTCACATGATTAGGAAGGGTGGGTCTAGAGCCTGTGCTATGAAGCATTCTGTGATTCTGCCTCAGTCTTTCTGTTGAGCTGGTTGAGACATTAGACATGATTTAGTATAATCTGTTTTCATTTTTTAGATGAGTAAATAGAGAAGGTTATGGAGCTCAGTTCATGGCTGACATAGAAGACCAAGCAGCCAGCTCTTACTGTGCTTTCTGACACCCTGTGGCCTGGAAATCACCTGCTTCAATTAAGACAGGCAACTTCTGTTGTGAGAAGAACATATTTTCTTTTTTCTTTTTATAAACTTCCCTGAAGTCAAACTGATGATAAGGTAGAAAAATAAAGCCCAATAACAATGTACTCATACAAAGACAGTGAAATTTTTCTTTGTTTTGCAGATATTGTTTATCACCTACTTTCTTTCTGTTCTTTCCTAAAAATCCACTTTTGAGAATGTATCTAGCCTAATTGTGTTGGGATGGGAATCCATGTATGCATTTTATGAAGAGCTACAATACTTTAAATGGTTCTGGAAGTAAAATATCTGTCTGTCTGTCTCTGTCTTCTAAGCTTCTAAAAAGTTCTGTCTCCTTGCTTCATCGTGATCAGGTAGGATCCACCCTCCTTAGGGTGAGAGGAAGTTCAGTCTCCAAACAGCCTAGTAAGCCTTGTACTCTCCAGAACAAGTACTGCCAACTTGCTGATTTATGTGTGGTTTTAGTGATGAGGACTGCTGTCTTCCATGGATTTAGGTGGGAACACCAGAGAGTTTACCGGAAAGTTCACATTGTACTTTGCAATTTCCAAAGGGCTAGAGGCATGGTTGTATGCATAGAGGCATTATCTGGTCTCTATATCTGTGTTACATTTTAAACTGTAACCATATTCCTCACATCCTATGTTCATTCTTACATGTATTTTTCCACCTTCCTTCTATTTTTCCCTTTGGGAAGTAGAGGACTATAAACTATATGTTAAGCATAATAATTTTCTTTGTGCTGTCATTTTCCGTAATTTTATTAGGTTTTGTACAAAAATGCAAGTGCTTTTGCTGCCGACCTGGCATAAAAAACAAGGAAATAGATAAGCCAACTAATATAAAAATCCTTCTGTCAGTAAGTAAAGAGTCCCATGCAAGTCTTTTTCGCTAATAAATAAGACAAGACTTGTCATGCTGAATGAAGCTGGATAGTGTTTTATCCATCACATATTTGGATGTGGTACAACTTATTTATCTCATTGTATTAAAAACAGTGATAACACTTTCAGGAACATTGACTTTTGTCCCTTTTGCAAGCCTAAAGGGACAGAGGAATAGTGTTTGCAAAGAAGGAACATTAACTATATTTTAAACTGTGAGTATGTTGGGCAAAAAAGGGAAAACTTACACAGTCATAAAAATGCAGGAGCCATTCTAAGATTCAGGAGGAATGTTTACACAATCCAAACAGGTCACTGTGACCTGAACACAGGTCAGAGTAGCTAAAACTTTTAATCTCTATCTGAATGTGCCCTTGCCTCTGGTTTTGATGTGCTTAGATGATTCATACGTTATTTGTACTCAGTTTCTTCATAGGGGAATGGAACTCACTTGACACAGTTTGATGGGAAGCATGTTTTCCTGTTTTCTCTATCTATGTGGCAAACAGGTTGAGTTTACAGTGTGAACGTGCCCTTTTAATCTCTTTGAAGATTAATTTTCGAAGCAGCATCTGCTCCTGGAGATTCTTTTTGACTAGCTTGCTGGCTGATGAAAGGTAATCAATCTAGATGGAATCATGCATTCTGGTCTTGGCTACTTATTTCTTTTCTTTTGTGAGTTGTCTTTTTCAGGTTTTAGCAACACAGGAAAAGGAGATAAGGCAGGGATCAGGTGAGGAACTGTGCTGGCTTCATTCAGGGTCCCAATGCAAAGTGCATGGGTACAGGTCACTTAGGAGCTGAGGCAGACACAGGAGCACTGCTCTGTGCAGTTGGGAGAGCCCCTGCCTGTGTCTCAGGAAGCTCTACCTCTGACTGGGTGACCTTGTTCAAGTTGCTGAATTTCGCTAGGGCTAAGTTTTCTCATCAGAGAGATGAAGAATTAGAGCCATTGAGGTTCCTTACAGAGCTACTGTTCCATGATAAACGAGGGGAAGTGACATGATAAAAATCATGTAAAAGAGGGAAAGTGACGTTGGTCTTTCTCATTAGGAAGCCAGGCAAGGCTCTTGGGTACCTCAGCAGTGATCTTTGTTGTTCTTCTTTGTCCTCCTTGGTCTGAGGAAGACATTCCTTTGGGAGAGGTCTCTAGTTGCATTTGTTGGTCTATCTTTGCACATAAAGGGGATTCTGATGTCCTGGTGTCTTGATAACATAGCTTCTCATAGAGAAAAATACTTTCCAGGCCAACAGAGACTCTTTAGGATCATCCCATGCTCTGCCAGGTCTGTACTGCTGCCAGATGAATGTGCCTTAGCAGTGCTGGGACTAAGTGGTACCTGTTCTTAATTCTGGTATCTTTATAGAATTAGCTGGGCTTTAGTCTAAAACACCATAGCAGAGCTCTCTGGTATGTTGAGCTGGGGTATGTAGTTTAATTTCTAGGCCTCTTCATCACCTAAAACCCAACACTAAACCTCATCCCCTTTCTGCAAGCCACGTAGGAGATCAAAGATATGAGAGAGCTGCTTCCCCCCTCAGTGCCCCCAGCATGTCCCCAAGAGCAGCAGAAGAGTTTAATAGAAGGGCCTCCTCCTGGACTGTTCAGACAAGGCTATGGCATCAGTCTGTTGATACCTAGTCACAGGGCTGTAGGGAGTAAGAGAGTCCCAATTGTGAGGATGCAGTGACCTTATCCCCAGGTGAACACAATGCATTCAGTGTTTTATGCTGGTTTTAAAGTGATAGGTGATATAAGGGTGATAGGAGATGTGTTATATGACTCTGAACCTAAATTTGTCCATTTTTATAATGAGGATAATGTCTTTTCCTTTTTCATTACCATTAAGATAATATGTTTCCTGCTTTAAAATTAGCATTTGAATATGTAATGTTTTAAGTATTACAGAGCACATTTACTTTGCTTCTTATAATATCGATGTGTCTTATTATAGAAAATATTTTATAAAATTAGCATTTTTAACAATCAGGGAATATCCTTTACAATTTATGAAATCTTGTAATGCTCTCACAGCATATTTTAACTGTGATGCCATTAGGAAAGTAAAGTGGTTTATTTAGGTTCACTAGAGAGCTAATCTGTTTAGGATTTGTTCAATTCTGAGTTAATTTATACAAATCTCTTTTATTCAGAATATTGTAACTTGGTCATAAAAATATAGCTCAGGGATAAATATGCCAAAAATCTGTCCTAGTCTTTTGAGAAGTTTTTTAAAGAGTAAATAATATAGCAAAATGTACTGATTTTTTAGGTGCTCATTCATATTCAATGACAGCTTAGAGAATTCTGAATTTTTACAATGATCATTTGGCTTGGGAATAGAAACAAAGGATCCCTCTCTTTTTCATTTGCTATTTTTACTGAGCTTTAAATTATACATATGGACAGAAAACTGGGAAATATAATGATAGTCTAGGTTCTTAGTTTAAAACATGTTGAAAAAGTCTACCTCACAAAAATAAAAACTTAAATACATTTTTTTTTTTTTTTTTGCGGTATGCACTGTTGTGGCCTCTCCTGCTGCGGAGCACAGGCTCCGGACGCGCAGGCTCAGTGGCCATGGCTCTCGGGCCCAGCCGCTCCGCAGCATGTGGGATCTTCCCAGACCGGGGCATGAACCGTGTCCCCTGCATCGGCAGGCGGACTCTCAACCACTGTGCCACCAGGGAAGCCCTTAAATACATTTTTTTGAAGAAAGAAAAGAACAAAAGGAGCTTTAAGACCTTCTTTTGAAAGACAACAAAGAAAACAGGAAATATGAATGAAAATTCAAATTCAAAAGTGTATAGAAAAATATTTACAATTTACCTTAATGTCATAAGATAAAATTTTGCTGTCAACATCTCTGTTGATTCAAGCCACATTTTTCCTGAGTTACTTGGCTCTGAATAAAAATATAATAAATGTAGCTATGTGATAATTTCAAGGGCTGGATGAAATGGCTTTTAAAGTTTAAAAACTATTCCAGTTATTTTGTTTTATTAAAACAATAAAAGTCAGAAAGCATTTGTCAGTATATTATCTGAAATAAAGGTGAACATTCATTTAATCATATAACTTTTAAGTTGATGAAGACATAAAATTTTGTGTGTACTAAAACGTGGCAAAAATTAAAAAACAAAATGAATGTCATTATTTATTATCTGATATATATTTTAAAAGTGGTTCAGTTTAAGTCATAAAAGGATAGAAATAGCTTCAGAACTTAAGAAGACCATGCCAAGAAAAGAATTAAAAAGTTACATTGATCTCAGTCTATAAGGACTGAAGAATGGAAAACATTGACAATACTTTGATTTTGATCTTTCCTCGTTCAATTTTGGCAATCTTCAGCAAAAGAATTTGGCAGGTCTGAGCTTTTAGAAGGCTTTTACAGGAATATAGGTAACAGGAGTGCTCTTTTTTTACTCCACCCCCTACCCCCCAGTTTATTTCTCAATGCACACAGAAGAATTGGCTACATAGACCAGAAGAGCATTTCCATTTGTATTTCTTCTAAACTAGACTATATTAGCTTAAAACAGGAAGCATTCTCTGAAATAAGAGCCATCGATTCGTTCCCTAGTGAGGCCGGAATAGTTTTCTATTACCATAACTCACTAACCTACCCCTGAGTTCAGATGTTTTCTTTAGTCCTGTTTTACTTATTTTCCTTGGAAGGATACTAACGATTTGTTGATTTTGATGCTAGGAAACTTTTCTAAGTCATTCAAATCAAATGTACTTTCCTGTAATCTTTTGGTAGTCATTATGTAAAAAAAAATTAGGAGGTAAATTGAAGGTGATGTCTTTCTTTTTTATAGGACAATGTTTCTAGAGGAGTCCTTTGACTTGAAAGTAACTTTCCCATTACAGTTTCTTTTAAATGCTTTCTTTTAAATACAGTTATTTTTAAATACTTGTTAATACTCCTTTCTTTTAAGTGACAGATGCTCCTGGTTATCAATGTATATCATGGCTGTGGCACTTAATTCCTATATAACCATAGGCAAGTTGATTAACCAGTTTATGCCTCAGTTTTGTAATCTATAAAATGGGGATGTTTTGAGGATTTAAATGAGTAACTAAATATAAAATGCCTGTGATAGTGCCTAGAGCATACTAAGCACTATATAAGTATTTGCTATTATTGTTATTATTCTTATATTTATTTTAAATTTTTGCGAATAATTTTGATTTAGATATGCTTTTTATTTAATTTTTTTTTGGCTGTTATACTTTTAATGGAGGGAGGTACAAAATGCATCAATGCAAATGAATGTTTTACATACTCATTAGCATAGTGATTAATGTTAATTTAGGGAGATACAATGTGTTAAACCTCAAAAACTACAAAGTTTCCTGCAACCTCAGATAATGGAAAGACTCCTTAAGTTTTTTTTTTTTTTTTTTTAAGACTCCTTAAGTTTTTACCTACCACCTTTAGTTTTAAAGTTCTAAGTGGTATCTGGGGGAACTAAAAAATAATAGCCTCATTTCAGCTGTGGTTCAAGAATTCTAATGAAGCTGTATGGCAATGACACTGGGACTGTGAAGTTTCCCCAAAAGGCCTTTCTAGATGACCACATCACAAGCTTTAAAAGTATTGCCAGTAACATGTAGGCAAGTTGAGTGCCTTAATAGTTTAAAAGCCTGGAAAGCAGCTAAGATGTCTCATCTTAGAGAATTTAAAAACATGGTATAAATACCATTTCTCTCCTACAGAGAAACTTTTTAAAGCCTGGACATAACTTTAAGGATACTAAGGAAACATCAATAGTTTCCATAAAGCTTCAATAAACACCCCAAGGAACAAGTGTTCAAAACGGCCTATTCACTGCATTATACTTTTAGAGGTATAGGTATGCTGTGCTTGCAGTGAGAGGACATTTAATTTGTGCCTAGTTAAAAGCACCAGGTTTCAAGTTCAGCTTCCATTTACATAGGATACACCGATAACACTTAGGATAGTGAATAGTTCAAGTACTACATTTCCAACATGCCTTGCCTTTTGCTTTTTGATTAGTTGGCACTGGGGCTCTTCTGCCCGTAGTTATTCAGAATATTTTGAAAGAGGCTAGGACTACCCTGAATATAGTCTTCAAACAATATGGAGCCCTTCTGAAAGAGCTGTCTAGATACTTTAATAATAACATTTAGAGAAGGAAATAAAGATAAAACTTGAAATAGCTGAGTTTCTTTCAAAGGAAGAAAAATAATGTCAAATCTGGCATGTAAGCTAAAATGTTTTGTAGTTAATGCCCCAAATTGCCAAGATTGTTAATACGTGTTTTGGTATGAAAAAAACACTGTATTGGCAAGGTTAGTTATTTGTGTGAAATATATTGTATCTTAATTAAACAGAAAAATTCACCATTAATGGAAGAAAGCCCACTACAAGGGAAGGATCCAAAGAAGGGCAATCAAAAGGTTAGGTAAGCTTACTAGCGTTAGAATACATCAACACACCTTGACTATAGAACTATTTTCATTTTTAAAACTACAGTGTTTTAATGTACTTCTAATAACAACCTAATCTAAGGAGCCATGGAGGCTTAAGAAAAAGACCTACCCACTAAGATGCTGCGTTTCTAGTGTAGCGGTGAATTAATACTTCTGTAAGAAGGAACTGAATCACCTCAGCATCCACAAACCCCCTTTTTCTTTTACATAGTAACTCATAATTTGATGACTTATTATTTCTCTTCACTAGTTCGAAATTGGGCAGGAAAGGAACTACATCAGACCCAGAAACACAATGATTTGGCAAGCTGCAGTTACACAGCTCATGGATTTGTGATAATCTGCAGAAAATTTGCTTGACTCTAGTACTCCATTCCTTCACATCTGTAGAGGAGTTCGATACAACCATTTTTCTTTATCAACTTGAAGCTGCATACAGGCAAAGAGATGTTTTTTTCTTTGAATACTTATTTGTATATTACTGATATATTTCATTCTACTCACATATGTGATTTGAATTTGTGAAAATCTTTTCTGCTGTTTCCTTTCTTTGGTGTCTTTTGAAACATTGCTGTTTTGCCTTTTTGTTCTTTCTAGTAATTTAGTGGGTCTGTATTTGCTCTAAAGACTGTTTTTCTGTTTTGAAAAACCTTACTTGAAAATATACTTTTCTAATTACCCACATTATGAAACACCATATTGTCTCCCTTGATGTGAATTGAAAGAATTTGCACTCTTTTACTTTCATTACCCCACAACTTGCAGATTTTTGTTTGCATATCTTATTTGATCTCAGTTACTACTTAAATTGCTATTTTTAACTCATGTATCTTTTATTTCAATAATAATTATTCTATTTTTCTGTTTATATTTTAGCAGCTATTTGGATGTAATTCTGAGATTAAGTGGTGGCAATACTCATTCCCATTTCTTTTATAGCACTGTTTGCATATCATGAGTTATTTTGTCTTACTTAACCTGTCCATGACTGAAATATGCCTCCAAGCATTTTATTTTTCCTCAGGCATACATGGGTGGTATATTTTATAAACCCTTACATATCTGATAATATATTTCTGTTGTCTTTATAAGTGAGTGAAAGTTTGTCTGGGTATAGAATTCTTGAGAAGCAGCCTTTCCCCATTAAAAGGCTATATATTTTACTCCTTATGTAGTATTGTGAAGACGTGATCTAGGCCAATCTTCTGTTTTAAAAAATACTTTTTTTAAGACTATTAAAAATATTTATCAGGTTTCATCTAGGTTTATTTAGCTGTGTCCTATATAGGGTGAAGTTTTTTGGTTAGCAGATACAGATTTTTATTCAGCTCAGTAATTTTATTTGTTACAGAAAAACGCTGATTAAGCTACAAAAGTATAGACTGGGCAAAATGGCTCTTCTCTCTCTTCCCTAACCCACTGACATAAGCCAATGAATCAGACATTTATAGAAGGAAATTTACTGGGTGTCATGGACAAAAATATGGCAGGGTATTCTTCCCACCCCCTTTCCCCCAACCTCATCCACTTTTCCTAACCCTGTTCAAGTGCTCAAATGCTGTTCCTCTGGTTGGGCATTGTTGATGGCAAATACGATGTAAATGATTTCTTGTTCTAAAGTGGAAGTCAGAGGGCACCGGTAGGGTTTCATGTATGATTATTCCTTTTATAGTGTTCTCAACCCACAAAATCTTGTCTATTAGACCAGAGACTCTGATGGTTATCCAAAGTCCTCATGACTATCACATCAGAAACCACTGTCCTCGCATTGTTTTTTTTTTTTTTTTTGCGGTACGCGGGCCTCTCACTGCTGTGGGCGCTCCCGTTAAGGAGCAACAGGTTGCGGAGCAACAGGCTCCGGACGCGCAGGTTCAGCGGCCATGGCTCACGGGCGCAGCCGCTCCGCGGCATGTGGGATCCTCCCGGACCGGGGCACGAACCCGTGTCCCCTGCATCGGCAGGCGGACTCTCAACCACTGCGCCACCAGGGAAGCCCTCATTGGCTTTTTTTTCTCCTAAGTGTGACTCAAAATAGAGTGCTTAATTCTTGCTGATGCATCTACTTTATCTTGTTAGGAAGACAAAGTTTAAGCAGGAACTAAAATCTTTTAGTGGCCGAATGTGCTGACCAAGGCAAAATTCTTGTTATTGATCAGAGAAATTGTAGTTTGTAAAACTAGCTGATGCTTATTCTCCTCTCTTCATTCTTCCAAGATAAGAATAAAAAATAAAAACAGTAACAACTATTCTTTTAAGGGAAGCCCCTTTTCATGCAATATTAGATACTTTTGTATCATTTGTTTAGATTTCTTCTTTAATCAAATACATTATTTATATATTGAATCTCCATTTTATATCTTCCATTTTTTTTTATCATTTTTGACCATTTTACTATTTTTGTCCCTTTCTTTGAACAGTGTTAGCTAGATTTATAAGTTTGTCTTCTGCATGACTTATTAGATTTTCTGCAGTTTAGAGTCTGAGCTTCACAAATTTTAGTGTAATTTTAAATTCTATTAAAGGCATTCTTTATTTCCTCCCTACATTCTTTTAGTGAATCTATCAATTTCCTTTTTTTGTATAAGTGTTTTTCTTAGTTCATCTTTACTCCTTTTGTTCAGAGAGTGCACAGTTTTCTTTGATTTCCTTGAGAGCATAGATAAATGGTTTCTAAAATTTACTTATGTTTCCTGCCGTAGTTACGTTAAAATATTCTCTTTACCTCTTACATGCTGTATTTATTTCCCTTGGTAGGATATAATATCTTTATGGGTATCATTTCATCTTTATATTTATACATTCTTTTTTTTTTTTTTTGCGGTACGCGGGCCTCTCACTGTTGTGGCCTCTCCCGTTGCGGAGCACAGGCTCGGGACGCGCAGGCTCAGCTGCCATGGCTCACGGGCCCAGCCGCTCCGCGGCATGTGGGATCTTCCCGGACCGGGACACGAACCCGTGTCCCCTGCATCGGCAGGCGGACTCTCAACCACTGCGCCACCAGGGAAGCTCTATTTATACATTCTTAAATGAAAAAGATTTATTCTGATCTTGTTTTTGCCAATAAATAGCATGGGTGGATTCTTTTTGGGTTTTGTTAGTATTTTCTTGTAAGATGTTAAGATCCTTTCCTAAAAGCTACAGTTGAATGGTGGGTAGGGTAAATTTATATTGGTGGCCTAGCAATCTGGAAGAAGTTGGAGGCAAGGGACATCCAAGCAGGGAAATTTCCTCTGCTTGGTTTATTCTCTGTACATGGGGAAATTGCTGTGCTGTGGGTCAGCTTTCCATAGCTAGTTCTTTACCTCCTGGCTTCCCCTCAAAAGTTCTGTTTGGCTATGTCTGACCTCCTTCCTGGAGCTCCTGCCTGCTGTTTCAGGCAAAAGCCCTACTTCAATGGGAGAGTCAGATTCCTAACTTACTTCATCCACCAAAATAAACTCCAGATGGATTAAAGATTTACATGTAAAAAAATATAAAACTTTATGATTACTTGAAAAATATATGGTAAAATATCTCTGTACACTTTGGGTGGCAATGTACATTTTAAGTCCAATGTGAGGGCAAATTAAATTACTGATAGATTTAACTATTTAAAAATGTGTATAACATCTGTATGCGAGGAAGGTCACTCCATATACCATTATATGGCAAATAAAAATGTTTATAACATGATTTGATGGTCAAAGAGTGAGTCCTTATGTATAAAGAATTTTTGTAAACCAATAAGGAAAGTATGAAAGTTCAAACAGAAAAATGAACAACATTAAGAGATGATTCATAAAAAAAGAAAATACAGATGGCTAATAAGAACATGAAAAAGCCATTTAGTAGCATTAGTAATCAAATAAATATAAATCACAGCAATGAATTACAATTTTCTTTATTTTATGGATAAATGGAAAGAAAGGGTATTAATACTTATTTGGTACATCATGAAAGTTTCTCTTTCCACGACATTCTTTTTAATAGTTGCATAATAATTCATGGCTTGGATGTAACATGATTTATTCCTCTATTGATGGACAGTATATTGTTTCCATTTTTCCCTACTATAATAAATGCTGCAATAAACATTCTTTTATATATGAATAAACTATGGCTATTATATCTACAGGAGAGATTGTCAGGAGTGGTATTGTCATAACTAAGGGAATGAAGAAGCAATTCACATGAAAAAAAAAATATTTATTTATTTATTTGGCCACATTGGGTCTTAGTTGCAGCATGCAGGATCTAGCTCCCTGACCAGGGGTAGAACCTGGGCCCCCTGCACTGGGAGCACAGAGTCTTAACTGCTGGACCACCAGGGAAGTCCCACAATTCACATTTTTGCCAACAGTATATGAAAGTGCTCTTATCCTACTTTTAATTTTCTCTAATACTGGATGTTACCACCCTTAAAATTTTTTGCCAACTGAATGGGTGAGAAATTGAAGAGCACTGCTGTTTTAATAGTTAGTCCTCTGACCCTTATTGAGTTTGACTCTTTGTATATGTTTAGTGGATATTTGCTTTTCCTACTCATATATCTTTTTGTTTGCTTTTATATTTTCTTTGTCAGTATGTAGAAATCTTATACTACTACTACTAATATTTTATTAAATTTTTAATATGTAGTATTTTCCAATCCATCTTTCATATTTTCTTTACCAATATATAGAAATCTTCTTATATTAATAATATTTTATTTAATATTTTTCCAATCCATTTTTCATCTTTGACTGTGTTTATTTTTTATATAGTCAAATATGTCTGGTTTTTCTCCTAGAACTTCTGGGTTTTCTACCTTTGATTAAAAAGGTCTTGATTAAAAGTTCTACGCAACATTTATTTCCCTAAATTTTACTCTATTTTTGTTTTATGTTTTACAATTGTATCTTTACCCCATTTGAAATACGTTTCTTTCTATGATGGGAACTAAAGTCCAACTTAATTTACTTACAAATGGATCGTTTTGACAGCATTATGAATAAATAGATTTTTCTTACTAAATTAAAATTCTCTGTCATATTAACTTCTTGTATATATTGGGAACTACTACTGATTCTCTTCCATGCCACTAAATTGTTTGTGTATTTCTTGTTTAAGATGATATTTTAGTAAGTTTTAGTAGATGGTTAGGGAAGTCCTCAACTTAAAATTGTTTTCACATTTTTTCTCTTCTTAGACATTTATTCTTCCATTTGAATATTAAAATCATTTTAACATAATTCAAAATGATTGTAATTCAAATGGATTGTTTTCAAAGTATATGCTTTTTGAAGGATATACATTTATAGTATTTTGACATAAAATCTTCCTTTCCAAGGACATAGTTTGCCTATCTACTTGTTCAAATCTGATTTTGTATTTAAGAATAAAATTTTATAACTACATAGTTTTTTTTTCCTTCTGTGAATAGCAATTTTTTTCTATTTTAATATCTGAGTGGTGTTTGTTAGGTATAAAATGTTGGTTCTGTGTATAACATATCTAGTCACCTTATCAAATTAACTTATGAATTATAGTAGCTTTAATTTTAGAGTCTTTTGAGTTTTCTGGGTATAAAATATTTATCTAAAAATATAATTTAAAAAATTTATTTATTTATTTGACTGCACCAGTCTTAATTGCGGCATGTGGGATCTTTTAGTTGCGGCATGCCATATCTTTTAGTCGTGGCACGCCAGATCTTTTAGTTGCAGCATGCAGGATCTATTTCCCTGACCAGGGATCGAACCCGGTCCCCCTGCATTGGGAGCGTGGAGTCTTAACTGCTGGAGCACCACGAAAGTCCCAAAATATAATTTTGTATCATCTATTATTTCTGACATTTACTTTTTTAATCTTCATTTTGTCATTTCAAGAATATTATATAAATAGAATCATATGGTATGTGACTTTCAGAATTGGCTTTTTTCATTATGAATAATTCCTTGGTGATTCATTCAAGTTATTACATCTATCTATACTTTACTCCGTTTTATTTCTGAGTAGTAGTCCATGGTGTGAGTATACTACAATTTTTTTAACCATTCACCCTTTGAAGGTCATCTGGGTTGTTTCTGGTTTTTGGGTATTATGAATAAAGCTGCTAAGAGAACATTCATTCAGATTTCTTTGTGAACCTAAGTGTCCATTCCTCAGGGATAAATGTCCAGGAGTGCAGTTTTAGGATGTATGGTAGTGGCATGCCTAGTTTTGTAAGAAGTGGCTGAACTATTTTCCAGAGAGACTGTATCATTTTACATTCCCACAAACAATGCATGAGTGGTCTAGAATCCCTGCCTCCTTACCAGCATTTGCTGTGAGCACCATTTTTCAATTTTAGCCATTCTGATAGATAAGTAGAGATATCTCATTGTGGTTTCAATCTGCATTTCTGTAGTCACTAATGATGTTGAATATCTTTTCATATGCTTATTTGCATATGTAGATCTTCTTTAATGTCTCTTGTCTTTTGCCCATTTTCTCTTTTGATTGTGTGATTTACTTATTTATTTTTACTGTTGAATTTTGAAGAGCTCCCAGATATGTAGTTTGCAAATGTTTTCGCTCACTTTGCAGTTTGCCTTTTTATTCTCTTAACATGGTCTTTCTTAGAGCAAAAGCTTTTAATTTTGAGGTCCAATTTGTCAATATTTCCTTTTATAGATTGTGATTTTGGTGTCAAGCCTAAGAACTTTTCGCCAAGCCCTAGATCCTGAAAGTTTTATTATATGCTATTTTCTACATTTTATGTTTTGCATTTAAGTCCATGATCCATTTTGAGTTAATTTTTATACAAAGTCTGAGGTTCTTTTTCTTTTTTCTTTCTTTTTTTGACCTAGGGATGTCTAATTGCACCAGACCTTTTGTTGAAAGAGCTGTCATTCCTCCACCGAACTGCTTTTGTACTTTTTTCAAAAGTCAGTTGAATATGTTTGTGGGGGTCTGTTTCTGGATTCTCCATTCTGTTCCATCGATTTATGTATCAGTTCCTCTGCCAATACCACTCTGCATCTACTTACTTCTGTGATTCAACCATTATGTTTTTTATGTGTAGAAAATCCTTACAATTGAATCTCTTTCAGTCTTCTTATTATATTTATTTCTTTCAAAACTTGTCATCTGCCTCTTCTAGCCGTTTTGTTTCTCCAGGAGTTGTCTGTTCTAGTGTTCTTGGTGTTAATCCTAGTTCCTTATACCTTCTTGGAAGCGTTATTGTTTTTCTTCGTCTACTCATGACTCTGTTCACTTTCAATGGGCAGGTCAAGTGTTTAGATCACAGTGGACCTGAATGTGGTTGTAGGGAGGAGACCAGCCTTGTACTAGTCAGCTGCTGGTCCTCTGATGAAGCTCTGTGATGACACGTTTCTTTGCTCCCAGGTCTCCCTGGTTGCATATGTTTCACCTTTCTTACATACAGTGGTTGGGGCTACGTTAACCTCTCATCATGACTTTCCTACAGTTTCTCTGAGATCAAGGAGATTGGGTGGGTCCTCCTGGGACAGCATACTTAAGGGATGATCTCTGTTCCATGAGGTACCCAAGTCTCCTGAGCCGGCCTTTGAGCTGTGGAATCCTCAATGATGCCACAGGCATCTTTTCTGCTGGCCCCTGTCCCAGAGTAGAATAAAGTCCTGGGCCTAATTTCTCCCTTAGAGATTTCATTGTAGTCTTGCATTTGAATTACTGCCCTGAGCTGACAGGCTCGACCATTCTGACTGTCTCTTTGCCCTGGAGAAGTCATGGAATAGGTGTTGGGGGGAAAGCGGCATCAGTAATATTTGTTTAGGCCATGACTTCCTGGTAAAAAGTTTTAGAATATGGTTTCAAATCCCTTAAATTCAAGGTCTCTGTATTGTTTAAATCAATTCAATAAACATTTACTGAGAGAATATTATGGGCCAAAAGCTTTGTTAAGGGCTATGCATGACAGATAAGGCCTGGAAAGAATTAACACTATAGGAGATAAGAAAGAGAAATAGAACAATAGTTAAAATGAAGTGTGATAACTGCTATAATAGAGTTGTACTAGTATGAATAATTTCAGATATAAAGAAGCAAATAAATGTCTTATTTGGCACAAAATTTAAGTTTTAAAAATTCTTTGGAGGTTTGATGCATTAGTCGAAATCAGAAGTAAATTTTATTAACAAGTTGAGCTATTGAATTATAAAATACTTCAGTGGAGAATGCATTTTAAAAAGAAGAGAATGCTAGCTGGGGGCCTCAGTCCTACCACCACAAGAAAATGAATCAATAAGCTAAGGGAGCTTGGAAGGGGATTTTTCTCTAGTCAAGCTTCCAGATGAGAACACAGCCTGGCTAACCTCTTGATTTTAGCTTTTGAGACCCTGAACAAAGAACCCAGCTAAGCCGTGCCCAGACCTTTGCCATATAGAAACTGTCAAATAATAAGTGAGTGTTGTTTTAAGCCACTAAGTTAATAGTAATTGATTATGCAGCGGAGAAAATTAATATAGCTCATAAGCATTGTGTATTTCATATGAGCCTCAAGCTTCATGTGATATCAACTGCTTTAAGACAAATATATATATATATATATATTTTTTTTTTGTCAATCTAACCCTAAATTTGTATATATTCTTGATGTTTAAACAGAACAAATTCTTCCCTTTGGTTATGGTTTTGAATTTTACATTCCTGTGAAATAGTCTTTTTACTTTTCTTTTCTTTTCTTTTTTTTAATTCTGGAAGAGCTGTACTAATTATCCAGTAGACACTATGTCAGAAGTCACTATGTTTCTGATTGCAAGCAGAGAGCTACTCTGTAAAAGGAAGTTTACTGTAAGGATTCACAGATTGGAAGTCTCAGGAGCGTGGTCTTCTCTGGGAACTGGTCCCTCTGCCTCTCTGCTTCTCTTTGGATGGTATCGTGATCTCCACTGATTGGCTTCCTTACCAACTACTCAGTATTGTTTTTGCCCCTTTCTTATTTTGGGGTACATGTATTGTTGCTTTGACATGTCCCTGACTCACTTTCATAGCATATTTTTACTACCAGCTTCTTAAATGGCTCACTCTCTTCTTTTCCCAGTATCGGGTGTTTGGGAGACTAATGAGGTTGGACCAGCTCAAAGTTTTGGTCAGGCATAGGCCACTGGCTAGCCTCTGGATGAGTGCCATTGTCTAACTCCCACCAACTATGGTAAGATTGGGATCCCGTGGTAGAGGACTAAGCCACTTTGGGGGCAGGTATTATAGGCAGGCAGATTATAGTAAGTGAGGTGTGATCTGGATAGGTAGTGACAGCATTACTTGTATAATCTGTCAGTTACCAAGAGCTTCTTTAAATGAAAAGCATTGTCTTTTTTATCAGTTTCCTCATTTGTAAAACAGAGGAAGTGACATTTTTCCATTTGCTCTCTGAGTGTTGGACAACTTAATTCTGAAATAGTGAAAAGAAATTACAATGCCTTATTAAGTGTTGGAACCCATAAACTGTAATACTTTTCTAACCAGAATTTTTAACATTCTCCAGGGTCCTGAAATGATGCTTAATTCTTTGCCTTACTCTCTGCCTACAGTAGAGTCCTGTAAATATATTTGGAAGTTATTATGGCAAGAGATATAATTTTAAAGAAGAACATCAGTGTAAAGTATGTTCACTAAGTCTTTTGGTGTAATGAGATGCAGCAGAATCATAACGGAATGTGGTCATTCACGGAGCAGTGAGTTCCTATTGCATGGAACAAAAGGCAAGGTTCATGTTTACATATTGCAAATGGATCTTGTAAATGGATAGTTCTTCATGGGTTTTGCTGATTGAATTTCTTTGGCTGATGACAAAGGTACTAAAAACTAATGTAAAGAGAGATCTGATAGCAGGAATTTAATTTTTTTTTCCTTTACTTAATTAACCACGTCCCCTTTTGTATATTGCTTAAGCAACTCTAAGCCTCAACAGAATCCCCAATATACTCATGAATCACATGATTTATTACAGAAAGAAAATATATAATTTTGGCTTGAATTAGAAGGGAAGGGAGGAGAGTTATAATTATTAGTCTGTAAAAAGCTACTTTCCCCTGATTTTTTTTCTGGCCACAAAGATATGCTAAGTTCAGTTTGTTCTTTAGGTAGCTCTCTCATTGCATTTTTTTCTTGTGTGATATCTATGGGAGGAAAGGAGGAATTGATTCAAGAGCTTGCATGTCTCCTTGTGAATTTACAATCTGGATCCACTGTTGAGGAGGTCCAGTGCCAAGAGGCATATCTGGAAGCAAGGGGGTGGAGAGACTGAGGTCTTGGTAGAAAGTCTGTCTGGTCATTGATTTGGGGGGTCACCTCAGGCAAATAGCCTGGTCTGCTTCATTGTTTAATCTTCAGTGCACAAGAAGAGTTAATGAAAGAGCTGTATTATTCAATACTTCTGCCATGCCAGTCACTGTATTAATCAGTTCCCATTTATTGTTCCATATACTTCTTGCAGTATTCCTGTGAGGTACAATAGATATTCTCTGCATTTCACAGAAGAGAGTAGGCCCAAGGATGCTATGTAGCTGATAAATTGCAGAAACAGGAGCCTGTGCTCCTAACCAGGGAGAACAGAAAATCTGAATCAGCACTTAGCACGCGGTAGGCACCACGATAGAGATATGGAGGGCTGCTATGGGAGTATATGGACTGCAGGGAGATCAGAGAACTTTAGGGAAATCAGATGCTGAGGTGAACTCTGAAACATGAGAAAGAGTGGATAAATGAAGAGGGTAGGGATAGGACATTCTGATGACAAGTAATAGCATTCTGTGAAGTTAAGTGGGTAGGTAACTAGATGGGGTGTATTGCTGCTCCTTTCTGTGGTAAAAGTTTCTCGAGAGCGATGATGGGAAAGGGAGGTAGAGAGGTGGGCAGGAGTCAGATCAAATGATGTCAACTGCTTTTTACAAAGGTGATGTCTGCACATTTCGTTTGAGGTCTCTAAGTGTACTATGGGGGAGAGTCTTCTACTGGCTCTTTGTGCTGCTGTGATTTGCATCACCATTTCCATGGACACAACCCTACCTTATTATCTAATTTTCATTTGCCTGGAACCATTATACAAGCCACACCCTTTCCTCTTTTTTTCTAATATATACTCTCTTGAACCTGGAAGCAGAGCTTTGATCAGGTCTCTCTCCTGCTCACGAATTTACAGAGGCTCTGTAAGGTTTATTGATTAAAATCCAGCTTCCATAACCCGGAAGCTGTTAAAGAATCCAAGACGTTTTTCTGACCGAATTTTCGGTATTTCCTTTATTTAACCTATGTTCTTATCAATCCATTGTTCTTATCTGATCAGTTCAGTTTCCACCCTATGCTCTCTCACGGAGTCCCCTTCTCTATCTTCCCCCGTCTTTGCATCTGCAAAGTCTATCTTATCCAGCCAGCTAGAGAGCTGTAATAGTAGGTGCATATCAACACACTGAGACCCCTGGACCCTTCAAAGATCTTTAGGAGCTATCCTTTGCAGGTCTGGGGATTTTTTTCTAGCCTTAACCTTCTACTTTCCATCTTCACCTAATTATCTGAGTCTCCATCTTATTGTCAAGTTCCTGGAGATCTGTTGCCTGCCTTTTCCTTTGTCTTCTCCCCAATACCTCACCTCTAGCATCATCAACATTCTCATTGAGTGCCCAAGGGCAAGTGACAATTTACCTCTTGTCCTGACCAGACCAGGCTCCAGGGTACTTTACCAGAATCCAGGCTCACCATTCCTCCTGCCCTCCAGTCTGGAAGGATGATTGGCCCTAATTCCATGTGCCTGTTGATTTGTTTTGTCATCTGTCCCTTCAACAAATATTTACTGATTACCTACTGTGTGCCAGGCACTGGAGACCTAGTGTTGAGCCAAACAGTTAAGTATGATCCTGCTTTCTAAGGAGGTCAGGAAGTGCTTCCTTGAGAATTCTCCAAAGCTGATACTTGTCACCATCCCTAAGACTATGCACTCGCACTGAATTGTGACTCATTCACAGAAAGTGGCAGGTCCTTCTGAGCAGTTATCAGAGAAGGGCTCTGTTCTTCTAGCCTTGAGCCCTTAATCTTGCCCCAGCTCTCTCCCTTAGATATTAAAATATTGACCATGTTTTGGTGATCTGGTGCCTAACAGTTGAATTCTAATATCTACCACTTGTGTTATTTGTTCCTTTATCAAGACCAGGTCTAGGTGACCTGAAGAACTCTTTGTACCTTTTCTTTTGATTCCTGGAAGTTGGTGGAATATAATTAAAATGGATTTTAATGCTTCTAAATTAGTCTTAAATTTATAATATACATACAAGATGGTGGGAGCAGGTGGGGAGGGGTTAGAAATATGTTGCATGATCCCATGTTTATGTTGGTAGTGTTTTGTTAGTGTTAAGAATGGGGTGTAATTAAATTTTTAATAAATTATTTATTTGCCAGTATTTTTTTTAGTGGTTAGTACGTGGCAGGCACTGTGCTAAAAGTTATCATATGTATTATCTCATTTAATCATTTAAACCTTTGGAAAAACTGTCAACATCTTTCACTGAATCATGTATAAGCACTTTCTTGGGATTTTCACAATTTGGCCTATACTTTCTTGTTCAGACTCATTTTCCACTATCTTTGAACCCTTTGTGACAGTTAGTTCCTGGCTATTTTCCGTGCTGTATTGGCATATGTCTTTTTTTCCTTTATGTAGAATTCATTCTGTTTGTTTTCTTTTTTTTTTTTTTAATATTTATTTGGCTGCATCAGGTCTTAGTTACAGCATGTGGGATCTTCGTTGTGGCATGCAGGCTTCTCTAGTTGTGGTGCACAGGCTCCAGAGCAGGCGGGCTCAGTAGCTGAGGCGCACAGGCTTAGTTGCCCCGCGGCATATGGGATCTTAGTTCCCCGACCAGGGATCAAACCCGTGTCCCCTGCGTTGGAAGGCGGATTCTTAACCAGTGGACCACCAGGGAAGTCCTTAGAATTCACTCTTTTCTCTTCACATCAAAATCCTACACTTGAGAGAATGGATCTGTGGACACAGCAGGGGAAGGGGAGGGTAGGATGAAGTGGGAGATTAGGTTTGACATAAATACACTACCACGTGTAAAATAGATAGCTAGTGGGAACCTGCTGTATAGCACAGGGAGCTTAGCTCGGTGCTCTGTGATGGCCTAGTTGCGTGGGCTGGAGGGGGAGGGAGGCCCAAGAGGGAGGGGATGTGTGTATGCGTATGGCTGATTCACTTCACTGTGCGGCAGAAACTAACACAACATTGTAAAGCGATTACACTCCAAAAAAAAAAAAAAAGAGTCCTACACTTGGAGTTGTATCTCTTCAAGACACTCCCGTCAATTTATACTGAATATGATCTTTGGCACTGTCCTTAAATAAAGTAGATGCTCAGTGAATATTAGTTATATTAAGCATCAGGTGCTTTGGGTAGATTTGCTACCTTATCTCATTTACACTAAGCAGATGTGAGATTGAAGACTGTTCATTGCACTTCATCCCTGCCGTCTTAAAGAACTAACCAGAGTGAAAACAAACAGCCTCTCTAGAACATGTAATCACTAATTCTTAGTACTAGTACTTATTTTGAGAACTTCCCATGATTTAAGAAGGCCATAAACTGTGTTTGAATAAAGCAAGTTCCAAGAAGTCTAGTTTATAGATATTTGCCCCAGTAGGTGCTCAATTTTGTGAATGAATGAATCCTATGAGATAGGTACTATTATTATCAGATTAAAAATGGGATGCCTGAGGCACAGAGAGGTTAGATACCTTGCCTGGGTCGCACAAAGTAGCAAACAACAGAGCTGACACCTTAACCTATATGTCTTTGATGCCTGGCCCATATTTCCAACTCTGTCAACAGATAGCCAGGTAAACATTTAAGTGGAGTATCATTTCACATTTAATTCCATTATTACTCTTTGGCATACTACCCTTCCAGGAATACCTAGACTCCCAAATACTGTGACTAGTAACAGTAGAAAAATATTAATGTTGCTGCTGAAGCATGCCGTATCTGGTAAGAACATGTATATCAAAGTACTTGAAATCACAGATTATTTTGTAAAAAAAGGTAAGACTATATTTAGCAACAGACTTTCAAAATATATTTATAAATCTAATTGCTAAAAGCTTTGGTTTAACTTTCTTTTATAGTACCTGCTCCTCAAAATAATTGAAAAAAAAGTCTTCTAAATGGTCAACGGTTGCTTTCTTTTTCCTTTTCACTTTTAAAAATGTTACTTACTAAGAACACACATGCCAGATTTCATTTAACTGCATTTTTATAGTCCAGTCATTAGCCTACTGAAAAAAGTAGCTTAAATGGAAATACTGACATAAACCTCATTACACTGGCTCCAATGTGTTACTATTATGAAGTATCCGTCTTGAATATGTGTATGTTTTCATAGGATACTATTGAAAAGGTAATGGAAAATTAATGTTGCAGTGGAGAATTTGATTCTGTGTATATGTATTTAAACACTCTAGCACAGTGTGTGTTTACAACATCAAGGATTTTATTTGGAATTAATGATATTTAAAACGTATTTTACAACTGGCCATATATTATTTATGCTCCCTATTTTGAAGTTTTTCTCATTTCTTAGACAAAATATTTGTTTTTTGGGCTGGTACCAGACTACTTACACTCAACTTTCAGTAAGTAAAAACAAGTCTTAGGTGATCAACCTACACTATCCCTCATAAATTATTTTTTTGACATTTAAATTTTAAAGTATACTCTGCCATGCTGGGGTAGTGTGTCAAATGTTAGAAATAGCTGATCATGAAAGAATTTAAAAGATATCATCATCGAAAGGGAACCCTCCTACACTGTTGGTGGGAATGTAAATTGGTGCAGCCACTTTGAAGAACAGTATGGAGACTCCTTAAAAAACTAAAAATAGAGCTACCACATGATCCAGCAATCCCACTCCTGGGCATATAGCTGGAGAAAACTCTAATTTGAAAAAATACACGCACCCCAGTGTTCATGGCAACACTATTCACAATAGCTAAGACATGGAAGCAACGTAAGTGTCCATCAACAGATGAATGGACAAAGATGAGGTATATATACACAATAGAATATTATTCAGCTATAAAAAAGAATGAAATAGTGCCATTTGCAGCAACATGGATGGAACTAGAGATTATTTTACTAAGTGAAGTAAGTCAGACAGAGAAAGACAATTATCATATGATATCACTTATATGTGGAATCTTTAAAAAAGATACAAACAAACTTATTTACAAAACAGAAATAGACTCACAGGCATAGAAAACAAACTTATGGTTACCAAAGGGGAAAGGTGGGGAGGGATAAATTTGCATTTGGGATTAACAGATACACACTACTTTATATAAAATAGATAAGCAACAAGGTTCTACTGTATAGCACAGGGAACTACATTCAATATCTTGTAATAACCTATAATAGAAAAGAATCTGAAAAAGAACATATATGTGTGTGTGTATGTGTGTGTGTATATATATATAAAACTGAATCACTTTGCTGACACTTGAAACATTATAAGTCAGCTATGTTTCAATAAAAATCAAATGTAAATGAAAAAAAAAGATAACATCATCATCATCATCATTGGCCTTACTGGTATGGGCAGAGAAACTTGCCTATGCACTTTTCATAAAGAAGGGAAGCAAGGTAGGGAACTGAATCAGTTGAGATGGTGACAGGAATGTGCGAACATGTGCAAGGCTGGAAGGTAATTTCTTTTTATACATACTTGATATATGTGTAGATGTGTGGAAAAATAGTAGATGTGGAAGAATTCCGTGATTTGAGACTCTATAATAATTGCCTTATCAGTCTAATCATCGTACATATCAATTTGTGAAACTTGAGAAGAAATGAGTACTTTCCCTCTGGACCTAGAGCCTCTGCCACATTGTAAGTGGTTTGCAGGAAGGGGTTTGAAAGCATTGATCTTTTAAAACTGTGTAACTCTGGACAAATTACTTAACTTCTCTATGCTTCAGTTTCCATACCTTTAAAATGGAGAAAATAATAGTGTCTAACTGAGAAGATTGCTGGGACCCTTACAAGCATTATTGCACAATAAGGATTCAATAAACTTTACTACTATTATTATTTAAAGAGCAAGCAGATTTAAGTTACTTTGAGAAGAATGGCAGAGCGGAGCCCAACACACTTGGGTTCTTGTCTTGGTTTCTTATTTAACAGTGTTTAGCCAAGCTGTTGTACTCTCTGAGACCTGATTTTCTTATGAGTAAAGTGGGATGGTCATACATGTTTTGCAGGCTTGTTGGAAGAATGAGATTATGCCTGTAAATTACCAAGCATAGAGTCAGACCCAATAGTGGGTGCTTGATGAATGGGACAATTATAATTATTTACAAAAACAAACCACCACCAACAAAAACCAACCCACAGTAATAATTAGATTGAGTGCCTAAGGACACTATGTCTTTACAAAGTAGTATTACTTTACTCAGCAACATAAAGAATGAAGGTTAGTGTTCTCAGAAGCTCACGTAGTTGACATTACCTCTCAGCCAAAAGAAATATATTGCAGAGCAAGTGGTTGTAAATTCTGTGTTCTATTTATACATGATGAGGGTGTTGTGAACTCTGAAGCTACATTTTAAATCTCATGTGTGTGAGGGCTTTCTTGTTTCTTACCTTATAAAATGTCCTCATTTTAAATGTCTCTAAGTGCATGTAAACATGTATAAAATAGCCCCAAACACTCATAATAAAATAAGCAAGATCTTCTAGACCAGACCATTTTCTTTCTTCTTCATTGTTTTATTATAGTCCTCCTATCAGGATTTCATGTTTGATCTTAAAATCACAGAATTTAATAGCTGGAAGGGACCAGTCCAACACCCTAAATTTATAAGTGAGGGAGCTGTGACCTGACAAGTTTAAGTGATTGCCTAAGGCTGTATAGTAAGTTAGTAGCAGAATCTAGGTCTTTTGTCTCCAAGACCGAACATTCTGGGGTGAGAAATGACAACTGGATCCGGACAAAATTGAGGCTTTTATTACTTAGGAGAGGTGGCACTGGGGCTCTACAAAGTGACCCTCAGCATACATCTGTGTGACATTCAGCATATAGCTGAAAGAAAAGATTGGGTAAGGCTTAAAGTAAGGGACCTTTACCTGGGTGGCAGAGGCTGGCCCTCGTGAAATTTCCTGAATGGACCCATACACCGTTTATAAAGGATATTATGATCTTGGTTATGATCAGGTAATAATTATCTAAGGATGTCAGGTTGAACCAGAAAGGCAAGCATCAGGTAGATATCAAAGTAGTGGGGTGGTATATTCAAAGTCAGAAAAGCAGTAGCACCTTAGCTCCAGGGAGGCTCTGCTAACTAATAGCTTGAAGAAGTTGCTTATCTTTCAGGGCTTCAGTTTCCTCTACAGTAACTTTATAATAATACTATCTACATCTTACGGATGTGCTGATAAGCAAGGTAATTCATGAAATGAATTTAGCATAGAGTCCGGCACGAATATAACCACTTAGTAAAGAATAGCTATCGCTATAAGCCCAAGTGATCAGGCTCTTCGTGGTGGGAGATCTGTTACAGGGAGAAAATTCTATCCCTTGAGACAGAAGTACTTAGAGAACTTATTAGGTTCTCAGAGTCCTGGAAAAGTCACTCACAATTTAGGATAACATTCTAGTCTGAACAGAGAAAAGAGGTACGTAATAGAGAAATTGAGACAGAAACCTGTTTGCTGAGCAGGGCAACAAGGTGGGTATTTAGTATTTTCAAGGAGTGCAACACAGGGAATATTACGCTTTCCAGTGTATACAAGTGAGCTGGGTACATCCCAGACTCAAAAGAGATTCAGAGTGTAAGACAAATTTCAATGAGCTTATCCTGACTAGATTCAAAGATCACTGGTGGCCTTCCCTCCTGGACTCTTATACAAAGATAACTGTTAAATAACACCAAGTTAATATCTATTGTTATTAGCTACTTTAAAACTTATCATTGATGGCCAGTAGACATCTTCTTTTAGATATGACATTTCTTTCTTTTTTTAAAAAATAAATTTATTTATTTATTTATTTTTGGCTGTTGGGTCTTTGTTGCTGCATGCGGGCTTTCTCTAGTTGCAGTGAGTGGGTGGCTACACTTCGTTGTAGTGCACGGGCTTCTCATTGCGGTGGCTTCTCTTGTTGTGGAGCATGGGCTCTAGGCACACGAGCTTCAGTAGTTGTGGCACGTGGGCTCAGTAGTTGTGGCTTGCAGGCTCTAGTGCGCAGGCTCAGTAGTTGTGGCACATGGGCTTAGTTGCTCCACAGCATGTGGGATCTTCCCGGACCAGGGCTCGAACCCATGTCCCCTGCATTGGCAGGTGGATTCTTAACCACTGCGCCACCACGGAAGCCCCTAGATATGACATTTTCTAAAGATTTTTTTTTTTTCTGCTGCTTCAGAATGAGTTTTTAACTGATACGATGACTGGCTACAGCTGTATTTACAGTTTAGTTCTAAAATGTGGCTCCAGGTTTCGATAAGGCCATTTGAAAATCCATTTGAATTCCAGAAACCTGAGCAAGAAATTTGTCCCCACCATAAATTTCTGATGTCTTCCAATAGACTTGGAAATACTTGTTTTTTTCTAAGCTCTTTATACATCTTAATTTCTGTCTTTTGATCATGGAGTTTTGTGGGAAATCTGTGCAACCTGAAGCAGCTGGAGGGGGTAGATCACATGGGCATGATATATGCCAAGCCTGTGCATTAAAGATTAATAGAGAAAACACAAATAAATTCACCAATAATAAGAAACAGTTATTTGTATGCTCTTTGTAAGCCAAAATACAACCATGAAAAGAAAATGTTGAAACCAAATGAGACAGAAGACATTTCGGTTCTGTCAGCCCTCTCATTTCTTCCTTTATCCACAAGATCATAAGCTTTTATATTGGACTTTTTGAGAGTATATTATTCATATTTGTCTCCCCCTGTGCCTAATATATTACCCAGAAGAAGATATAGTAGGTCAACAATAGATATGTATTGAATGAATGAATACTGGTGACTTGAATAAGTATTCTGGGACAAGGAATAGTTTATTATGTCTGGAGAACTTTTGGATGTTTTGTGGTATGTGCTGAATCCTTTCTTTTAGTTCTCTTAGTAAGAGAACCTGTCTGATCAAATAAAATAACATCTATGAAAATTCTTTATAAATTGTGATGTGCTCTGCTAAAAGTAGGCTTTGTCAATACCTTTGTACTATTATCTTGGGAACCTGGAAAGACTACACCCTCTGAGTAAGGACCAAAGTCTAGGAGTAAGGACAATACTGAAATAGACCAACCTTAACAAAGGCTAAAGCCAATTCTTGATGAGATCAAGGTGATCTTTTAAGTAATTCAACCTGCCCATCAGAACAAAACTTAACAGAAACATCCCAGAATTTTATAGGAAGTTAACATAATCCAGAACCTTTGCAATATATCCTTTATAATTTTTAACAGACACATTTGTAGACATGTGAAAAAGCTGGAAAAAGTGACTGGTAAGGAAGGTATAAAATAATCAATTGAAGCAGACACAGAGATGGTCCAGATACTGGAATTAATAGACAAGGACTTCAAAATTAATCGTGATTAATATGTTAAAAAAACAGAGGAAAAGATGGACAAAATGATGATAAAAAGATAGGATATTTCAACAGAAATATGAAATGAATTAATAGGCATTAAAGAGTACCAAAATATATCTGACATTCAAACCCACTAGATAAATTTAACCACAGTTGGTACACAGCAAGAGAGAATTAGTGAATTCATAGAGAAGTCAACAAATAATATTCTTTTTTTCTATCTTGAACTTCAGTTTGGAATTTATTCATTCAGCCACTCTATGCCTTTGATGGGAGGGATTAATCCATTTATATTTTGAGTAATTACTGATAGGGAAGGACTTGCTTCTTTAGGTTCATTCTAGTTGAGGTTTTTTTGGCTTCTTGAATCTAGATATCCATTTCTCCCCCCAGATTTGGGAAGTTTTTTTTTTTTTAATTAATTTAGTTTTGGCTGCATTGGGTCTTTGTTGCTGCACACAGGATTTCTCTAGTTGCAGTGAGCAGGGGCTACTCTTCGTTGCGGTGCATGGGCTTCTCATTGCGGTGGCTTCTACTGTTGTGGAGCATGAGCTCTAGGTGCACGGGCTTCAGTAGTTGTGAGTCGTGGGCTCTAGAGTGCAGGCTCAGTAGTTGTGATGCATGGGCTTAGTTGCTCTGTGGCATGTGGGATCTTCCTGGACCAGGGCTCGAACCTGTGTCCCCTGCATTGGTAGGCGGATTCTTAACGACTGCGCCACCAGGGAAGCCCTGGATTTGGGAAGTTTTTAACGATTATTTCTCCCAATAGTCCTTCTGCACCTTTCTCTGTTTTCTTTCTGGGACTCCCACATGTGTATATTGGTCTGCTTTATTATGTCTTGTAAGTCCCTTATGCTTTCTTCATTCTTTATTCTTTTTGCTCCTGTGACTGGATAATTTAAAATGGCTCATCTTTGAGTTCACTGATTCTTTCTTCTGTCTGGTTAAGTCTGCTGTTGGTTAACTTAGTGAACAACAAACTCTAGTGAATTTTTTCAATCAGCTACTGTATTCTTCAGCTCCAAAATTTCATTTTAGTTCTTTGTATTTTCTGTCTCTTTAATGATAGTCTCATTTTATTCATGCATAGTTTCCCTGAGCTCATCAAACATCTTTATGATGGCTATTTAGAATTCTTTGTCAAGTAATTCATAGCAACCTGTCTTTTTAGGGTCGCTTTCTGTAGAATAATTTTGTTCCTTTGATTGGGCCATGCTTCTGTTTCTTCATGTGCCTTACAACTTTGTGCTGGGATCCATGCATTTGGAAAACCACAGCCACCTTTCCAGTCTTTATGTGCTGGCTCTGTAAAGGGAAAGACCTTTACCAATCAGCCTAGCTAGAGATTCTGGAGGCCTTTTAAACCTTTTTTGGTGGACGCATCTTCCCTGGACTGCACTTTCTCTTTTCAGGATCTCATAATCTCTTCCTCCCTCTGGTGTCTGTTTGCAGTACTGCAGGTTCTCTAGATGTGCAGCCAACTCCCAGCTCTCTTTTATTCTCAGCATCCCCCAGGTATCTAGTGTATGTTGTGTCACATAAGTGCTCTGAGACTGGAGAGGCAGAAACCAGTTGCTTAAGCAGCCCCCTGAAGAGCTGGAATAGTGGATGCATACTTTACTCGTCTCTTTCCCTGTTTGAGTGAGAGGCCACTTCGTTGTACACCTCTGTCTGTCATACTGTGGATCCTCTGGAATAGTAGATGCCACCCAGTTCTCTCTCTCTTTTTTTTCCTCAGCAGCCCCCAGGCATCTAGGGTATACTGTGTCCTGTAGGTTCTCTGAGACAAGTGAGACAGAAACCTTGTACCTCAGGCAGCGTCTCAAAAAGTCTGCACAGTGGCTGTACGTCTCAGTCTTCTCTTTCCCTCCCCAGGAAGAAGCCAGCAACTGGGAGTTTTCTCCCAATAATGATGCACTGAGTAGGGGTTGGGGGGGGAGTATGGCAGATGAGTGCCACAAATTTTCCTACTGGCTTTGATGTGACTGGTTTCACACTTGCCTGGGGACCTGGCATGCAGAAGCCTCTTAACCATTTTCTGGATTCTCATAAAGGGAATTGGTCTATGTACTGTTGTTGAGGGAAAGAGGATCTGGGGCTTCCTATTCTGCCATCTTGCTGATGTCACCCCACATCAGGTTCTCTCTTGAAGGGAGATCTTAGTGGTTCATCCCCATTACTGCCTTACTAATTATTATTATTATTTTAATATTAGTGTTTTAGATTCACTCAAATACTATATTTTACTTTATTTTCTCACCATTCCCTTTTGTATCTCATTCTTTCTAGGTTTAATTTCCTTCTTTCTAAAGCATATTTTTTTAGAAATTGCTTTGGTGAGGATCTGGTGGTGATAAACTCTCTCGGACATTATTAGTCTGAAAATGACTTTATTTCAAGATTATTCTTTAAGAATATTTTAGTTAGGTATAAACTTTTATGTGGAAAAGAAATCCTATATTGCCTGTTGTTATATCTCAGAATTATCACCTGACTTCTATTATTGCTATAGAGGTTTCTGCTACCGATCTAAATGACATTCTTAAAAAGGACAGATTATCTTTTTATTTGGATGATTTTAACATTCTTATTTTGTCTTTGATATTCTTCAGTTTTATTATGGTTTATCTAGATGTACGTTTCTTCTTCTTTGTTCCACTTGGGATCCATTGAGTTTACAGAACTAATTCTCAGGCATTATCTTTTCATATATAGCATTTCCCTCATTTTCTCTATTCTCTCCATTTATAACTCCATTTGGATGCTTTAATTTTAACCTCCTTGTCTCTTAATATCACTTTTACGTTTTTGATCTCTTCTTTTTTATGAATTCTAGCTAATTTTTAAAAACCTCTATTCCAGGCAGCAGTTCTCCTTTCAGCTTTCTGATATGCTCTGTAACCTGTCCATTGAGTTTTAAATATCAATTATATTTTTATTATTAAAAATTCTATCTTGTTCTTTAAAAAATGTACCTTTTTTGAGAGTAACTTATACTTTTCTCATATGTATGAATCTACCCCTCATTTTAAAAAACATTTTAGCCATGGTT
This sequence comes from Aethalodelphis obliquidens, assembly GCF_003676395.1. Lineage (NCBI taxonomy): Eukaryota > Metazoa > Chordata > Mammalia > Artiodactyla > Delphinidae > Aethalodelphis > Aethalodelphis obliquidens. Next base: position 12,625,695 of record NW_020837971.1, read on the forward strand.
ATTTTATGTTTTCTATCTGGAAACACCATTAGTTGAAGATCTTGTGATTCTGATTCTGCTCTTTATTGTTTCTGCCAACTCCTGCTCATAGTAGCTTATTTCCTTGTATATTGTGTAATGTTGGATTGTGGGCTCAAAGATAATTGGGCTATCTCAGTGTAAATCCTTTTCAATTTAGGTTGAGGGTGTTCTTCTGAATAGAGTTTGTATTTACTTCTTGCATGGCACCCTAAGGGACCTAATGGAAAGCAGGGACCATTTTTTTGGCTTTCGCTATTCAGACCCTAGTGATAGATTTGAACTTCTTTAAGGAAAAGCCATGATTTGGATTATTCAGGGAAGTCTTTTTTCCTCCCACCTTTTCTCATGAATGGGTCTTTCTCATTACACTTTTACCCTTTATGTGTTCCAGCTTTATGATGGTTTCCCAAGGGGCTTTTCTAACCTGTCACAGTCCTGGTTTAGATGGTAGTTAAGTGGTTCAGTTTTGATTACCAACTTTGAAAAATTTAGGACAAGAATTTGGAAGTGGGTCAGTGTTACAAAGAGAATTCCTGTAGAAGTCATGGTTCAATCACAGAGCTGAAGGAGAAGAAAGAGACTGAGGAGAAAAGCACAGAAATCCCACAGAGTAGGAGGAATTGGATTGGAAGGAAGTAAGATTGCATAGTTTCTCTCAAGGGTAAAACAGGAGAAGATGGTTAGGAAGGGCAAGGAGATCAAAAAAAGTGAGGACTTTGAGAAAAAAATGTTGTGATTAAGATGTCAGTTGAGAGTAGATTTGGTGAAGTGCTGAATAGGAGCCATCCCAGGCAAGGAAGGGAGGAATGAATGAATGGTAGGGAATGGAAGCAGAGACGGACTACTATCTGAGAGCAGAATAATTTATTATATATAGTTACGTAATTAAAAACTGAGTATTAATTGAACAACATGTGGAGGGAGGTTCCTGAAGAACTTAAACTATTTGGTCTTCGCAAATGTCATTTTCTTCTCAGAACACCTGATGAATGAGATTTCATGATCATTTTTTAAAAGACACCCTGTCTAAATAATTAGCTATCATATTTAAAAAACGGAACTTTATTGGATGGAAAATATGGATTAAGGCAAAATAAATCAGTATTCTCTTGGCGTTTAGCCAAAGCCTTCATTTAGGGACTTATATAAAATTGCAAACATAGTTTATTCTTTAGGGGATAATATTAAATCACACTTTAAATATATCAGTTAATTTGTGAAACAACACTGAAGAAAATGAAAGGTCACACTCTATAGATTCTTCTGGATGTCAGCAGGGTCCTTGCTCCTGTATAGGCCTAACAGTTTGCCTGGCCCTTTTTAAACTTTTCTGTGGAACACTCTTCTGGGAAAAATTAATTGGCATTCTTACCAAAAGAGTTTCATGATCAAACTAATTTGGCAAACTCCTTTTTTTAAAATTCTAGGCCCCTTTTGGAGATTCATAAATTTGCTAGCACATTAAGGGTTTTGAAGAGTAGAGTAAAAAAGCTGTTGAGCTTGCATTTCTCAAACTTATTCAAGTGAAGAAAAGTTTTGTGTGTGTGGTGCTGAGAGAGAAAAACAGAGGGAACATTGTTATTAACACCCTACGGAACAGTGTTTTGTGAAACTAATTTGGGAAATGCTGGCTTAAAGTCTTCTGTAAAAATCCATTTTCAAATAAATATGAGATCCTCCTATATGTCAGGCCCTGTGTGGAGCAAACGGATCATAAGTCCATAAGATATAGACCCAGCCTTCTTGTTCACTACTCCCCCAAACTCCAGTGTGCAGGAGAACTTCAGTCAGATACTGACCCTGAATTTGCATCATATGGCACAGTTTAGGACATCTAGGATTAAATCTTTTTTGGTTCTAACAAGCAGAAATGCAGTCAAACTAACTCATAAACAGGGATGGGGGGGTGGATAAGGGGAGGCTATTGTAAAGCTACAGAGATTTTGCAGAAAGGAAAGTACAGTTCCATTTCATGAGAATCAGGATGCCATCGGGCGTGCGGCAGTTGCTTAGTCCTTGTCTGTTTCTTTGGTGTAGTCTGGTCTTTTGTCTCAGTTTTAGTCTTTCTGAGGCTTTCTTACTTAATTACTTAAGCCTCATATGATCATTCCAGCCCCACCCCCAAGTGGCCTTTTGAATTGTCAAGCTGATGTAATTGATTCCTGATCGGTGAATCGATTGGCTGGCTTGGGAGTAATACCCACGTGAGTCTCGTCAACCAGGGATGAGGAGTGGTCGGTCACGCCATGTACAGAGCTGCTGCTTCGGGGGTGTTGAGGGAGGAGTGCAAATTAAACATTTACCGTAATTGGGATGAAGAATTTTAGTGTTTGAGAAGACAAGCAATGGTAAATTATTTCCAGCACATTCTATTATGCATAAAAATGCTTAACTAGCTCCCATCTTTATTTACAGAGCATGAATCCCAGAGGAACTGAAATGAAACAATTATTCAAACAGAGAATAAACTCTGAAATAAAACAATCTCCTGTAACCCCTGACCTTTTAGCTAATATGACCTGTTAATGTTGGCAGGGGTCATAGAAATACCAAATACCTTTTCTTAAGTGGTTATGGAGATGAGAAAAGAATTATTGCTTTCTTCACCTTTTGACCTACTGGAAGGACTTACTGAAAAATTTTTTTCAGGTTGTTTTGGAAGAATGCTTCTAATGGCTCTGATTTTAAATTACTTTGGAAGGGACAACTTCCTAGTTGGTCTAAATTTTGATGCAAAAGAACCTTGCATAACACTCCCATGACCTCAGTTGTGGTGTATGTGCCCATGTGAGTGAGTCCAGCGCTTTTGGGTCACCAGTGATTGAAACAGGAATGTACAGAATAATATTCAGAGTACATATTGTTTTTTCTTGTATGTCATGAAATGGAAATAGTTGAGGTACATTTTGAGACTTCAGTCCTCTAGCAATTCAGCATGACTCCCTCTGCTGAAAAGCCTGGGCTCGTTTTTCCCTTCTTCTTAGAGGCACACACAGAAGGGTCTACTGACCTTTCCATCGACAGATTCAGGCTTCACTCAGTTTCCAGATTCATAAGGACTTGAGACAAGAAACAATTAATCCATGCTCAATTCTGTTAATTTTGCCTTTTGATTTTTAGCTTCCCAGGGAGAGAATTCATTGATCATTTAGTCTTCAAAGATTCTGGCTTTTAATATAGTTATTTCTCACTACAGTAGCAATTCATCATTCTGGTCTCTTCCTTAATCTCACATGCATGACAGATGGCCTGGGTTAGGCTCCCAGGTCCTGATCACACAGAAGAAGGAATGAGTCCTTTAAAGAACTGGTTCAGATCCTGGAATGTGGCCATCTCATCAAGGTCCTACCAGCTGCTTGCAGCCTACCACCTTTTCCATCACTTTCCTTAGTTAGAGATGTCTATAACTATTTAAAATGGAGCCTTCCTCTAAGCTTCTTCGGACCCTGGAGTTGACTTGTTTAAGATACTTGGTTATCCCATGAGGACTACATTTCACTTGTTCCTGTGAGTCAGCCGGGCCTTACCATAAGCACTTATTCTTCACTGCATAAGTTGAGTAGCCATTAGTTCTTCCCATGATCTTTGGGCCAAGCCCAAAGATGTATTGCGAACCTGTATACTTTAGATTCCAAGCCTCTGTACAGGAACCCATTTTATATTTGGATGCAAAAGAAATTTTACTTCCAGTTAATGTTCAATTATTTGGTAGTAGCTATCTGGGTTATTTGTTGGAAAGAATACTAAGGCTGATCCTATATGCTTCAAGACAGAGTGCCAGAGTTACACAGCAACATCTGCTATGGGTACCGGTTTGGGGAGATGATGATGGAATTGATGGTTGGAGGTGGTGGCGGTATGAATGCATCTTTGATGGTCCTGCCCTGTGGTGAGATGCTAGGAGATTTCTCCTCACCATCCTATAGGATAACAACTTCCTTGCCTCCAAACACCGCAATGGGTTAACAAACCCTTGGCTTTGAGTGTTAGGGAGGTAAAGGAAGAGATCTTTCAGGACAACTAAATGGCTTCTGAAAATGGGAGGGCTGTCTTGTGAATGGGCAAAATTTTGACCGTGGTAGAATGAATAAGTGCTTAATTAGGGGGACTGAGTCTTGCATTGTTCCAACTACAGGATACATCCGGAACTCCTAATGGAATTATAGTCTCCATCTCCCTATAAACTTATCTTCACCCTTAAACTTAGGCAATAACCTGTGAAGAAGGAAGTTTGTTGTGGGAATCAATTCTGAGCATGTTTGTCATTCTCAGTGAGTCCTCACCTTTGGGTCCCTGACACTTCCTCCTCTTTCCTACTTCACGTTTCCTAGTTTTGCCAGCAAGCCTTTTGTATACTGTCTAGTATTTCTTGAATTGCTTGGTTTGCTGTGATCGAGCATTAATACATCGGCTTTGATTTAATAAAATGTATTAAGCTTCTGTTATGCCAGATATTGTCCTAGATGCTTGGTGTAGCTGCAGCAGGCTCTAAGTTCTTATCTGCCAGCCAGGCTCCCATGCTCACCTGATGTCACTGCCATTGCTTCATATGTCTTTGTTCAAAGGCTTGGGCTTCTGCTTTTGCTTATATTCTCTGAGGTTCTCATCTAGTTAACTACCTGGTTACTATCCCTCCACCCTTTGGCTTTCTTTCACAATTCTTCATGTGGGAATTTGGAGGCAAGTCTCTGAACCTCATTCCCATAACTGGGATCCTGCAGCCTCTGCCTATAAATCTCAGGAGCCGACTGCCTACTGTCAGACTTTCAAGAATTAGTCTGTCAAAATTCCTTACTCCATTCCCTTCCTATACCCCGATACTTTATCTGGCTGAATGCCTTTCTAAGCCATGCTTATTCACACTTTCTATACTCTGGGCTGAAGTTCCACTTTCAACTGGACCGGTACCCCAGTGCCTCTTCAGGTCTAGTGGGTAGGTCTAATGTCAGGCCTCTCCCCTAATCCCAGTCTCACCGTGTGTGCCTTACATTTTGTCATTGATAAATCTTGAGACATGATGGAGTTAAAATGTGTTTCAAAAATCTTATTGGCAATCCACTCTATAATCCACTTTACAATAATATTGTTATTGTAACTGTGGTTAATATTCTGTTCTAGCTATATTTTTTGCTTGAAGGTGAACTGTTATGGTGACAGCCTGAATAAAGTTCTAGCGTATGAATGCTTTTAACTAGTCTTAGATAAATGTAGGCTCATTGTCAGAAATGATATTCTCATGTATGGTACATAACTAGTACGGAACTATGACTGTTGTAACACGTTGGAGATAAAACAAAGAGCACTTAAAAAATGCTTAACACAGTCAAGGAATTTTTACCTTGAAGTGCTCCTGAAAAATCAGTGTGGACTCTTGTCCAGAAATTTTTGTTACTTTCCGTTAAATAGTAGGTGCTTTTGGCAGGCTCTTCCAAACAATCTGGCTTAAAACAATCAATTTATAAAACAGTCGGCTCAGAATCATCAAAACTGGTTTCTAACCCATACTTTCCAGGAAAAGCAACCCCGTGTGCCATTGTACATTGTGTCCAAGATACACGATGGCTGCCTTCTTGAATAACAGCCGGCTTTCCTCACAAAGGACTTCTTTTTTAAGAAAAATAATATCCACTGATAATTTGTGAAGAAGATGCAAAATAGGACAGTTTCCATTTCCTTTCTTGCCCTTGCCTGCACACCTAGTATCAAATAATGAGTGATTGAAAATTCTAAATATTTTTTATTTGAAATGGGATTTAATTGATTTGAAGGAGCTCAAGGAACATTCAAACTTCCTATATGGTATTGGAAAATCCTGACCTGGATCTGGGGTGGCAGGAAATCAGTACATAATATTGCTTTCAAAGCTATTCTAGAATTCAGGACAAGGGCTTGTATTTAGTATTCAGAAATGGGTGTTCAAAACTGCTTATTCCCCATGAAAAAATGTGTAGAGAAGTAGGTAGTAGGTGAAATTAGGGCCTCCCGGGCTCCTTTACCACTTTGCACAGTTCCATCCCATAGATGACACTGTTCTTGAGCTGTAAGCAGTTTGTGTCTCATTGCCATCTGGCTCAGCCATAAGGTGAACTGAACTGTTAGTGGTAGGAAATAGTGCTCTAAATTTGTCACGATGTACTAGCACAGACCCAAAGTCATAACTTCTTGACATTCCAGAAAACATTCTCATGGCCATGAGTTAAACTTCATGGAATGTCTCTTTCCGGTGGGTGATGAAGTCGTTTAGCAATGGTTACCTTTTGTGGAAGAAAATCTTGTTAAAAATTAAGTAGCTCCAGGAGGGTTTGAAGTTGGTGCCCTTGTTTTTGAAGTAGACACACTACCAACTGTACGTACCTTTTTTAGATCAGAGAAAATACTGATGCACTGATACAGTAGTTTGAGAGGGTGACGGAGGAAGTTCCTGTTTTCCTTTTCCCATTTGATCGTCTGATAATATATTGAGTTGATGCAGAACTTCTAGAAGTCCTTCTGTAGTTCTGTCAGCTCAGTAATGAAGACATCGTCAGAGCAGGTTAGCATGGCTGGAAGCTCAGAAAGCAGGGTATCTGGGGATCAATAGCAACTTCAAGAGCAGTGGGAATTCCTGACTGACCTCTTACTTTGCTGCTTTCCTGTCTGCTCAATATTCTCTACCCCTGTATGTTACATCTCTCCCCTTCAGTTTCTCAGGTGTGGTCACAGTTTACATCTGAAACTGCTCTAACTACAGGAACTAAACTTTGAATCCCTGTGTCCTCTTTACATGTCTCCCAATGTGCTCATAAGTTGTGCAGTTTCCTTGGGATATCTAATCTCTTGTTCCATCAGTATTTTCTCAGCCTGAAAACCACCTTTCTCCCAAGGAGAAGGGGTTGATTATGACTAGAATGTGAAGAGAACCATGCAATTTGTGTGGTCTCCCTGCCAGTGCAACTTGTCACCCTTGAATAAGCACAGCTCACAATGAGAGGTGTTTATTTTCTGAGGAATAATGAAATCTGGTCTCTGAGGAAAGGCTTGGTGTTGGCCTGTCCTTTCAAAACTACAGACACTTGCTGCCCTTTCTCTCATCATTTCATGCAGAAGCAATTGTTTCTTTCCTCTTGAGGCTTAAATTTTTTTTTTTTTTTTTTTGCGGTACGCGGGCCTCTCACCGCCATGGCCTCTCCCGGTGCGGAGCGCAGGCTCAGCGGCCATGGCTCACGGGCCCAGCCGCTCTGCGGCATGTGGGATCCTCCTGGACCGGGGCACGAACCCGTGTCTCCTGCATTGGCAGGCGGACTCTCAACCACTGCGCCACCAGGGAAGCCCCAGAGGCTTAAATTCTTTACAAGAGAAACATCCCAGCCCTGAGTGTTTGTGGGCCAGTCTGATGCTTTTGATTTGAGTTCTCCCTGTGATGGAAAACCTGCTAGAGGTGTGTGTGTGCATAGCATGTGGTCACTAATCTTGCCTGGTATGGGGAGTGAGGTGACCAAGGCAATGAGGTAAGAGAGTTTGCAGAGTGGATAAGGGCCCAGGAATCAAGATCCAAAGGGTTAGAATGCACTAGGGAGTTCCTTTTATGTAGGAACCAGCATATTAGTAACTATTTAATAATAATGATATTTATTGAGTCCTTACCTTTTATCAGCAGCTATTCTAGTCACCTCACACTGTTGCTCTCACTTCACATTGAAACTGCTTCGCTTCAGTAAACACTAAATGAAGCGTTTTACATTTTGACCATCCATAGTCTCCTGTCTTCCACTGTGCATGTTCAACTACTCCCACTATGGTTGGTCTTTGACTTCATCAGGATTTCTTATCCACTGACACCTCTCCCTTTGCCCTATCCATAACCTCCTCCTATCTCTACCACCTTCTTCCATATCTAGATAGTCCATAGCTCATGGTTCAATAACCTTCTGGCTAGTTTTCTAATTTTCCTACACCTGTATCTTTTGTCATATCCATCTGACAAAACGCTAGAGAATGCAAATATCCATTTATTCTATGTCTGAAACTGAGAGACGATGGAGAAAGTCACTCATTTGGGCTCTCAGCACTTCAGCATTCCAGTTATGCTTATCTTGCCAGTTTTCTGTCCCTTTCTCTTCAGTGATACATCAGAACGTCTCCACTCTTTTTGGTCTTCCAGTCTCATTTATCCCAACGCTGCTCTCAGCTGATGACTTCACCCCTTAGTTCACAAGCAAATAGAAGCACTGGGAACTTCCTCAACCTCCCATCACCAGACCATCACGGGGACCTGTATCTGCACCCATGCCCATCCTGTGTTCTCAGTCTTTTGCTTATTCTTCCCCTTCACAGCCAGACTTCTCAAACAGATGTTCACATGTTCTCTCTCCATCTCCGTAACTGTTCCTTAATCCTTGATCTGTTTCAAACTGCATTCTGTCCACTTTGTGACACCAGCACAGCACTTGCTGAGTTGATGAAAGACCACCTTGTGGGCATTCTTCAGTCCTCATCTTATTCCCTGGCTAACTCCTCTTCTGCCTGGGCTTCAAATGAGGGTGACCTTCAGATTATCCCTTGGCTCCCTTTATTTCCCACTCTACAGTCTGAACTCTCTTCCTAAATGACTTCATCTACGTGTTAGCTTCACTTATAGTTATAAGCCAGTGACTCCCAAGTTTTATCTACAGTTCAGCCTTTCATCTGGTCCCCAAGTCCTGCTCACTTGAAATTTCCACTGGAGTATCTCAAAAGTTCCTCAGAATCCTAAATGTTACCCATGACACCTTCTTCTTCCTCAGCCTTCAACTCTTAACCATCATAGTCAAGTCATTACCAAATGCGTACATTTTACCACCTAAATATTTCTTGAACCCATTTTCTTCCTCCTCTGTTGTCGGGGCCCTAATCTAATATGCCATCATCTTTTAAAAAAATTAATTAAGAAAAACTTTGAAATAATCGTAGATTCACATGTATTTTAAGAAATAGTAGAGATAGAGCCTGTGTACCCTTTACCCAGTTTATCCCATTGGTAACATCTTGCAAAACTCTAGTGCAGTATCACAACCAGGATATTGACATTGAGATACAGAACGTTATCATCACCACGAGGATGCTTCTTGCTTTTCTTTTTTTTTAAATTAATTTTTTAGAGCAGTTTTAGGTTCCAGATTGAACAGAAAGTATAGAAATTTTCCCATATATCTCCTCCCCCTACACATGCACAGCCTCCACATGTAAAATTGGTATAACTGCATTGACATACTATAATCATCCAAAATTCATAGTTTACATTAGGGCTCACACTTGGTGTTGTCCATTCTATGGATTTAGACAAATGACACTTATCCACCATTATAGTATCATACAGAGTATTTTCACTGCCCTGTAAATTTTCTATACTCTGCGTATTCATCTTTCCCTCCCCACAGTCTCTGACAACTACTGATATCTTTTTACTCTGTCCATAGTTTTGCCTTCTCCAGATTTTCATATAGTTGAGAATCATACAGTATGTAGCCTTTTCAGATTAGCTTCCTAGTAATATGCATTTAAGGTTCCTCCGTGTCTTCTCATGGCTTGATAGCTCACTTCTTTTTAGTGCTGAAAAATATTCCATTTTCTGGACGTATAACAGTGCGTTACCCATTCACCTACTGAAGGACATTTCCTTAAACGGTCACTTGGCCATCCCCTTAGTGTTTCCTTCTGACCATACTTTCTCATTTTTTACAGTATTGATGGGCTGAGAATTTTCCAAATCTTTCATTTCTGCTTCCTCTTTGCTTGTCTTTAACTTGCACTATATTTATATTTATTTATATTGTACAGTCAGGAGGAGCCAAGTCGCACCTTCAATATTTTGCTTAGAAATAGCTTAAGTTAAATATCCAGTTTCGTCACTTGCAAGTTCTACCTTCTACAAAACGCTAGAACATGAACACAATTCAGCTAAGTTCTTTGCCACTTCATAACAAAGATCACCTTTCTTCCAGTTTCCAGTATCATGTTCTTCATTTCTGTGACCTCATCAATATGAATTTTACGCCCAGCATTCTGTTCAGGATTACCTAGGTATTCTCTGAGAAGATTGAGGCTTTCTCTACAACTAACTCTCTTTTATTTCTGAGCTTTCAACAGAATTGCCCCTAAGAGTCCAGTCACGGCAATGCAGACTTTTTCTAGCATGCACCTCAAAACTCTTCCAGCTTCTACCCATTACCCAGTTTTAAAGCTGCTCCCCCATTTTTAGGTATTTGCTACAGCACTCCATTTCTCAGTACCAATTTCTTTGTCCATTTGGGATGCTATAACAGAATGCCATAGACTGGGTGGCTAAAACAGCAGACATTTATTTCTTATTTCATTATTTCTTGACAGTTCTCAAGGCTAGGAAGTCCAAGATCAAGGTGCTGGCAGATTTGATGTCTTGTGAGGCCTCTACTCCCTGGTTTGGAGATGGCTGTGTTCTTGCTCCTAATACCATCTCACTGGGGGTTAGGATTTCAACATAAGAATTTGCGGAGGATATAAACATTCAGTATATAGCAAAATATAGTACTTTAAAATTCTTATTTAAAATATATTTATTAAATAAACACTGTAGCAATAATAACAGGGAACAAATAATCATGTAAAGAACTCATAATCTTACCTTCATCCTAATACATCTACTTGGTGAGCCTTAGTCTAATTATATCCTGGTAGCTGAGCTGCTATTCAGTATTTACTTTCCAATGGTCATTAACTAATTACCTCTGCTTAAAATTAAAAAAAAAATTTATATTGGTAAAAATATGTTTCATGTTACGGTTCAGGCTTAAGGAAGAAACAGGCACTTCTTTATTAATTAAAAGGAAATGAACACCCCCCAAAACATAAACTCATTGAACATGTCACTGATCCAAAATTTTGAAAACCTTTCTTCATGTTATACTTGGCAACACACGTTGTTACTTCACATTACTTATCCACTCCCCAACTCACCTTTCCCCATAAAAAAGAAAGCCAACAAACAACCCGTGTAACTTCGTAATTATCAGTGGTTTGTTGAGACATCTTTGCTCAAAATCCTTGTCCTCCGTCATAGCTCTGTTGTAGACCTCCTTTCTGCAGTTTAAGAAACACTAATGCATTAGGTATAACACTAATTTTGCTTTTATATTCCCTTGCCTGGTGGATAAGGGAATACAAACATTTAAAATGGTTCATGTAATATCTCAGTAGCATTAATTTCCAAATCAAGCAAAAATGTAAATAGAATAAAACCCGATTATAGTGTTTTGCTTGAGATCCATTTTAGCCACAACTCTATTATACGGAAGCAATCATTTGAGTGATTTATTAACATTTTATAACCATTTATTAATTGCCTCCAATTCTTCAGATACCACATAGTATATAGGAAGAATAAAAGAAAAAAAATACAGTCAACCAACTGAGTCTACCTGCACTGTACTACAGAACTTTCTGTGATGTTCTCTATCTGGACTGTCTCACATGGCAGCCACTAGCCACATATAGCTATTGAATGGTTGACATGTAGCTAGTATGTCAGTGTAACTGAACTGTTAACTTAATTTTTCTTAATAACAGCTTTATTGAGATATAATTCACATACCATACAATTCATCCATTGAAGCTGTACAATTCAGTGGTTTTTAGTGCATTCACAGAGTTGTGCAGTCATTACCACAGTGAATTTTAGAACATTTTCATTGCCTCAGTAAGAAAGCCGGTACTAGTGCAGTCACTTTCCAAGTTTCCCCAACTTCCTCAGCCCTAGGCAGGCACTAATCTTTCTGTCTCCATTGATTTGCCCATTTGGGACGTTTCGTATAAATGGAATCACAATTTGTAGTCTTTTGTGACTGGCTGATTTAATTTTAGTTTATTTAAATTTAATACTCACATGTGGCTAGTGGCCACCGTAAGAAGCAAGTGAAGTAAAAGACCAAATACAGATGCTTAAGTAATGCTGAAGGTTAGGAGAAGATAATCCTGTAAAAGGGGCATGTGGAAAACATGTCAGAGAGATTGGAGATGAACCCAGACAAAGCCTAGAGACAAGACACTTTCCTGAAGGAGGGTATGGTTAACAGTACCAAATAATACAGAGGGGTCAAGAAAGAATTATTTCAGTGTAGTGTTAGGATAAGAATCCTGATGACAAAGGGCATTGGAATGTGGTGGTTGGTGAAGAACTGGCACTTTAATATTATTTAGAGATAGAGGGAAGGGAGAAAATTTCAAGATAGCTTGAGAGGGGTGTCGGGATTGATGCAAATCTTATTTTATTTTATTTATTTATTTAAAAATTTATTTATTTTATTTATTTATTTTTGGCTGCATTGGGTCTTTGTTGCTATGCGCGGGCTTTCTCTAGTTGCGGTGAGTGGGGGCTACTCTTCATTGCGGTGCATGGGCTTCTCATTGCAGTGGCTTCTTTTGTTGCATAGCATGGGCTCTAGGCTTGCGGGCTCAGTAGTTGTGGCAGGCGGGCTCAGTAGTTGTGGCTTGCGGGCTCTAGAGCACAGGCTCAGTTATTGTGGCGCACAGGCTTGGTTGCTCCGCGGCATGTGGGATCTTCCTGGACCAGGGCTCGAACACATGTCCCCTGCATTGGCAGGTGGATTCTTAACCACCACACCACCAGGGAAGCCCCAAATTTTATTTTATTTCTAATATTTTTAGTGTAAGCACGAGCTTACATGTAAGCAGAAGAAAAGGATCCAGTGGAAATGAAGACATAAAAGTTAATTGAGCAGGGTTCTGAAGGATGTGAGTGAAGGTAAAACTAAGGTCATTAGCCTAGGAGTAAGATGTGCCAAGGAAGATAGAAGTTATCTTTCTCAGAGGCAGGAGTAAGTGAAGAAAAAGTAGTTGAAGATACAGAGCAAGTTTTACATAGAGAGGAAACTAAAGCAACTCATTTACTTAAAGAAAGCAGGAATGAGGCCTTCTGAGGGTAAAATTTGTTTCCTCTGACCATCACTGTGATCAAATGTGGATCAGGGAGGCTGCAAATTACTCCATGGGGCTAAGGCTATGGGAGGTGGAGGCATCAGTCACTAATATGTCTCTGGCTTTTACCAAATGACCATGTCTCCTAAAAGGAACAGGCATTCTCAGATACATAAGGCCACACGAGGTCCAGGTGTGTCATTTTTCACTTACTAGAAAGTGAAAATTACCCAAAAGTTTATATCTAAGATTTTCAAAGACAAAAATATAGCTCCATTACTCATCTTCCTTCCACCCCACTCTCCTTTCTTTCCTCCTTCTCTCCTCCCTCCCTTATTTCCTTCCTTTTTTCCCTGTATTCTTCGTATGCTTTGTAGAAAACAATGTACCGTCATTCTTTTTGCCCTATGAGAAAAACTGGAAACAAACAAAACACAGAGTTTGGGGAAAATCCAACATTAATCCATACTATAATGAATATAGAATTTGATGTTATGAAAATCCAGTATTTTCTTTATTTTTCTAAGTCATACATTTCCCCCCCTGCTTCCAATGATATAACACTTAGTGGAAGAGATGGGAAGTGCTTTGAAAACCTCAAATGACAATTATGCAAATATAAGAGAAAAATATACTAATTAGTTGATATTGATTTAACTAATAACATTACTTTAGAACAAGGATTCTATATAAAAGTTTGAAAAATTAAAGACAATTTTTGTGGTATTCTTAATATGTAAAATTATATAATTATGTATGTATGTATTTATTTTAGGCTTTTAAAACCAAGGATGGATATCTCGTAGTTGGAGCAGGAAATAACCAACAGTTTGCTACTGTGTGCAAGGTAATCTATAATATTTGGGATGGGTGGATAATATATGCAACAACTTATTTTGCACAAAGCCAGGAAAATTCAGTTTTGCCTAGAGCAATGTTGCTAAGTCTATACTCAAGACTCCCTGTGTTAGCACCTAAAAGTATGCTTTTTCTATGCTTACAAATCCTAAGGATAGGGTCTAAATTAGCACTCTGGTTTTGTAAAATTGATGTATCTGGCTGTATTTTTTTTTTTTTTTTTTTGTGTACGCAGGCCTCTCACTGTTTTGGCCTCTCCTGTTGCGGAGCACAGGCTCTGGATGTGCAGGCTCAGTGGCCATGGCTCAGGGGCCCAGCCGCTCCACGGCATGTGGGATCTTCCCAGACCGGGGCACGAACCCGTGTCCCCTGCGTCGGCAGGCAGACTCTCAACCACTGCGCCACCAGGGAAGCCCTCTGGCTGTATTTTTAAATGAAGAATAATAGTAGCTTAAATTATGCTAAAAATTGACCTGTCTACTAGTCCAAACAAAAAGGGAAAAGTCATTTTAAAGGGATTTTTAATACCAGGATTGTTTTTCTGAGAAAAAGAAAGGAACAGAGGAACTAGAAAACAATCAGAATACAATTAACAAAATGGCAAAAAGTACATATCTATCAATAATTACTATAAATGTAAATGGACTAAATTCACCATTCAAAAGACATGGAGTAGATGAATAGATAAAAACACAAGACCCATATGTACGCTGCCTACAGGAGACTCACTTCAGATGTAAGGACACACACAGACTGAAAGTGAATGTATGTAAAAAGTATTTCATACAAATGGAAACCAAAACAAAGCTCTGGTAGCAATATTTATATCCAACAAAATAGACTTTTGTGATAAGAGACAAAGAAGGGCGTTGCATACTGATAAAGGGGTCAGTCCAACAAGAGTATATAACATTTGTAAATATTTACGCACTCAGCATAGGAACACATAAATATAGAAAGCAAATGTTAACAGAGCTAAAGGAAGAACTAAACATCAATACAATAATAGTATGGGACTTTACTACCCCACTTACATGAATGGATAGATCATCCAGACAGGTAATTAATAAGGAAACATTGGTCTTAAGTTAGACCAGATGGACTAAACAGATATATAAAAACAGTTCATCCAAAAGCAACAGAATACACATTCTTTCTCAAGTACCCATGGAGCATACTCCAGGATAAATCATGTGTCAGGCCACAAAACAAGTCTTAATAAATTTAAGAATATTGAAGTCATACCAAGCATCCTTTCTGACCACAATGGTATGAAACTAGAAACGAATTACAAGAAAAAAAACTGGAAAATCACAAATGTGTGGAGATTAAACAACATGCAACTATAAAAATGACTGGATCAATGCAGAAATTAAAAGAAATTTAAAAAATACTTTGAGACAAATGAAAATGGAAATACAACATACCAAACCTTATGGGTTGCAGTAAAAGCAGTTGTAAGAGGGAAGTTCATAGCGATAGATGGCTACCTCAAGAAACAAGAAAAATCTCAAATAAACAACCTATATTTACACCTCAAGGAACTAGAGAAAGAAGAACAAACAAAGTTAGTAGAAGGAAGGAAATAACGAAGATCAGAGCGGAAATAAATGAAATAGAGACTAAGAAGACAATAGAAAAGATCAGTGAAACTGAGAGCTGGTTCTTTGAAAGGTAAACAAAATTGACAAGCCTTTAGCTAGGTTCAAAAAAAAAAATCAGAAATGAAAGAGGAGGTGTCATAATTGATACCACAGAAATACAAAGGATTGCAAGGGACTGTTATGGACAATTATATGCCAACAAATTGGACAACCTAGAAGAAATGAATAAATTCCTAGAAATGTACAACCTTCCAAGACTGAATTATGAAGAA
Organism: Aethalodelphis obliquidens; assembly: GCF_003676395.1. Classification (NCBI taxonomy): domain Eukaryota; kingdom Metazoa; phylum Chordata; class Mammalia; order Artiodactyla; family Delphinidae; genus Aethalodelphis; species Aethalodelphis obliquidens. The sequence continues at coordinate 12,641,377 of NW_020837971.1, forward strand.
ATAGAAAATCTGAAGAGACTGATTACTAGTAAGGAGATTGAATTAGTAATCAGAAACCTCCTAACAAACAAAAGTATAGGACCAGATTGGTAAATTCTGCCAAACATTCAAAGAAGAATTAGTGCCAGTTGTTCTCAAACTCTTCCAAAAATAGAAGAGGAGGGAACACTTCCAGATTTATATTACAAGGTCAGCATTACTGTGATACCAAACCCAGCAAGGACACCACAAGAAAAGAAAACTACAGGCCAATGTCCCTAATGAGTACAGAGGTAAAAATTCTCAACAAAATATTAGCAAACTTAATTCAACAATACATTAAAAGGATCTTACACCATCATCAAGTGGGATTTATTTCTGGGAGGCAAGGATGTTTCAACACACACAAATCAATCAATGTGATATATCATACTATTAGAATGAAAGAAAGGAATCATGACCATCTCAATAGGCATAGAAAAAGTATTTGACAGAATTCAACATTCATAATAAAAAACTCTTAGATTAAGTATAGAAGGAACATATTTCAACATAATAAAGGCCATATATAACAGGCCTACAGCTAACATCATGTTCCGTGGTGAAAGGTTGAAAGCTTTTCCTCTAAGATCAGGAACAAGACAAGGATGCCCACTCTCACCAGAGTTATTCAACATAGAATTGGAAGTCCTAGCTAGAGCAATCAGGCAAGGAAAAGAAAGAAAAGTTATCAGAATTGGAAAGGAAGAAGTAAAATTACTTCTACTTGCAGATTACATGACTTTATAGTTAGAAAATCCTAAAGATTCCACCAAAAATCTATTGGAATAGTAAATGAATTCAGCAAAGTTACATGATATAAAAGTCAATATACAAAAATCTATTGTGTTTCTGTACACTAATAACAAACTATAAAAAATGGAAATTAAGAAAACAACCTCACAGTTGCACCAAAAAGAATAAAATACCTAGGGATAAATTTAGCCATGGAAGTGAGAGACCCATACACTGAAAATTGTAAGACATTGATGAAAGAAATTAAAGAAGACACAAATAAATGAAAAGATATTATGAAAAGATATTCTGTCCTCATGGATTGGAAGAATTAATACTGTTAAAATGTCAGTACTATCAAAAGCCATCTATAGATTCTGTGCAATCCCTATCAAAATTCCAGTGGCACTTTTTACAGAAATAGAACAATTATAAAATTTATATGGAACCACAAAAGACCCTAAATAGCCAAAGTAATCTTGAGAAAGAAGAACAAGGAAGAACAGGGAGAAGGCATCATGCGCCTGGATTTCAAACTATATTACAAAGCTATAGTAATCAAAACAGTATGGCATTAGCATAAAAACAGACACACAGATCAATGGGACAGAATAGAGAGCCAAAACTAAATTCACTCATATGTGGTCAGTTAATTTATGACAAAGGAGCCAAGAATATACAATGGGGAAAGGACAATCTCTTCCATAAATAGTGGTGGGAAATGGACAGTCATACGCAAATGAATTAAACTGGACCACTATCTTACATCATATACAAAAATTAACTCAAAATAGAATAAAGGCTTCAATATAAGACCTGAAACCATAAAACCCTTAGACGAAAACATAGGTGGTAAGCTTCTTGACATCAATCTTGGTGAAGATTTATTGGCAAAAGCAAAGGCAACAAAAGCAAAAATAAACAAGTGGGACTACATCAATGGAAAAAGATTCTGCACAGCAAGCGAAAGCATTGACAAAATGAAAAGGCAACCTACTGAATGGCAGAAAATATTTGTAAATCATATATCTGATTATAGGTTAATACCCAAAATAGGTAAAGAATTCATACAACTCAATAGCAAAAACCCACACAATCCAATTAAAAAATGGGCAGAAGTTCTGAATAGACAGTTTTCCAAAGAAGACGTATAGATGGCTAACAGGTACATGAAAGATGCTCAGTGGGAGAGTGATAATAAATAAATAAACAAAACTCCAAAATGATCCATGGTAAGTGCCATGCCAAGAATTAAAATAGGCTACTGTGTTAAAATAGTGGCTGGGTTGTCAGGGGAAAGTCTCTCTGAAGAAATAACATTAAGATGAGATCTGAGTGACATTCATAAAGCAATAGCAATATGTTTTTTCAATATAAATATTAGCATAAAATGTTTGCCATGCTAATATAAATATAGTACTCAAAATTCACAAAAAAGCCTGGAAGTATTCCATAATGCTAATACAGACCATATTTGGGTGGTAGGACAGAAGTGGGTTTTTCTTTCTACTTCTATGAAGTGGTAAAATACAAAAATATATTTAGGCTTTGTCCCCGATTTCTTACACAGAGTTCCTAAAACCCTTGACATTTCCTGAATGATGGAAGTGTTTTTTGTTATTCACAACAAACTCCTTTCAATCACACCTGAGTTTATGCTACTGAGGTGACTTAGGGTGGGGTCTCTAGATAGCCCCAGGATGGGTTGGTCACCAGGAAGACCAAGTGATTAGAGGGTTAGAAATTTTAGCCCCACCTACCAACCTCCAGTAAGGGGAAAGGGCACTGGAGATTGAGCTCTATGAAAACCTTTGAACTATAAGATTCAGAGAGCTTCTGGTGAAGACAGCAAGGTGATGGGAGGGTAGTGGAGCATGGAAGCTCTGCACCCTCCCACCTCATACCTTGCCCTGTGCCTCTCTTCCATTTGGCTATTCCTGAGTTGTATCCTTTATAATAAACCAATAGTAGTAAGTTAAAAAAAAAAAAAAAGGTGCTTAACATCTCAAATCATCAGGGAAATGCAAATAAAAACCACAGTGAGATCTCACCTCACACCTGTCCAGAATGGCTATTATGAAAAAGACAAGAAACGACAAATGTTGGTGAGGATGTGGAGAAAAGGGAACACTTGTGCACTGTGGGTGGGATTGTAAATTGGTGTAGCCCCTTTGGAAAACAATATAGAGATTTCTCAAATGTTAAAAATAGAACTACCATGCAATTCAGCAATTCCACTTAAAGGTATATATCTGAAGAAAATGAAAACATTTAACTTGAAAAGATATATGCACTCCTATGCTCACTGCAGCATTACGTATAATAGCCAAGATATGGAAGGAAAAAGATTTTTTTCTCTTCTTTCTTTTTCTTCTCCTTTTTCAAACCCCACAAGATATAATTAGGCCCAAATATAGTTATTCTACTACCAAATTTATTTTCTTACCACTAGAAAATTAATTTTTTTCTTCAAATTAGTCTTTGTTTAATGAGTACCTTTCTGCAAAATTCATGTTTTAAGTTTTTAGCAATTGTCATGTTAAAAATATTGTTCCTGGGAACTTCCCTGATGCAGTGGTTAAGAATCCACCTGCCAGTGCAGGAGACACAGGTTGGATCCCTGGTCCGGGAAGATCCCACATGCCGCGGAGCAACTAAGCCCATGCGCCACAACTACTGAGCCTGCACTCTAGAGCCCGCGAGCCACAACTACTGAGCCCACGTGCCACAACTACTGAAGCCCGTGGGCCTAGAGCCCGTGCTCTGCAACAAGAGAAGCCACCACAATGAGAAGCCCGGGCACCACAACAAAGAGTAGCCCCGCTCGCTGCAACTAGGGAAAGCCCGCGTGCAACAATGAAGACCCAACACAAACAAAAACAAAAAAAACAAGAAAACAAAAATGTTCCTAAACAAGGCCTTAAATAAAGGCCTTGGAATTATTTAAAGTAATTTTATGTTGAAGATATTCTCAATTTTTAGCCTTGCTTGGACATTTTTTTTCAATTTGATGTTTTTATCATTTATCCAGACTCTGGTCTTTTGTTTTTATTTAAGGCTTTAGTTTTCAGTTCACTTTTTAGAGTTCTAATCCCAGGCAAATAATCTAGTTTAAATGTGTGTGTGTATATATATGTATGTATATATATATATATATATATATATAAAAGTTTATTTTTCTTACATGTAGAGAAAGGCCTTACCTGTTGAGGATTTTTTACTGGTTGGGAAAGGTTTCTTTTTCCTTGTTCCATGAGCTTTCAGTTTTAATAAAGATGCCTGTGAATTCCTTAGAGGAACCTTATTTACTGCAGTTAACTTATTATGTACAAAAATTATTTATTGCTGTGCCTCTTTCGTATGAGAGGTTAACGAGCACAGCTAAAAACCACAGCAAAGGGGTGGGAAGTACCGCAGAGAAGGTGACAAATGGAGATAGTTCCAGTTGCAGGAAGGGCTGGAACATCTGAGGTGGGAAAGAGGGGAGCTTTTATAATGGTGACTCTGAGTAAGTGTAGAGAAAATTGATTCAAACATTTGATCTGGGATCAAAGAACCTTTATTATGAACGGTCAATGTTAAAAATATAAAACATACGGAAGCTGTTGCCTGTGAAGTCATTTGCGTACTCTAGCTGCAGAGATGTAAAAGCCAGTTCATTGCTATAAACAAGGACAGATTTTCTTCCTGGGCCATATGTTTTGGAGTTTTCTCTCTCCAGAATCAGGGTGGGGAGGGGGTAGAAATTACTGGTTGATATATTCTTCACTGTTGAAAATAGCTGCACTGAATTCTTTTTATTTTTGATTTATTACTGCTGATCAATTTAAAACTTTTGAACTTCCTCATAAATATCCATAAGAACTTTTTTTGAAAAAGATTTTTATATCAAAGCAGAATATTTGCCATCAGTTTTAGTACTAAAATATGACTTATTGTTATGGTGTGTTATGACACATTTTTTAAAAAGGAGACTAGCAGAGGGCCTTGGAGAATGGCATACTTGACCTTGTTTTTCCCATATGTGAGTTAGGAATGATAATCCCTGTTATGAGCCATTAAGGCAATGTCTATAAAACTCTTTGAGATCCTCAGAAGAAAAGTTTTATGTGTATAGGATTTTACTGTTATCTACATCATTTACTAGGCATCTTCAGCAAACGTTGCAATCAGATTTGAGTTTTTCACCTTCATAATTATACCCTTACATGTAAACTTGTCCTAAAAACCTTTTCTAAGGAAAAAAAATCATCTGTTTCCTTATTTGATGCAAGGTTCTCCCCCTTCCCATATACAGCAAGCGAGCTTTTTCTAGGTACTTTTTATTCAGCTCTATCTATTACGGAGGGTATTATAGTTCAGGCTGGCCTTGTAGAAGTGGAGGACCCCAAGTTAGACAATGAGCGTATCAAAATTATTCTTTTGCCACGTAAAGTCCATCATGAAAGACAGGGCTGCTCTACCTCCTGGGGAGAAATGTGGCAGTATTGTTTGTGACGAATGAGTAGAATTTACTTACGCCCAATCTGTTTCCAAAAGAGAGTTTGATATACTGGTTGACTAATACCTTCGTTGGGAGGGGCCCTATTAGAATACTCTTACTGTCAGGGATCAGAGTGGTAGTAAGAGCTTTGGGTTCAAGGCTTGGGCTTCAGAAAATCTTCTTGCACATAAAGTGAACCTTGGCTTATAACAAACCCTATTTTATGTCCCTTAACATGATATGGAAGGGTAGGGAACATGAGCACATGTAAGCTATTCTAAGCTGATTGATGCCAACACTAATGGGCATTCCTATTTGAAATACACTGACATCCTTTTAAAAGTCATATAGACTGAAAGTTTCTTTTATTGGAGGCAATATACATTGGTTCTCAACTTTAGCATGCATAGGAAACCTCCTTGAGCCCCTGTCCCAAAGATTTTGACTTAGTATGTGAGGTGGGGCATGGGAAACTTCAATTTTAACAGGCCCTTTAGTTGATTTTAGAGCAGGTGGTCTGAGGACATTTGAATTCTAGGGCATTCTGTGAATCTTGGAACCAGTCAGGTGATCTCTGGCAAAAGGCACTTAGTCTTTGCTAAGCATCAGTGCCCTCATGATGAAAGGAAGGTTATAATACATAACTATACTAATATATAACTTTTGGGGTTTTTTAAAAGTTAGATTAGATAAGTAAAACACTTAGTTCAGTCCCTGGCTCACAGCATGAACTTAATAAATGGTCTTTCTAGCAATTAGGTGTGGAGATTCTGTTTCTGGGTAAAATGGAGTAAGCACATTTCTCCCTGTCCCACCCACGGAACACAGTGATAAAACCTGTACAGAATGCGCGGAACATCTGTATGAGGACTGTGAAAAGTAAGTAATAGCAGGAAAATTGGGAAGGAATACCAAAATTTGAAATACCTCTAAACTGGCAGTAAGTTTGCCGGTTTTTCCCTCTGATTATTCCTTTACATGAACACAGCCTGAAACCTGGGAGTGGACCCCAGGGAGCAGAGCTGAGTTCCAGGAGATGCCCTTCATTCCTGGTGCGGGGAGCATAAAAGTGGAGTCTAATGTCAGAGAGAGTGTGGACATCCTCCCTTTTTGTCCTCTCGTTTTCTCACCCCCCAGCCTCCAAGCAGTCCTGTAGCGGCAGCGGTGGGTGAGCAGCAGCCAGACTCCGAGGAAGGGGACCTTTCTTGTATCTGAGCTGTGATCCCAAAAGACAGGGCTGAGTCCTTGATGCTTTTTCCTCTGCCCTCCCACTGACTGGCCTCTGCCCTGGAAGTGTGCTGGGGAGTAGGGTAACTAGAGGGGAGCTCTAGGGAACCAGAAAGAGGTTGCAGAGAGGGAAAAGCTTCAGAAAGGGATCCGTGAAGTTGTTTGTGAACTGCGCTCACGCCTTAGCTGCACATGCATTGATCTGGTCCTAATCAGGACACCGACGATGTTGAGAACTATTAACAAATAGACAGCTTCCCAGGTTGCAGCATGACCATTAAGTAGGGCACAGGTTCAAAAAGCAATTGCAAAGGCTTTGGAAACTGAACTGACTGTAGAACCAAAGCACATAGAAGGTGAGTTGGGACTTGCAGACTGAACTTAACCAGGTGAACTGCTTGCTAAAAACAATAACAACAGAAATTTTCTGTAGCATTTGAACAAGACTCAGAGGCTCATAACATAATATTCAAAACGTCCAGGATACAATCCCAAATTACTCAGCGTATGAAGAACCAGAACCTGCATGAGAAAAGACAATCAATAAATGCCAATGCCAAGATGATACAGATGTGGGAATTAACTCATGAAAACTTTAAAACAGCCATTATAAAGATACTCCAACAAGCATCACAGACACTTAAAATAAATAGAAAAGTAGAAATGTCCAGAAAAGAAATAGAAGATTTGAAGAAGAACCAAATGAACATTTTAGAACTGAAAAATACAACCACCAAATACAGGAACAAACACCTCACTGAATGAGCTCAGTAGCACAATGGAGGTGACAAAGGAAACAGTCAAGGAACTTGAAGATGGATAAATAGAAATTATTCAGTCTGAACATCAGAAAGGAAAAAAAGATAGTCCCCTCCCAAAAATGAAAGAAAGAACAGATACTCAGGGACCTGTGGGACAATAACAAAAAAATCTAATATTTATGTCACTGTAGTCCCAGAAGGAGAGAAGAGAACAGACTGAAAAAAATTGAAGCCATTGAAGAAACAATGGCTGAAAACTTCCCAAATTTGGTGAAAGATTAAAAACATACAGATTTAATAATTTCAGCAAACCCCAAATAAGATAAATCCAAATAAATCCATGCCCAAGTACATCAAAATATTACTGCTGAAAACTAAAGACCAAGAAACAGCATTTGAAAGCACCCAGAGAGAATGACGTATTGTTGATACCTTTGGGGGAACACTGACTCAGTTGACTGCAGCTTTCCTGTCAGAAACGGCAGAACCCAGAGGGAAGTGGCACAACATGTTTAAAGGGCCGAAAGGAAAGAACCGTAACTGCAGAATTCTATATCCAATAGGAATATCCTTAAGAAATGAAAGTTAAGTAGATAACCTCCCCTACATTCTCCCTTCTTTCCCATTCTTCTTTTTTGAACAAACACATGCTTTCATATCTCTTTGGGGAGAAACAGTACTTACTTGGAATATTTCACATTTATTTAATGCTTAATATGTCAAGCACTTTCACTTACATTGTTTCATTTTGTCCCAGGCAGCATTCTCTTTCAAGCACCTAAAGCATGGTTATGACCACAGCTCTTGAAGCAGTCTCTCTAGAAACATTTTGAATGCTGGCATAGTTGAAGACAGAAGGATAATTACTTTACCCACTATTTAACACCAACTTTCAAAGAGAAAAGAGGTCCAATAAGTCATATTCAGAGAAGGAGACATGAGTGCACCCCAGTTACCATTGAGCGCAAACACTGAGTAGTTTTTTGTGTAGCTTACACTGTATTCTGGGTGAGGCCACATTTATAAATTTAACATGTGATCTAGTGAAGGCACTTGCTTTTTCTTGAAATGACTTGTTCACTCTTGGTGGGGGAGGGTGTGTTTTGATTCCTGGTTAAGCCTTGAGGCCAATTCTTGGATCAGGTGTGGTGACAGGGAGGTTTCTAGAAAGGGCACTGTATGTGGTGTCACTTTTTAAAATCTGAGAGAGTAATGCTGTCTTTATTATTCCTAAAGGAAATGAATAAGTGAAACATGTGAAAGAGAAATTACACCATTGAGATGCTCTCTTTACTTCAGGGAATCTTCTTCACTTCTCTCTCCTTTGTAAGATGATTAATGGATTGACTTTATTTAAACTGTGGGAAACAAATGAAACCATTACGTGTTTATTTTTAAGGCAAATACATTAATAGAGGTAGTGAAGCTTTCTGTAGGCCACATGGCCTGCGCCTAGCCCATAAATGCTCCTTCTGACTTTCCAACACAAGTGCCAAACACTGCCTCCACACATTCTTTTTAAAACTTCTTTTCCATTCCAAATCCACTTGGTACTTTCATTATGGTCTTGTTAAAATTGCAAGATGTCCACTGGGACTTCCAGGATAGATTTTCTCTTTACTGAGGAGGAGCGAAAGAGGAAGTATATAAAAGCACTTCTATTTGTTATTCCTTCAGGGAGTCATAGTAAAGAAAAATAGGGACACTTCTATAGGAGGAGTATCTTTTAATTTGACATTGTTTTAACGGTAAGCATTTGGGGCAAGTGTGTATGCTTCCCCTTTATTTTAGCACCTTGTACAACATCCTGGATAGGACTACTGGGACAGATAATACTATTTTATTTACATGTGGAACAAATAAGTGAATGTACCTACAAGATATATGTTGATTATGAGCTTGATGTAAGTGCAGACTTGCACTTATGTTATTGGTTCTTAGAATTAGGTCAGTTTTACCCAATTTGTACCTCTATCTCTGTTTCCTCTAGATAAGACTTACTGTGGGAATCTGATAACTCTTCTCCTATATTCTCATAAATGGGTACAGGATATTACGGGGGGTCTGATAACTGCTTTTCGGTTTTCCTGTATGTAGGCGCATGCTTAAATGTAGTAAAACCTTCTTATAAATGAGAAAACCAGTCACCAGCATGACCCATCCTAACTGCATGATCCTTCCCTCCATATATCCTTGTGTTAAGAAGTATAAAGACCAGCAAGGAATGGTCTTGAGGATGGAGCGGTAGGTCCTGAACACTAGTACCCACAGGCAGGTACACAAAAATTTTGTGAATTACACTTTAAAATTCTTTTTCCCTTTTAGATCTTGAATTTGCCTGAACTGACTGATGATTCCAAGTATAGAACTAACCACCTTCGGGTACAGAATAGAAAAGAGCTTATTAAAATACTATCGACACGGTAAGCTTGGCTCTACTGTTTGTACCTTTAAGAATTAATATGTTATTAGCATTTATCTGGCATTTTGTGGTGCTCTTTTTGGCTTATTTAGATTAACTTATAATTATCTTTCATTTTACAAAATTCGTTAGTGGAAATATATTTTAAAGCTATGTTTTTCTTTGTTTGAAAGCGTTTGAAAGTATTTCACGTGTCTTTCTAAGTATTGCATCATAACAATGATACAAATAAGAACATCACAATAGCTTGCATTAGTTGCTTCTCTGTGGCATGTAAGTGTTTGGGTTTAGTCTATCATAAGTACTAACAGTAATAATTCAACATCATTTTTTACATTTACTGTATGAATCACTCTACATACATGATCTCATTTAACCCTTATAATCATCCCGTGAGGGAAGTTCTATTATTTCCATTTTACAGATAAGGAAACTGAGATAAGGGAGGTTCAGTCAAGAGCTTGTTGGCTTTTCTGAGCCTCTCTGTGTAGTTTGTCATGTTGATGTTTTGAAAATGGCAGATTGAGTCATAAAGGATTAATGCTGACCAATTAGAGTATTTGATTTTCAAATTATTCCATTCATGTCAGGTTATACTTTTGTTAAAACCTGTATCAATTTTTCAAGTTTGCCTCAGAAAAAGTTAATAATTCTTACTCTTTCCTATCAGTTTCACTTTTGTTTACATCTAAGTTCTCGATCTATAGGAATAGATTGTGGTTTTTGTGGATCTCAATGCCCATGTGAACCATTCTTCAGTATGGAACATTTGCTCTCATCAAACCAATAAATTAAGAACTTTTGTTCAAATACAATATCTTGTCTTTTGAAAATGCCCTTGTGTTTCCATGTAGCATAGATATATCAAAGTTCTTAGACTCATAGATATTGAGCACAAACTGAGTACCAGTGGGGAGGTGGGGGAGGGACAATACAGGGGTAGGAGAGTGGGAGGTACAAACTATAGGGTGTGAGATAGGCTACAAGGATGTAGTGTACAACACGGGGAATATGGCCAATATTTTGTAATAACGAAATGGAGTGTAACCTTTGAAAATTGTATTAAAAAACTAACAAACAAGCGAAAGTTCTTAGAAAAAAACTTCTGCTAATGTTATGTTTATTCCTCTTCCCTTCTCCTTTGGGGACCTCTACATGAGTCTGCATTCATTACCTATCTGCTTTTTCCTGGATTTTAAGCACTTCTTCTCTATGCTGCCTGTATCTCCTCCTTCAACCAATGGGGCCTCTGTGTGTGGGACTGATATGCAGAGAAGAGGGGAATGAGAATTGGGCTCCCCTTTCTTGGTCATTAGTTAAATAAAACTCAGATTCTACTGCAAAGCCGGAGAGCCCTCAGTCATTAACATTTCACCCCATGAGAATTGGCCCTTTATCTCTGCTTTTTGCCTCTTTGCCTCTCAAGCAGTTTTTGATTCATTTAATTCATTGATATGACTTTTTCCTTTCACACCACGGTTACCAAGTTTCAATAACAGGCACTTGTGAGAACCTTATCAAAAGCTCTTGGAGAGTCCAAATAAATCACATCCATGCTGTGAGAAGAGTGGACCGAAGGAAAATACAAAACCTAGGCAGATACGTGTCATCTTGTTATTGAGTTGCCAGCACTCTTCTAACTTTAAGAACCACAGAGTTAAATTATTGGTTTCCTGTGTCCTAAAACCTGTATTCCTTGCTAACTTCTGTTATAGAATTCTATTGCGGACAGACTTCTAGTAGCATCTGTAACAGTTTAATTTCAAATTTCTCTTTTTGGGGTGAATTAAATAACCTAACACCTTCTTCTTTCTCCTCTTATATATACCCAGAAGTGGGAGTTTCAGCATTTTGGAACCCATAGGTTCTTATGTCTTTATTCAGACTTAAGGAATCAAACTTGTAAAGAAGAGACTAGAGGGTAGTCTTAAGAGAGGAAACTTGATAAGGGAGTTGCCTTCATCATCATCCTGCTGTTAAAACACAGACCACAGAGAGGCCCTTGGGTGCCCAGAGGCCAGGGTCCCTGCTCTCTTGGGCTGGTGTGTGGACGTGTTTTGGTGGTGTCTTGTGGGATGCAGTTCTACAGTCTCTTCCAGCTCAGGTCTCTTCTCCTCCGTGGTGGATCAAACAATGATGACCAGGGAAGATTAGGATATTGATTCAGTCCCATCGATAACCTTATCATTTGTTTTTCTGAATAAATATCCCTGGATTCATTAGTACTGTTACGTGTTGGGCTTTCAGAAGTCTCTGTGAATGTTGTAAAATGTCTCATTTTCATGATACGATTTTATATTTTTCCAATATTCAAAATATTAATGGCTCTATATTAATTACATGATTAGATCTGGTCATTTTATTCTGACATCATGGCCTTCCACAATCTGACATGACCTTTCCTTTCCACCTTTTCTCAATATAAAGGAATAATATAGGGAGGTGGGTCCAGAGGGAGAGAGTAGGGGGAGTTGGCAGGAAAATCATGCTGTAAAATTTATAATAGAGTTTATGATAAAGGAGTTTCTGAAACTTGTGAAACAAAGGAAAGTTTTTGGCCATAAAATGAGTTAGCTTGTCAACAACGTCTGTTTTCTGTGTAACCTGATGATAGGTCTTTTTTTTTTTCTTCCAGTTTTATTGAGATATAATTGACATATAATGTTGCATTAGTTTAAGGCACACAGATAATGATTTGATATATGTATATATTCTGAAATGATTACCCTAGTAAGTTAACATCTGTCACCTCACAGTTACAAATCTTTTTCTTCCCTTGTGATGAGAACTTTCCAGATCTACTCTCTTAGCAACTGTCAAATATACAATACAGTAGTATTAACTATAGTCACCATGCTGCACATAACATCCTCAGGACCTATTTATCGTATAACTGCAAGTTTGTGCCTTTTGAGCACCTTCACCCATTCCCCCCCACCCTGAAGAGACATCTTGAAGGGAATACTCTACCTGGTAGAGTTCGAAGTTTTCCAGCAACTTAGAACCAGCAAAAACTTCCTTCCACACCTGAAGAGACCTAGGGACTCAAGAGTTTCAATGGAACATGCTTCTCATTTGTTCCTTCTCTTACTCATCTATTTAACACGTATTTATTGACTACCTACTATGTACCAGTGACTGTTTTGGGCACAAGGAAGATGGCTTCAAACACAAAACAAAACTAAACTCCCTGCCTGCCTGGACTTTCATTAGAGTAAACCTTGTAGACGTTCTAGAAGACTTTTCTTTAAGACCTCTTCCATAAAAACATGTGTTTTGATATGCCTAAGAAGTTAGCTGTCCGTATTTTTCATATAAACTTTTTGTAAATTTTGCTTTACAAAAGTATTGCAGCTACAGTCTGTGCCTGTTAATAACTTATTGTCTTTTTGTCTTTTCGTGAGCATATTACAGTGCACATGCTACAGTTTTTTGTGTGTGTGGTTTTCCTGTCATTTCTATAGAAAAGCATATTTTTGGTAACAGTAGCTACATTACCATGTGAATATACCATGTTTTTCCCTGTTGTCTGCTATTAAACATTACATCATAAAACTTCCCTTTAATGCTCATAGACACTTTCCTCAGCCTATATTTCTATTTTGGAAAATCTTTAAAATACATAAAAATGTAGAGGGGTTTGTGAGAGAGAATTTGCACTTCAGACAACTTTTAAAAAATCTCTAGTGATGATGGACTCATGGTGTTCCTTAAAAACAAAACAAAACAAAACGTCGCACCCCTTTCATCCAATTCGATATCCAAAAGTGAAAACAGAAGCATTTATGGATTTTTACAAAGTTTGCTCTCCTAAATACACATAAAGGTTCCCTCTTGTGTTTCAAAATCTTCCTTCCAAAGTATTTTTCCTAAGTTTTGATTAATTTCCTGAGTAATTTCCCAAAGTAACTTTCCTGCCCATGGCAAGCGTTCATTTAAGTGTTTTAGAATCAGGTGATTCTCTTTGCATTCTCCTCTGCAATTCATAGACTCTTTAGAAAGTGCCTACCAGAAATGTCAGTCATTTATGTTGCTCTTCTGTCACTCTTGCTAAATGCAGTTTGATGCTGCTCCCTGAGAGTTGTCGGCCTCACTTGGAAAGGCAGCTGCATGTTTTTGTCATCAGCGGCGTTTTCCATAGCCAGCACAAACACAATCCCTCTCAAGTGCTCTCAGGTGTTACTATTCCCCAACTGTGGCCGTGAGCAAATTTTTTTTTTTTTTTAATTTAAAGGTGGAAGACTTTCCCCTTGAACTTGCCATTTTATCCAGGGTGTTTCAGAAAGTCTGTTTACCCAGCTGCTAAGACCAAAAGCGAGGCAAAACTAAAGCATGTTCAAAGACCCCAGCTAAAACACAGAAGAAAAGATAAAATCGAGACTAATGCAGGGTCTGTTACAACAAACCCCTCCTTTGCAAAGCTAAGGAGCAACAAACTCCTCAACCTGTGCTACCCACACACGGGACCAGCATTTTTGCAATAGTTCAGACCTCGCGGGAGAGACTAAAAATCATGATGTGTATTGATATTGAGAATAGAAGGATTATGATGATGTCTTAGTAGTTGGGGAGAAATAATAGGAAGGCATGAAATGAGGATGAAGGAAAAGAGAAATAATAGGGAAAATAGAAATACAATTCATTTTATTCCTCCTGCTTCCTCTCTTCATCAGCGTTAATGGCCACTGACTGTGTGCCCTTGTCCTGCAGATATAGAGATGAAAGATGAGGTGGCTCTTGGTCTAAGTAGGACAACAAACAAGTAAAGCAATGAATTAAGTAGTGTGTGTGAAGTGCCACTATACACATACACACAGGGTGGTGCGAGCCCAGAGAAGGGGCGACTACCTCAATCTGGGCAAGCCAGGGAAGACTTTCCTGCAGACAGTGCCAGCTGAGGTGAGTCTTTTTTTTTTTTTTCCAGTTGAGATGCGTCTTAAAGGACAAATAAAATTAGGCAGGTGAGGAAAAAAGATAGTTCACATCAAAGGAGGAAATATCAAACTGAGTGTAATTTTATACGGAGGAAAAAATAAATCATAGAAGAAAAAAAAGTAGCTTGGAGAGAAACTGATGACAACTTTTAAATTGCTTTTTGAAAAATGCTACACACGTTAGGGAAGCATATATCAGTATAGTCCTAGTGAAGGCATTCCTAAAATGTTGGTTACCCTAAGTTGTCATAAATAAAACTAACAGTGTGAGACAAATTTACCTTTTAAAGTACTGTGGCATCTATGTTCATCAGGATATTGGTCTATAATTTTCTTGTGATATCTTTGTCTGGTTTTGGTATCAGGGTGATGGTGGCCTCGTAGAATGAGTTTGGGGGTGTTCCTCCCTCCGCAATTTTTTGGAGGAGTTTGAGAAGGATAGGTGTTAACTCTTCTCTAAACGTGTGATAGAATTCACCTGTGAAGCCATCTGGTCCCGGACTTCTATTTGTTGGAAGATTTTAATTACAGTTTCAATTTCATTACTTTTGATTGGTCTGTTTATATTTTCTAATTCTTCCTGGCTCAATCTTGGAAGGTTGTACTTTTCCAAGAATTAGTCCATTTCATCCAGGTTGTCCATTTTATTGGCATATAGTTGCTTGTAGTAGTCTCTAATGATCTTTTGTATTTCTGCGGTATCAGTTGTAACCTCTCCTTTTTCATTTCTAATTTTATTGATTTGAGTCCTCTCCCTTTTTTTCTTTATGAGTCTGGCTAAAGGTTTATCAATTTTGTTTTTCTTCTCAAAGAACCAGCTTTTAGTTTTATGGATCTTTGCTGTTGTTTTCTTTGTT
This sequence comes from Aethalodelphis obliquidens, assembly GCF_003676395.1. Lineage (NCBI taxonomy): Eukaryota > Metazoa > Chordata > Mammalia > Artiodactyla > Delphinidae > Aethalodelphis > Aethalodelphis obliquidens. The sequence continues at coordinate 12,656,814 of NW_020837971.1, forward strand.
TTTATTTCATTTATTTCTGCTCTGATCTTTATGATTTCTTTCCTTCTACTAACTTTGGATTTTCTCTGTTCTTCTTGCTTTAGGTGTAAGGTTAGATTGTTTGAGATTTTTCATGTTTCTTGAGGTGAGCTTGAATTGCTATGAACTTCCCTCTTATAACTGCTTTTGCTGCATCCCATAGGTTTTGGACCATCGTGTTTTCGTTGTCATTTGTCTCTGGGTATTTTCCGATTTCCTCTTTGATTTATTCAGTGACCTCTTGGTTATTTAGCAGTGCACTGTTTAGCCTCCATAGACCAATACTAGCAAACAGAATCCAACAGCACATTAAAAGGATCATACACCATGAGCAAGTGGGATTTATCCCAGGGATGCAAGGATTCTTCAATATATGCAAATCAATCAATGTGATACACCATATTAACAAATTAAAGAATAAAAACCATATGATCATCTCAATAGATGCAGAAAAAGCTTTTGACAAAATTCAACACCAAATGGTTAGAAGACCTAAATAGACATTTCTCCAAAGAAGACATGCAGATGGCCAACAAATACATGAAAAGATGTGCAGCATCACTAATCATTAGAGAAATGCAAATCAAAACCACAATGAGGTATCATCACTCTAGTCAGAATGGCCATCATCAAAAAATCTACAAACAATAAATGCTGGAGAGGGTGTGGAGAAAAGGGAACCCTCCTGCACTGTTGGTGGGAATGTAAATTGATGCAACCCCTATGGAGAGCAGTATGGAGGTTCCTTAAAAAAGTAAAAATAGAACTACCATATGACCCAGCAATCCCACTACTGGGCGTATACCCTGAGAAAACCATAATTCAAAAAGAGTCATGTACCAAAATGTTCATTGCAGCTCTATTTACAATAGCCAGGACATGGAAGTAACCTAAATGTCCATCAACAGATGACTGGATAAAGAAGATGTGGCACATATATACAATGGAATATTACTCAGTTATAAAAAGGAATGAAATTGAGTTATTTGTAGTGAGGTGGATGGACCTAGAGTCTGTCATACAGAGTGAAGTAAGTCAGAAAGAGAAAGACAAATACCGTATGCTAACGTATATATATGGAATTTTAAAAAGCGGTACTGATGATCCTAGTGGTAGGGCAGGAATAAGGATGCAGACGTTGAGAACAGACTTGAGGGCACGGGGGTGGGTGGTGAGGCGAAGCTGGGATGAAGTGAGAGAGTAGCATCGACATATATACACAACCAAATGTAAAATGGATGGCTAGTGGGAAGCTGCTGCATAGCACAGGGAGATCAACTTGGTGCTTTGTGATGACCTGGAGGGATGAGATAGGGAGGGTGGGAGGGAGGCTCAAGAGGGAGGGGATATGGGGATATATGTATACATATGGCTGATTCAGTTTGTTGTACAGCAGAAACTAACACAACATTGTAAAGCATTTATACTCCAATAAAGATGTGGGAAAAAAACCCACATATGGACTGTTTAAAAAAAAATAAAGTACTGTGGCAATACCTTTAGTAAAATAAATAATTATTTTTGGTTTTGAATGATCTGGTTTTTCTGAAGTCAAGTTTCTGGTATGCAATTGAATATCTACTTATTTTCACAGTTTACTGTATTAAAATACTGTGAAATTAAATGCTGTAGTTCACGGCCTTCTAAACAGAGGTGCTAAACAGACATTTGTTGAATTGAATCCAGAACTTATTAAAGAGCTTCACCTTTTTAAATTTGGTGTCAAGTTATTTTTAATATACTTGTTCAGAATATTGGAGAGCTGGACCTGGAGCATTTTTGGGCTGTTCATGGAGGGCTTGTAACTTCAAAGATGCCTAAATATAATGTTAAGTTTTAAAAACAGACATCTTGGTTCCATCAGACAAATTTGGTCATTCCACTTCCCTGCCTAGGTCTTTCAGGGAGTCTCCACAGCTTTGAAGATAAAGTTTAAACTATTTATCTTAACACATGTAATTGCATCTCCCACTTTTACCTTAGAACCATCTTATAATTTGGCCTGGTCTTTTAATCTGCTGTGTCTTCCCACAGGCTCATTGCTTTTCACTAAAATGATGAAGCTTCTTCATCTCACTGGCTGCTACTAGTCTTTTAAAATGAGCACAAGTTTTGGGAGCTCTTCCCGTCTCGTTTGTCTGTTTAAAGCGGCCCCTCCTATGTTGCTGAATCAAAGCATCTATTGCGTTCAGCTGTCATTAATCCTCCACCTTGACGCAGCAGTAAACTTCTTAAAGCAGAGACTATCTTTTTGTTTTTAGAGACAGTTTCTTTTAGAGCAGTTTTACGCTCATAGCAAAACTGAGAGGAAGGTACAGAGAGTTCCCACGTACCCTCTGCTACCCCCCAACCCCTGCCCTCTCCCCCAGCCTCCCCACCAGCAACATCCCTCACCAGAGTGGTACACTGATTATAACTGATGAGCCTACGTTGACACATCGTAAGAGACTATGCACATCGTAAGAGACTGTCTTTTTTGATTTTTATTTCTGGTGCCTCTTTGGTTCCCTGGTGCTAGATGTTCTTTCAGTTAGTGAATGTATGAACCAGTGAGGGGCAAAGCTATCCCAATTTGGGAAACTGGCCAAAGGGAAGAGACCCAATGTCAGGTCAGAATAAAAAGAGGAGAGCAGTGGTAGCTAGAAATGAGAACTTTTTCTAAACTAACCTAGGAGGCCTGTATTATGATCACAGAATGTCAGAAGGCCTGAATTTGAAACCAGAGCCTTCCACTAACTCTGTGGTCTTGAGCAGATCCTCTGATTTCACTGAGCCTCCGGTTCTCATATATACGGTACGTGTAAGAATACCTGCATCACTGTGAGAATTAAAAAACAGAAGAGGCATGAAAGCAGCCAGCATAGCCCTCAGCAAACAACAGTGCTCAGCATATTTGAGGAGAACCTCAATCCTCAAGAATCAGAAATTATAGTTCCCATGTTTTTTGCCATCAGAGTTCTCCTATGGCATTTTTTTATTCATGGATGCCAAGTTTTGAGAGATTTTCCTCTCCCAAACTGTAATTATTATATGAATTACCTTCCACAATTTTTATTTAATAAAGTTTCATTTAACTGCCAATCAGATTCTGATTAGGACGATATAACTAGTGTTATTGTACTGATTTGATTTAATTCTAGCAGACGTAAAGCATGACATTCTAGTTGGCCTGTATGACCTTTTTGCAGCTAAACAAATGATTTCTGTTCAACTTCTTAAAAAAATTAAAAATAGCTTACAAGACTCAGGAATACATTTAACTTTGTACAGTGCTCCTAATAAAGGCTATTAATAGTGCTTGTTTTTTCTTTTCTTTCAAACCCAAAGTGGACCTTAATAGTTCATATACTATTCCCTTTCAAGAAACACTGTTTCTCAGTGTGGGCAATGAATTTGGAACTTGTGAACATTCCACTTAAATTATTCCATGCATTTGTGGTTGTACCCTCATAAAGAATGAAGCACTTTCGTGTGTTCCTGAGTTGCTATGCTGTGTTAATAGACTCTATGAAAAGCTTCAGTCAGGGTCTTTGAACTCTGAAATAAAATACATCCATGAGTTCTCCTCTGTCATTTTTATGGTTAAGTTTTTCAAAGTTTTAATGGGTATCTTTGGCCTTCCTGAAAACTGTTGACTTTACTTTTCTCTTAAATAATATCTATAATATCCTTAATTTTCATTTTTAGTAGAAAGTAAAACTACCACATATTTCACCTCAGACAGCCCTCTATCTCTTGCCCCTTCCCCTACCCCCCATCTTAAATCCCCATTTCAATCCTCCCTCCTGCCTGCCTTCCACGCCCCCCATCTTCCTGTCCTTATCCTGTCATTCACAATTTGAACTCTTTTACAATTAAATAATACATGGATATCACTTACCACTTTCCTAGGTGGGTTTTAGCTACTTGCAGGAAGGCTTCATTGAAAAAGTGGCTTGCTTAGAGAAGAGGGAGAGTTTTATCAGTGGCCACGAATATGATATAATTTAGAAGGACTGGGCGGAACCTCTATTCCATGGAATATAACCCTTCCTTACACATAGTTTGCTGATTTCAGAAATTCTGCAATTATAGATTTTAGGGGCTTAAAAGCTTGTCCGCTCTTAAGCTTCAAACAGCACAGGGCTGGGAGGTGTTAAAGCATGTAGTCATATTCCTTAGAGTAAATAAAATTCCCCAGGCCCTTTCCTCAGACTAGATTTTAATACGGGGAAAGTGGAGAAATCATCAAAGCCCTGCCTAAGGTGAGTGAAAAGCAGAATGGAGGCTGAGAGCAGTCAGGAGCCCCAGAGATTAAGTTCCCCTCACTGACACTTTTGCCAGGGCTGGGAGGCTATGGGAGTCTCTTTTAACCCGGATTAATTCCTCCCCTCTAAACCTGGCAACCATCGACTCTCCCATGTCTACATGTTTTTAATATACATAGAGAAACTTATTGTTTTCTCCCACGGAAACTTTTTTGTTGGTCTAATATTCTCTTTCCCATATGATCACATTTTAAAATCTCTTCTGCCAGCCTTTTTTTTTTTTTTTCCTGCCTACTGCTCGTATCTAACGAGGCTGCATTTCACGTGATTTTTATATATCCTCAACCTACATATTTAGTTTATTGTAACCTTCCCCCCAACCTTTCATAATGCTTTGAATCATATCATTGTAGGTTTATCTGGGATCCACTGCAGAGGGCTGATTTGGATAAATGGATCTGACGTTTGGTGAGGGTCACATTTGTTTTCTTATGCATTCCATGGCAGCTCTGCCATTATCAGCTAATAGATGGTCCCTTGTAAAATGTCTATATTTTATGTGGTACATTTTCTGAATGTTGGTCATTTGGAGATAGATTTAAGTGGCTATTTGTTGTTACTATAAAATCAGCCTGGAGGGAAAAAGAATGAAAGAAACACAGCCCTGGAATGCATCCCTTTTGGCTTACAGAATGCAAAGGGAACCACTGCAACTCCAAACAAGCTCCTCGTGACCAGGGCTCTTTCTACCCTGTTAAGAGAATTCTTTGTGACTGAGAATCAAATGATATCTTTAAGTGAGTCAGGATGGAATGGAATGTCATCCCACTCCTTCTCTCCCCCTCCTTTTTTCCAGAAGGGCTATAAAACATTCCACACTGCCTTTTAGTAGAAAGAATTAGGTGGTAGTGGTGGGATATTTATATGTATGTGCAGGGGGGGTGAGGATGGTGGCGGGAGGGAGTCCAGTAAACTCTATTTCCCTGGATAAAACATTTAATACCCTCATATCTCCTTTGGAACTTAATGTATATTTTTAGATTTATAGAATGATAGAGCCCTAAACACTTGGGGAGCTGGATAGAACCTGGGATATCATTGAACTTAACCCCTTCCTATGTGTAAGAACTTAGAATTTAACAGCATCATGTCTAGAGACCCCTTGAAATCTGGTGGGAGATTCCACAAAGCCAACTCGAAAGGCCTTCCTTTTGGGAGGGTGTAGGCACAGCTCTCCAGACTTTGCTGGCTGACCTTCTTTTGCCCTTGACTTTTGAATTGGATAGAGAAGCTGGAGTTTGACTCGGTCTCCTGACACTCGGTTTGCTCCGTAGACTCCCAGACTCATTCCTGCCCTGCCCAATTTCCTGCCTGCCTTTGGCTCAGACTGAGTTCTGTTCTGCAACTACTTTGCCCCCACTTGGGTTCTATTCTTATCTCTTCTTAGCTTCAGCTTTCCAGCGTAGGCCTTCCTTGGGCCTTTGATCTGACATCAACTGATGTTTCTAGTGAGAGCTGACTCCACCTCTCTCCCAGTGCTGACAGCTGACATCCCTGCTGAGCCTTGATTTCCACCAGCTGTCCAGCATCCTGGAACATTCCCTAGCGACCAGCTGCTCCTGGCCGTCTTCACCTGGACAATCCACAGTAGTTTTGGCAAGCTGCTCACTGCTTCCAAAGGCAGACTGGACCTACCTTAGTTCTGGTTTAATATGTTTTCCCCAGTATCACACAGCTCACTGGTGTGTGAGGCTCAAATTGGAATCTCCTGATTCCTTTTTCCACCGCACTCCTGGGCCAATCACTTATTTTCCTTTTCTCTAACTAGAAATTTTGTATTTCGAATAATCCTAGGTAGGAAAAGAAGTTAAGTGAACATTCTGCACGCCCCCCAACCCGAACACACACACACACAACTTTTAATCTTTCAATTTTTAAATTTGCATTTTTTCTTTCTTAATGATTTTTCTTCCCTCTATTGTGAATTGTTTTTCTTTTCTCATTTGCTAACTTTGGAAAAAGAAAAATCCAGACATTGGAATGTCTGAGTTTATTTAAGTCTCAGCACTCTGTTCAATTTAATGAAGGGAAACAAAAAAGGAAAATCAGAATGCTGGCCTGGATCTTTGTGGCTCTGGGATTGGCCCTTTTTGGTGGCCATTGATATATACTATATTTGGAAAATAAGAGTAATTGGTGGTTCCAAGCTATTTTTAAACACATCAGAATATAGAAATAAATTCTAAAATATAGAAATTTAGAACTATTAGAAACAGAAACGGTGAGAGACATAATCATTTTGTAATAATTTAACTATTTTCTAATATAGGTAAATAAAAAGAGGATTTATTTAGCATATTTAATGAGGTGGAGGTAGTAGACATATGTCACACTGCATACCCTGCTAACAGAGAGCACATATTCGTTTTTAGTGTCTATGGAACATTTAAAAACACTGATTACAGACTAGGTTACAGAGAAAATATTAGTAAGCTTCAAGAAAGAAAAACTAACCACAATGAAATATTCTAAAAATTAATAACAAATTTAAATATACAAGCATAGATATAACTATAAAGCACAGCATGTAAGCCAAAAAATTTAATATGGGATGAAAAATTTAAAATCATAGTTAACAGTTGTGGTGTAGCAAATCATCCTAAAACTGACTGTTTTAAAATGTGTCTGAAAACTTTTTCTATGAAGAGTTGGATAGTAAATACTTTAGGCTTTGCGGACCTTGTGGTCTTCATCATAGCTACTTAACTCTACTGTTGCAGCGAGATGGCAACCATAGACAATACTTAAATGAGTGAGTGTGACTGTATTCCAAAAGGACTCTATCTATGGACATTGAAAGCTGAATTTCATACATTTTTGATGCATTACGAGATATTATTCTTCTGATTTCTTTCAACCATTTAAAAATGTAAAATGCATTTTTTTCTTGAAAACTCACAGAATTCACTCTCTTAACAATTTTCCTACATATCATATAGCAGTGTTAGCTATAGTCACCATGTTGCCTTGTGTATTACATCCCTAGTGTTTGTTTATTTTATAACTGGAAGTTTGTACCTTTTGACCACCTTCTTCCAATCTCCCTTCCTCTTCCTCTTTGCTTCTGGTAACCACAAGTCTGATCTCTTCTTCTATGAGGTTTTTTTTTTTTTTTAGTACTGCATATACGTGAGATCATATGGTATTTGTCTTTCTCTGTCTGACTTATTTCACTTAGCATAATGCCTTCAGAGTCCACCCATGTTTGCACAAATGGTAAGACTTTCTCACTTTTTATGGCTGAATAATATTCCATTTTCTATGTATACCACAATTTATTTATCCATTTATCCATTGATGGACACATGTTTTCCAAGCCTTGGCTATAGCAAATGATGCTGCTATGAACATGGGGATGTAGATATCTTTTCAAGTTAATGTTTTCATTTCCTTTGGATATAATCCCAGATCTGGAATGTGATAGTTCTATTTTTAATTTTTTGAGGATCCTCCATACTGTTTTCCATAGTGCTGTACCAATTTACATTCCCACCAACAGTCCACAAGAGTTCCCTTTTCTCCACATCTGTGCCAGCATTTGTTATCTCTTTCTTTTTGATGATGGCCATTCTATCAAGCATGAGGTGATATCTCATTGTGGTTTTGATTTGCATTTCCCTGATGGTTAGTGATGCTGAGTATCCTTTCATGTGTCTGCAGGCCATCTATGAGTCTTCTTTGGAGAAATGTCTATTTGCCTGTTTATAAATTAGGTTATTTGGGGTTTTTTGCTGTTGAATTTAATTAATTATTTATATAGTTTAGGTATTGACCCATTTTCATGTATATGGTATACAAATTTTTTTTCCCATTCCATAGGTTGTCTTTTCACTTTGTTGATCGTTTCTTTTACAGTGCAGAAGCATTTTAATTTGATGTAGTCCCACTTGTTTATTTTATTTTATTGGAGTATAATTGCTTTACAATGTTGTGTTCGTTTCTGCTGTACAACAAAGTGAATCAGATATATGTACACATATATCCTCTCCTTCTTGGACCTCCCTCCTACCCCCCCCTCCCCCAATCCCACCCATCTGGGTCATCACAGAGGAGCGAGCTGAGCTCCCTGTGCTATACAGCAAGTTCCCAGTAGTTGTCTGTTTTACACATGGTAGTGTATATATGTCAGTCCTAATCTCCCAATTTGTCTGACCATCCCCTTCCCCCTCTGTGTCCACATGCTTGTTCTCTACATCTCTGTATCTGCCCTGCAAATAGGTTCACCTGTACCTTTTTCTATTATTTTTGATATTGTTGCTTGTACTTTAGGTGTCATATCCAAAACAATCATTACCAAGACTCATGTCAAGGAGCTTTATTTCTGTTTTTATCTAGAAGTTTCATGGTTTCAGGTCTTACATTTAAGTCTTTAATCCATATTGAGCTAATTTTTGTGAGTGGGTGTAAGATACAGATCCAGGTTCATTCTTTTACATGTGAATATCCAGTTATCCCAGTTTCATTTATTTAAGAACCTGTCTCTTCTTCACTGAGTATTCTTGGCTCTCTTGTGAAATATTAGTCAACTGTTTGTGCTTGGATTTATTTCTGGGCTCTGCATTCTGTTCCATTGGTCTATTTCTCTGTTTTTATGCCAGTACCATATTGCTTTGATAACTATAGCTTTATAGCATTGTCTGAAATCAGGAAGTATGATGCCTCCTGCTTTGATCTTCTTTCTCAGGATTTCTTTGGCTGCTCAGCATTTTTTATGGCTCCATGTAAATTTTAGAAGTGTTTTTCTACTTCTGTAAAAAATGCAACTGAAATATCAATAGGAATTGAATTGAATCTATAGATGGCTTTTGATAGTATTGACATTAATATTAATATTAACATTAATTAATATTAACAATATTAATTCTTTCAATTCACGAACATGGAATACCTTTCCATTTATTTGTGTCTTCATTGTTTTCATCACTGCCTTGTAGTTTTCAGAGTAGAGATCTTTCTCCTCTTCAGTTAAATTTATTCCTAAGTATTTTATTGTTTTTGATCCTGTTGTAAATGGGATTAATTTCTTTATTTCTTTTTTGAAAAATTCATTGTTAGTGTAGAGAACACTACTGATTTTTGACTGTAAATTTTGTATCCTTTAACATTACTGAATTGGTTGATTAGATCTAACAGTTTTTTGGTTGAGTCTTTAGGATTTTCTATATGTAAAATTATGTTACCTACAAAGGTAGACACTTTTACTACATCCTTTCCAATTCCAATACCTTTTATTTCTTTCTCTTGCCTGATTGCTTTAGTTAAGACTTCAAGTACTTTGTTGAATAAGAGTGGTGAGAGTGGGTGCCCTTGTCTTGTTCCTGATCTTAGAAGAAAAGTGTTCAACTTTTCACCATAAGAGATGATGTTAACTGTGGGCCTGTCATTTATGGCCTTTATTATGTTGAAATATGTTCCTTCTATGTCTAATTTGTTAGGAGTTTTTATCACAAATGGATGTTAATTTTGTCAAATGCTTTTCTGCGTCTCTTGAGATGATCATATGATTCTTTTTCTATCACATTGATTGATCTACATATATTGAACCATCTTTACATGCCATGGATAAGTCCCACTTGATCATGGTGTATGGTCCTTTTAATGTGCTGCTGAATTCAGTTCGCTAGTATTTTTTGAGACGTTTTTCATTTGTTTTCATGAGGGATATTGCCCTGTAGTTTTCTTTCCTAGTGGTATCAGTTTCTGGTTCTAGTACCAAGGTAATGCTGGCCTCATAAAATGAGTTTGAGAGTGTTCCCTCCCCTTTTATTTTTTGGAAGAGTTTGGGAAAGATTGGTGTTAATTCTTCTTTGTAGTTTGGTAAAATTTACCAGTGAAACCACCTGGTCCTGAGCTTTTGTTTGTTGAGAGATTTTTTATTACTAATTCAATCTCCATAGTAGTAATTGGTTTATTCAGACTTTCTATTTATTCTTGATTTAGTCTTGGTAAGTTATATGTTTCTCAGAAATGTTTTTCCATTTCTTCCAGGTTGTCCAGTTTGTTGGCGTACATTTGACTATAGTAGCCTCTTATGATCCTTCGAATTTCTGTGACATCAGTTGTAATGTCTCAGTTTTTCATTGATAATTTTGTTGATTTGGGTCCTTTCTCTTTTTGCCTTGGTTAGTCTAGCTAAGGGTTTTTCAATTTTGTTTATCTTTTCAAAGAACCAACTTGTGCTTTGGTTCATCTTTTTCTATTTTTTTTTTTGTTGTCTTTCATTTACTTCTGCTCTAATCTTTAGTATTTTCTTTCTTCTGCTAATTTTGGCCTCAGTTTGTCCTTCTTTTTCTAGTTTCTAAAGGCATAGAGTTAGATTGTTTATTTGGGATCTTTCTTGCTGCTTAATGTAGACGTCTATTACTATGAATTTCCCTCTTATAACCGCATTTGACGAATCCATAAGTTCTGGTTTGTTGTATTCCCATTTTCATTTGTTTCAAGAAACTTTTTTATTTCCCCTTTAACAACTTCTTTGATTCATTGGTTGTTCAGGAGACTAATATTTAATTTCCATGACTTGGTAAATTTTGCAGTTTTCCCCTTGTTATTGATTTCTTGTTTCATGCCATTGTGGTCAGAGAAGATATTTGGTATGATTTCAGTTTTCTTAGATTCGCTAAGACTTGTTTTGTGCCTAACCTATGGTCTATCCTAGAAAATGTTCCACATGTGCTTGAGAAGAATGTGTATTCTGCTGTTGTTGGATATGTTCTGTATATGTCTGCTAAGTTCCATTGCTCTATAGTGCTGTTTAAATCTGCTGTTTTCTTATTAATTCCCTGGGTGATCTATCCATTGTTGAGAATGGGATATTAAAGTCCCCAGAGATTGTTGTATTACTCTTTATTTCTCTTTTTAGCTCTGTTAGTTTGTGCTTTATATATTTAGGTGCTCCAGTCTTAGCCACATAAATATTTTCAATTGTTATAGCTTCTTGATATATTATCATTATTATATAATGACCTTCTTTGTCTCTTTTTATCATTTTTAGTTTAAAGTCTATTTTTTCTGATATAAGTATAGCTACCTCTGCTTTTTTTGGTTACATTTGCTTAAAATGGGGGTTTTCCATCCCTTCACTCCCAAGTCTATGTGTGCCTTTAAGGCTAAAATGAGTTTTTTGTAAGCAGCATATTGTTGGATATGGTTTTTTAAATTCCATTCAACCATTCTATGTCTTTTAATTGGAGAAAGTAATCCCTTTATGTTTTAAGTAATTATTGATATGTAAGGACTTACTATTGCCATTTTCTTTTTTTCTGGTTGGTTTGTAGATCTGTTGTTCCTTGTTTATTATCCTGCTGTCTTTTTCTTTGTGTTTTGATGTCTTTTAATATCAGTATTATTTGACTTCTTCATTGTGTTATTTTGTGCAACTACTACTGAATTTTCTCTTGTGGTTACAATGAGGCTTATGTAAAATATCTTAAACTTATTTAAAACTGATAACAGCTTAACTTCAGTAGAATTCATAAACCTTACACTTTACGTCTCCTTCTCCTCCCATTTTAGGTTATTGTTATTATGATTTACATGCTTTTATATTGTGTAGCTAATAACAGATTATTGTAGCCTTGGTTATCTTTACTATGTTCTTTTAAAAAATTTTTCAAACTAGAGTCATATATGAATTATGCACCACTATTACCATATTGCAGACTCTAACTGTGACTATATATTTACCATTACCAGTGAGATTTACACTACCTTTTTATGCTTTTATGATGTTAGTGTTCTTTTACTTCCACCCAAAGAATTCCCATTAGTATTTCTTGTAAGGAAGGTCTGGTGATAATGGACTTCTTCAGCTTTTGTTTGGGTTAGACCTTACCCTCTTTCATTTCAGAAGGACAGCTTTGCTGGGTATAGAATTCTTGGTTGGCAGTTATTTTTCCTTCAATATTTTGAATATGTCATCCCGTTCGCTCCTGGTCTGGAAAGTTGAGCAATCCACCTATATTCTTATGGGGGTTCCCTTTTATGTAGCTTCACTCTTTACACTTGCTACTCTTTAAAGTCTTTGTCTTTGACTTTTGACAATGTAATTATAATGCATCTCACTATACCCCTATTTGGGGTCCTTTGGGCCTCGTGGATCTGGATGTCCATTTCTCTCCCCAGATTCAGGAAGTTTTCAACCCTTTTGCATTAAATATACTTTGTTTCTTTCTCTCTCTTTCCTCTTTCTGGAATTCTCATAACACAAATATTGTTTCTTTTCATTGTGTCCCAAAATTCCCACAGGACTTTGTCACTCTTTTTTTTTTTAACATCTTTATTGGAGTATAATTGCTTTACAATGGTGTGTTAGTTTCTGCTTTATAACAAAGTGAATCAGTTATACATATACATATGTTCCTATATCTCTTCCCTCTTGCATCTCTCTCCCTCCCACCCTCCCTATGCCACCCCTCTAGGTGGACACAAAGCACCGAGCTGATCTCCCTGTGCTATGCGGCTGATTTCTACTAGCTATCTGTTTTACGTTTGGTACTGTATATATGTCCATGCCACTCTCTCACTTTATCCCAGCTTACCCTTCCCCCTCCCCATATCCTCAACTCTATTCTCTAGTAGTTCTGTGTCTTTATTCCAGTCTTGCCCCTAGGTTCTTCATGACCTTTTTGTTAGATTCCATATATATGCATTAGCATACGGTATTTTTCTCTTTCTGACTTACTTCACTCTGTATGACAGACTCTAGGTCCATCCACCTCACTACAAATAACTCAATTTTGTTTCTTTTTATGGCTGAATAATATTCCATTGTATTTATGTGCCATATCTTCTTTATCCATTCATCTGTTGATGGACACTTAGGTTGCTTCCATGTCCTGGCTATTGTAAATAGAGCTGCAATGAACATTGTGGTACATGACTCTTTTTGAATTATGGTTTTCTCAGGGTATATGCCCAGTAGTGGGATTGCTGGGTTGTATGATATTTCTCTTTGTAGTTTTTTAAGGAACCTCCATACTGTTCTCCATAGTGGCTGTATCAATTTACATTCCCATCAACAGTGCAAGAGGGTTCCCTTTTCTCCACACCCACTCCAGCATTTATTGTTTGTAGATTTTTAATGATGGCGAATCTGACTGGTGTGAGATGATATCTCACTATAGTTTTGATTTGCATTTCTCTAATGATTAATGATGTTGAGCATTCTTTCATGTGTTTGTTGGCAATCTGTATATCTTCTTTGGAGAAATGTCTATTTAGGTATTCTGCCCATTTTTGGATTGGGTTGTTTGTTCTTTTCCTATTGAGCTGCATAAGCTGCTTGTAAATTTTTGAGGTTGATCCTTTGTCAGTTACTTCATTTACAAATATTTTCTCCCATTCTGAGGGTTGTCTTTTGGTCTTGTTTATGGTTTCCTTTGCTGTGCAAAAGCTATTAAGTTTCATTAGGTCCCATTTGTTTTTTTTCCCCTTTCTCTAGGAGGTGGGTCAAAAAGGATCTTGCTGTGATTTATGTCATAGAGTGTTCTGCCTATGTTTTCCTCTAAGAGTTTGATAGTGTCTGGCCTACATGTAGGTCCTTAATCCATTTAGAGTTTATTTTTGTGTATGGTGTTAGGGAGTGTTCTAATTTCACTCTTTTACATGTAGCTGTCCAGTTTTCCCAGCACCACTTATCGAAGAGGCTGTTTTTCTCCATTGTATATTCTTGTCTCCTTTATTAAAGATAATGTGACCATATGTGCGTAGTTTTATCTCTGGGCTTTCTATCCTGTTCCATTGATCTATATTTCTGTTTTTGTGCCAGTACCATATTGTCTTGATTACTGTAGCTTTGTAGTATAGTCTGAACTCAGGGAGCCTGATTCCTCCAGCACCATTTTTCATTCTCAAGATTGCTTTGGCTATTTGGGGTCTTTTGTGTTTCCATACAAATTGTGAAATTTTTTGTTCTAGTTCTGTGAAAAATGCCAGTGGTAGTTAGATAGGGATTACATTGAATCTGTAGATTGCTTTAGGTAGTAGAGTCATTTTCACAATGTTGATTCTTCCAATCCAAGAACATGGTATATCTCTCCATCTGTTTGTATCATCTTTAATTTCTTTCATCAGTGTCTTATAATTTTCTGCATACAGGTCTTTTGTCTCCTTAGGTAGGTTTATTCCTAGATATTTTATTCCTTTTATTGCAATGGTAAATGGAAGTGTTTTCTTAATTTTTCTTTCAGCTTTTTCATCATTAGTGTATAGGAATGCAGGAGATTTCTGTGCATTAATTTTGTATCCTGCTACTTCACCAAGTTCATTGATTAGCTCTAGTACTTTTCGGGTAGCAGCTTTAGGATTCTCTATGTATAGTATCATGTCATCTGCAAACAGTGACAGTTTTACTTCTTTTCCGATTTGGATTCCTTTTATTTCTTTTTCTTCTCTGATTGCTGTGGCTAAAACTTCCAAAACTATGTTGAATAATAGTGGTGAGAGTGGGCAGCCTTGTCTTGGTCCTGATCTTAGTGGAAATGATTTCAGTTTTTCACCATTGAGGACGATGTTGGCTGTGGTTTTGTCATTTATGGCCTTTCCTATGTTGAGGTAAGTTCCCTGTATGCTTACTTTCTGGTAGTATGCCTACTATCATAAATGGGTGTTGAAGTTTGTCGAAAGCTTTCTCTGCATCTATTGAGATGATCATATGGTTTTTCTCCTTCAATTTGTTAATATGGTGTATCACATTGATTGATTTGCATATATTGAAGAAACCTTGGATTCCTGGGATAAGCCCCACTTGATCATAGTATATGATCATTTTAACGTGCTGTTGGATTCTGTTTGCTAGTATTTTGTTGAGGATTTTTGCATCTATGTTCATCAGTGATATTGGCCTGTAGTTTTCTTTCTTTGGGACATCTTTGTCTGGTTTTGGTATCAGGGTGATGATGGCCTTGTAGAATGAGTTTGGGAGTGTTCTTCCCTCTGCTATATTTTGGAAGAGTTGGAGAAGGACAGGTGTTAGCTCTTCTCAAAGGTTTGTTTGAATTCACCTGTGAAGCCATCTAGTCTTGGGCTTTTGTTTGTTGGAAGATTTATTTTTTTTTCCAGTATGCGGGCCTCTCACTCTCCTGGCGTCTCCCGTTGCAGAGCACCGGTTCCAGACACACAGGCTCAGTGGCATGGCTCATGGGTCTAGCCACTCCGTGGCATGTGGGATCTTCCTGGTCTGGGGCACGAACCCATGTCCCCTGCGTCGGCAGGTGGACTCTCAACCACTGCGCCACCAGGGAAGCCCCTGTTGGAAGATTTTTAATCACAGTTTCAATTTCAGTGCTTGTGATTGGTCTGTTCATATTTTCTATTTCTTCCTGGTTCAGTCTCGGAAGGTTGTGCTTTTCTAAGAATTTATCCATTTCTACCAGGTTGTCCATTTTATTGGCATATAGTTGCTCGTAGTAATCTCTCATGATCCTTTGTATTTCTGCAGTGTCAGTTGTTACTTCTCCTTTTTCATTTCTAATTCTGTTGATCTGAGTCTTCTCCGTTTTTTTCTGATGAGTCTGGCTAATGGTTTATCAATTTTGTTTACCTCCTCAAAGAACCAGCTTTTAGTTTTATTGATCTTTACTCTCATTTCCTTCATTTCTTTTTCATTTATTTCTGATCTGATCTTTATGATTTCTTTCCTTCTGCTAACTTCAGGGATTTTTTGTTCTTCTTTCTCTAATTGCTTTAGTTGTAAGGTTAGGTTGTTTATTTGAGATGTTTCTTGTTTCTTAAGATAGGATTGTATTGCTATAAACTTCCCTCTTAGAACTGCTTTTGCTGTATCCCGTAGGTTTTGGGTCGTAGTGTTTTCATTGTTATTTGTTTCTAGGTACTTTTTGATTTCCTCTTTGATTTCTTCAGTGATCTCTTGGTTATTAAGTAGTGTATTGTTTATCCTCCACGTGCTTGTATTTTTTATAGATTTTTTCCTGTAATTGATACCTAGTCTGATAGCATTATGGTCGGAAAAGATACTTGCTAAGATTTCAATTTTCTTAAATTTACCAAGGCTTGATCTGTGACCCAAGATATGATCTATCCTGGAGAATGTTCCATGAGCACTTGAGAAAAATGTGTATTGTGTTGTTTTTGGATGGAATGTCCTATAGATATCAATTAAGTCCATCTTGTTTAATGTATCATTTAAAGCTTGTGTTTCCTTAATTATTTTAATTTTGAATGATCTGTCCATTGATGAAAGTGGGGTGTTAACGTGCCCTACCATGATTGTGTTACTGTTGATTTCCCCTGTTATGGCTGTTAGTATTTGCCTTATGTATTGAGGTCCTCCTGTGTTGGGTGCATAAATATTTACAATTGTTATATCTTCTTCTTGGATTGATCCCTTGATCATTATGTAGTGTCCTTCTTTGTCTCTTGTAATAGTCTTTGTTTTAAAGTCTATTTTGTCTGAGATGAGAATTGCTACTCCAGCTTTCTTTTGATTTCTATTTGCATGCAATATCTTTTTCCATCCCCTCACTTTCAGTCTGTATGTGTCTCTAGGTCTGAAGTGGGTCTCTTGTAGACAGCATATATATGGGTCTTGTTTTTGTATCCATTCACCCAGTCTGTGTCTTTTGGTTGGAGCATTTAACCATTTACATTTAAGGTAATTATCAATATGTATGTTCCTATTACCATTTTCTTCATTGTTTTAGGTTTGTTATTGTAGGTTTTTTCCTTCTCTTGTGTTTCCTGCCTAGAGAAATTCCTTTAGCATTTGTTGTAAAGCTGGTTTGGTGGTGCTGAATGCTCTTAGCTTTTGCTTCTGTGTAAAGGTTTTAATTTCTCCATCAAATCTGAATGAGACCCTTGCTGGGTAGAGTAATCTTGGTTGTAGGTTTTTGTCCTTCATCACTTTACATATGTCCTGCCACTCCTTTCTAGCTTGCAGAGTTTCTGCTGAAAGATCAGCTGTTAACCTTATGGGGATTCACTTGTGAGTTATTTGCTGTTTTTCCTTTGCTGCTTTCAGTATTTTTTCTTTGTATTTAATTTTTGACAATTTGATTAATATGTATCTTGGCATGTTTCTTCTTGGGTTTATCCTGTATGGGACTCTCTGTGCTTCCTAGACTTGATTAACTATTTCCTTTCCCATATTAGGGAAGTTTTCAACTATAATCTCTTCAAATATTTTCTCAGTCCCTTTCTTTTTCTCTTCTTCTTCTGGGATCCCTATAATTCAAATGTTGGTACGTTTATTATTGTCCCAGAGGTCTCTGAGACTGTCCTCAATTCTTTTCATTCTTTTTTCTTTATTCTGCTCTGCAGTAGTTATTTCCACTATTTTATCTTCCAGGTCATTTATCTGTTCTTCTGCTTCAGTTATTCTGCTATTGATCCCTTGTAGAGAATTTTTAATTTCATTCATTGTGTTGTTCATCTCTGTTTGTTTGCTGTTTAGTTCTTCTAGGTCCTTCTTAAATGTTTCTTGTATTTTCTCCATTCTATTTCCAAGATTTTGGAAATTTCATTATTCTGAAATTCTGTTCTCCATTCTATTCCAAGATTTTGGAAATTTCATTATTCTGAAATTTGTCAGGTAGACTGCCTATTTCCTCTTCATTTGTTAGGTCTGGTGGGTTTTTGCCTTACTCTTTCATCTGCTGTGTGTTTCTGTGTCTTCTCATTTTACTTAATTACTGTGTTTGGGGTCTCCTTTTTGCAGGCTGCAGGTTCGTAGTTTCCATTGTTTTTTCTGTCTGTCCCCTGTGGCTAAGGTTGGTTCAGTGGGTTGTGTATGATTCCTTGTGGAGGGGACTGGTGTTTGTGTTCTGGTGGATGAGGCTGGATCTTGTCTTTCTGGTGGGCAGGTCCACATCTGATGGTGTGTTTTGGGGTGTCTGTGGCCTTATTATGATTTTAGGCAGCCTCTCTGCTAATGGGTGGGGTTGTGTTCCTGTCTTGCTAGTTGTTTGGCATAGGATGTCCAGCACTGTAGCTTGCTGGTCGTTGAGTGAAGCTGGGTGCTGGTGTTGAGATGGAGATCTCTGGGAGATTTTCGCCATTTGATATTACTTGGAGCTGGTAGGTCTCTTGTGGACCAGTGTCCTGAACTTGGCTCTCCCACCTCACAGGCACAGCCCTGACGCCTGGCTGGAGCACCAAGAGCCTGTCATCCCCACGACTTAGAATAAAAGGGAGAAAAAAAAAAGGAAAGAAAGAAGAAGATAAAATAAAATAAAGTTATTAAAATAAAAAATTTTAAAAATAATTATTAAAAGAACTTTTTTAAGTAATAAAAAACAAAAATTAAAAAAACGGACAGACAGAGCCCTAGGACAAATGGTAAAAGCAAAGCTATACAGACAAAATCACACACAGAAGCATACACATTCACACTCACCAAAAGAGAAAAAGTGAAAAATATATATATTGTTGCTCCCAAAATCCACCTCCTCAATTTCGGATGATTTGTTGTTTATTCAGGTATTGCACAGATGCAGGGTACATCAAGTTGATTGTGGAGATTTAATTTGCTGCTCCTGAGGCTGCTGGGAGAGATTTCCCTTTCTCTTCTTTGTTCGCACAGCTCCTGGGGTTCAGCTTTGTATTTGGACCCGCCTCTGCATGTTGGTTGCCTGAGGGCGTCTGTTGTTCGTTCAGACAAGATGGAGTTAAAGGAGCAGCTGATTCGGGGAGAGGGAGGAGTACGGTTGCAGGGCGAGCCTGAGGCGTCAGAGGCCGGTGTTACGTTGCACCAGCCTGAGGTGCCGTGTGTTCTCCCGGGGAAGCTGTCCCTGGATCCCAGGACCCTGGCAGTGGCGGGCTGCACAGGCTCCCCGGAAGGGAGGTGTGGATAGTGACCTGTGCTCGCACACAGGCTTCTTGGTGGCAGCAGCAGCAGCCTGAGCATCACATGCCCATCTCTGGGGTCCACGTTGTTACCTGCGGCTCGTGCCCATCTCTGGAGCTCGTTTAGGTGGCGCTCTGAATCCCCTCTCCTCGCGGGCCCCGAAACAATGGTCTCTTGCCTCTTCGGCAGCTCCAGACTTTTTCCCGGACTCCCTCCTGGCTAGCCGTGGTGCACTAACCCCCTTCAGGCTGTGTTCACACCGCCAACCCCAGTCCTCTCCCCGGGACCTGACCTCTGAAGCCTGAGCCTCAGCTCCCAGCCCCTGCCCGCCCTGGTGGGTGATCAGACGAGCCTCTCGCACTGGTGAGTGCAGGTCGGCGCCGATCCTGTGTGCGGGAGTCTCTCCGCTTTGCCCTCTGCACTCCTGTTGCTGCACCCTCCTCTGTGGCTCCGAAGCTTCCCCCGAACCCTGCCCACCACCCATCTGCGCCTGCGAAGGGGCTTCTTAGTGTGTGGAAACCTTTTCTCCTTCACAGCTCCCTCCCACTGGTGCGGGTCCCATCCCTATTCTTTTGTCTCTGTTTTTTCTTTTTTCTTTTGCCCTACCCAGGTACGTGGGGGAGTTTCTTGCCTTTTGGGAGGTCTGAGGTCTTCTGCCAGCGTTCAGTAGGTGTTCTGTAGGAGTTGTTCCATATGTAGATGTATTTTTGATGTATTTGTGGGGAGGAAGGTGATCTCCACGTCTTACTCTTCCGCCATCTTGAAGCTCCTCTGCCCTGTCACTCTTTTTCATTTTTGTTTTCTTTTTGCTTTTTTGACTGGGTAATTTCCAATGTCTTTTCCTCCAGGTTGTTGATTATTTCTTCTGCATGGTCAAGTCTATTTTTGAAACTCTGTTGAATTCTTCAGTTTAGTTATTATATTTTTCAACTCTAGTATTTCCGTGTTTTGTTTTGTTGTTTGATGCTTGCTGTTTCCTTGTCGAACTTCTTCTTTTGTTCCTGCATTGTTTTCTTAATTTTGGTTAGTTGTCTGTCTGTATTTTCTTGTAGATTACTAAACTTCCTTAAGAGGACTGTTCTGAATTATTTGACAGTTCATATTTCTCCAATTTTTAAGGGTCAGTTATTAGAGCTTTTTAAATTTCCTTTGGTGGTGTCATGTTTACCTGATTTTTCATGACCTCTGATTTCTTATGCTGGTATCTGTGCATTTGAGTAATCAGGGTTCTCTTCCAGACTTCAAAGTTCTGCTTTGGCAGAGACAGTTCTTCACCAGTTAGCTCAATTTGGTTTTCTGGGTGTGTTGCTGGTAATGTTCTTGGGCAGGTGGGACCTGATATGATGGTCTGTTTTGGGGCAAGGCACCTGTTCCAGTTCTGAGGATGGGGATGGTGGTGTGTTCCACTGGCTCATAAGAGTTCGATAGGACTACTGGCTTGGTTTCCTACCCAAATGAGGCCGTAGGATGGACTCTGCAGTTGTCTGGATTCTCTGGTAAAGCTTACTAGTTGGTTGGGAATGGGTACAATATTCAGTAGTAAATGGGGGTATAAATTAGCTTCTGTGCCCTGGCAGGGCAGCAGGACAGGACCCAGGGACTGTGAAGCTTGTTGTTTGAGGACTCAAATCAGGCCAGAGTGTGCACTGAATTCCCTGGTCAGGTGAGACCACCAGTTTTGCTCTGCACATGGGGGAAGCCACGGACTGTGCTTTCTGTTCAAGAACTAATGTACATAGGGCTGTTGAATAGGCTGTGCAGCTTCTCATGTGTTCTGGTTAGGTTCCCTGGTTGGACAGGCTGAAGCCTGTAGTCAGTAATGAGCAGGTCTATGAATTAGATTCCCTTCCCGGGTGCAGTGAGAGAGGCAACTCTGAAGCTGGTAAATTTTTTTTTTTTTTAATAAATTTATTTATTTATTTATTTAATTTATTTTGGCCGTGTTGGGTCTTTGTTGCTACGTGCGGTCTCTCTCTAGTTGTGGTGAGCGGGGGCTGCTCTTTGTTTCAGTGCGCAGGCTTCTCATTGCGGTGGCTTCTCCTTTTTTTTTTTTTTTTTTAAAGAAGATGTTGGGGGTAGGAGTTTAATTTATTTTATTTATTTTTCCTGTGTTGGGTCTTCATTTCTGTGCAAGGGCTTTCTCTAGTTGTGGCAAGCAGGGGCCACTCTTCATCACAGTGTGCAGGCCTCTCACTACTGCGGCCTCTCTTTTTGTGGAGCACAGGCTCCAGACGCGCAGGCTCAGTAGTTGTGGCTCATGGGCCTAGTTGCTCTGCGGCCTGTAGGATCCTCCCAGACCAGGGCTCGAACCCGTGTCCCCTGCATTAGCAGGCAGATTCTCAACACTGCTCCACCAGGGAAGCCCGTGGTGGCTTCTCCTGTTGCGGAGCACAGGCTCTAGGTGCATGGGCTTCAGTAGTTGTGGCACGCGGGTTTCAGTAGTTGTGGCTTATGGGCTCTAGAGAGCAGGCTCAGTAGTTGTGGCCCACGGGCTTAGTTGCTCCACGGCATGTGGGATCTTCCTGGCCCAGGGCTCGAACCTACGTCCCCTGCATTGGCAGGTGGATTCTTAACCACTGCACCACCAGGGAAGCTCTAAGCTGGTAAAGCTTTTTGCTATCTAACTCAAACCTACCCACACCCCAAGTTCCTTGACAGAACAGGATCACTGGCTTTTTCTATAAACTGTCAGCTCTATCTCCTCACTCTTGGCTTGAGTGCTGCTGGGCCACAAAGCTTCCAGGAGTTGTCGCCATCCCTTCTGGTCAGATGGGGACAGAGGACACTCCACAGCAAGTGGGGCTATATCTCAGCTCCCTTGCCTGGGCAGGAAGGGGAGGAATAGCTCTGGGATACCCTCAATTTCCTAAACAGGCTCTCCTCCCTCTGGGAGGAGCTACTCTCAGCTTTAGTTATGAATGAATGTCCCTGCCTGTGCATAACATGGGGATGCTCCACACCGGTTTTGCTCTGGGGGTGATCAACTCTGCCTGCTGCACAGCTTCCAGGAGTTGTTGCCAGCCCTTCTGGTCAGATGGGGCCAAAGACACTCTCCACAGTGCATGGGGTTGTGTTTCAGATCCTTGCCTGGGCATGGGCAAACTGCTCTGGGGCTATCCAAACTCCTCATTTGAGGATATGAATCAGACAGATCTGCACCCCTCTGAATTTCCTGGTCAGAGCACACCCCTGACTTGGTTCTGCAGATGAGCAAGGCAGCTGGTTGGGAGTACTATGTGGGCACCACAGGTATGAGCTCAGTCTGCCCAGATCAGTGCACTGGTTGTTGCAGGCCCCTCCCCCTTCTTCATCACAGTCAGATTCCCAGTGGCTGAGCCCTGAAGATTCCCCTGCAATCCCCATGGTGTGAGATCGAAGTAGGGACTCCTTCAAAGCAACCAGCAATGCTGGGGTCGGGGTTGGTTGTCTCCCCAGCTCTCTTTCCCACTGAAGGAACCAGAGGCTCAGGAGAGACCTCTCTGTGTGGTGCTGCACTGGCCTGGGAGAGGGGCAGTGTGGTCAGTGTACAGCTGCTTCTCTTATTCTTCTCATGCAGTCTGTCTTGGTTTCTGTGGTACCGGTGAGTGCTTCAGACTCTAGAATTCTCTCATTGGTGGCTTGTTCTTGAATAGTTGTTAGTTCTTCCAGTGAGGGGGAGTGAAGTCCGGAACAATCTATATCACCCTCTTAATGACATCACTTCTAAAGTTCATTTTTGGCTCAAGGGTTTCACAGAAGGAGGTGGACTAAAATGTGGCCCAAGGGTCACAGTTTTCCAACCCCTGTTTTGAAACAACAGTGATTTATTATTTTTTTATGATTCTGAGGGTTGACTGGGTGGTTCTGCTGGATTTGGAGGAACCCATTTATGTGATTGTTTTCAGTTAGATGGTCAGCCGGGCTGGAAAGCCCAGGATGGCCTCTCTCATTTGACGGGTTGGGGTTGGCTCCTGGCCACAAGGAGTGACTTGGATGCCTTCCTCAACTTTTTCACCTGTCAGGCTAGAGAGGCTTTCCTACACGGTGATCTTTGAACACTGGTTCAAAAGGCAAAGGCAGAAGCGACAGGGCCTCTTGAGGTGTTGGCTCTAGAACTTGCACAATGTCTCTTCCATCACATTTCGTTACTCAAAATGAGTCATGAGGCCAGCGCAGATTCACACTGAAGACAACTAATTTGCTAATGTGTATTATGAATCTCTTTGGAGAAATGTAGCAAGCAGTGATTTCCAAGCTTATGTGGCCAGAGGAAGTTTCTTGCTCCTCCCTACTCCACGAATCCTAACTCCTGTTAACATGTCAAGGAGTCCTAGTGTGCCTTGGTACACAGTTTGGGAAATCAGAGTATCTAATCTAATCTGATTTAGAGAAATATGTACTAAAGTGGTATCAGGTAGAATATAATATTATATTGAAAGAATAAATCACTGCATTTAAGTAGAGCTTATCTTGGGTATTAAAGTTATAGAAAACTTAGGACTTGAACTTGCATAGGAGTTCTGACTTATACTGTTTTATTACACTAGAGTAGAATTATGTAGTTCTTGGACTGGACTACATTATTTTAATACCAGAGCAAAAGGACTATGCATTCATTACCTAAGACAGATTGGAAAGACTGTGGGATCTTTCCCAAATTTTATCCAGGGTTTGGGAAATACTAAATCCAGAGAGTGGGTTGGAAATTGGGAGAGAGAATAAAGTTGGTCTCTGAATGTGTACTACCAATTATAGCTTGTTTATGAAAATGATTCACTAAAAAAAGAAAGTATTAAAAAATAATACTGCATATAAAATTAAAAGAGTGATATTTTTAAGAAAAATTTACAACTAAGAGAATTAAGCTTGTGACCAAATACAAAGTCAGTGTATAGAAAATAGTACTTTCTTATTTAATCCAAAAATTTAATGAAGGAGAGATTCCATACATGGTTAAAAGTAGCAACATCAAATATGAAACTAGAGAATAGTAACAAGATATGTATGGGATTTACCTGACAAAAAACTGTAAAAATTTCTTGACTAGGAAGACTAAATATTGTTAAGATGTCAATTTTTCTTATTATTGATAGTTTACCAAAATTCCAAACACCATTTTAACAGGGTTATTTTTGCAACTTAATAAATTCTAAAGTTTATCTTGAGAATAAATTGACTAAATAAATTATTAAAAACTACTGGAGAGGACAATCCCCACTATATATTAGAACAACTCTAGTGTTAAAACACCATAAATAAATTGAAAAAAAAACCCAACAAAGTAGGGAAAATATTTCCAACAATAACTAAAGGTAATGGTAGCTATTTTACAAAAAATAATAAATCAGAAAAAAACCTACAGTAGATTAACTTGAAGAAATAATTCGTAAAAGCTGAAATCCTGGTGTCAAATATGAAAAAGTATTTGGTGTTACTAGTAATTAAATATATGCAAATAAAAATGGCACAAATAGGTTTTTCCTCTTTTTAATCATTCAAATATTTAGTAAATATAAACAATGTTGCCTAATGTGTGGTAAGACATATAGGTTCATACTCTGTTGGGGAGAAAGCAATTGGACAATAGGCATATAGAGCTTTAAAGTGTTCATTCTTACTGACTCAGTAATTCTATTTCAAAATATTCATCTATGATGTCCTAGTAAAACACTTCAGAGGAATCAAGATAAATACACTTGCAGAGTTGTACACAATAATGAAATACTGCAAAGCACATAAACATCTAGCATTAGGGAAACAAATACTTTGGAATATTGTACATTCACCAAAAATTAAATTTACTGATAATTTTTCATAGGAAGGAAAATGTTTATTATATAATATTAATTTGAAAAGGCAAAGTTATAAACTATATTAACAATGACAACTAGAAGGAATAACAGCAAAAGAGAAAGCACTGCTGAACAACACAGATTTGAACTGTGCACGTCCACTTGTATGTGGATTTTTTCAATAGTAACTACTGTAGTTCTACATGATCCACGGTTGGTCGAGTCCACAGATGCAGAACTGAGGACATGAAGGAACTGCTTATAGGGAGGGCCCACTCTAGGTTATACTTGGATTTTTGACTGCGCACAAGGTCAGTGCCCCTAACCTCTGCATTGTTTGAAGATCAGCTGCATAGCTAAATATTAACCGTGGTTGCCTCTGGGTAGAATTATAAGTAAGATTTGTTTTCACATCCTTACATTTCTCTCTGTTTTTCAAATTTTCTAATATGAACATACTAATGATCAATAAATGGATAAAACTAACAAATAACTTCGCAGTACACACCCATTTTTAAGAGCGCAAACAACATGATACCAAAAATAGCCACAAAATAAAAAAAAAATCTGCGGTCTGACCTAGTTGGTAGACATACAAGAGATTTTATTATAAACTTTAGGTCATTAAGGGCCAAGAAGAACGCAGACCACAGAGGTCAAAATAAATGTAAGAAGTTTATGCTATTTAGGGAAATATTTCTTGTCAATTAATTTATGTTCTTAATTTCTTTTAGCATGAATATCAAAATCAAAGGTATTTCTGATATTTTTCTAACTTTTATGTTATTGTGGATAAATACCTAAACTTTTATGATAATGTCCTATACTTTTCACTTGTTTTCAGTTGTAGTTTTCTCCTTTATAAATTCATTGAGAAAGTTGTATATTTTCTTGCTTTGACTTATGGTGAGGGAAAGTGTAAACTTGGTAAGAAGAAAAAGGCCCACGTCTTTTGTTTGCGTGCTACAAAACTTTTCATTTTTCAGTGGGAAAGAGAATGTTTTGATGAAACACAGTCCACCAATGAATTCTGCCATACGTAGCGGAATCTACTAACAATTTACGCATGCCTTTTGTGGTTGTTTACTGTATTGTTCAATAAAACTTACATACTTATTTTAACTGTAACCATATGAAGCATCTTAAAGCAACATGTACATGCAAAAGCTGTATATTTGAGAAGTGTCAATAATTTTATGATAATTGGTTACCTTAATTTTCTCAGGCAACAATAGCAGTTGAATGTGACATTCAATTATTAAAATACTATTTTCCAATATAATGAAATAGCTAAAAAGTAAGATCGCATTTAGGATACCTCCTTAAGTAGCCTTTGTTTTTCCCATTTCCAAAGTGTTTCTAAGTCTGAATTGTTCATTCTGTAAGATAGCAGCACCCTAGCATTACTGGCTTATCAATGGCAGTTTTTACCACCTCCTGAAAGTACTCCTGGAATTAGAAGACTAGGACTGTGATCTACAAATGTAGTAACAAATGGTAGCATAATTTAACCAAGGACCAAGAAATGGTTTTCCAGTATTACCAGCCCAGTTTGATTTACATTTCTAAGTACCAGTAACTTCCTTTGAGCATATCCAAAAAGAAAATGAATTAAGGAATTAAGGACTTCCCCTCTCAGAAATATTCTTGAGAATGAGCCAGTTTTATAATTTGGCACTGGGAGTCCATGGGTGGGCAAAGACCTAAATTTTACTTGAGTTATAATGGTTAAATTCAAAGTTCCTGTCTCATATTCCTCTCCCATTATTTTGCCATTTTCCCTTTTCTTTCTTTCTCAGTTGCCTTTGGGTTTGGTTGGTGGCTTACAGGAAAATCATGTTAGCACCTTTTATTTTCCTCCAAGTCATGCTCTAGTGTAGGTCAGAACATAGAACAATCAAATAATGTATATTCAATGCCAGAGCTGTCTATGGTATACTTTATAAATTATTTAAATTCTTAAAGTAATTAAATTAAGTAAATACTTACTTAAGTTAGTAGGTTCACTAACCACTTATTCAACCTAAGTGGTATCTTAGGTTGGGTTTTCCCAAAAGCAGACCCTGATCCAGGGACTTGGGTACAAGTAATTTATTAGGGAAATGATCTCAAGAAATACAATCAGCAAGGAGGAAAGTGAGGCAGTGAGAAGCTCACAGATGAAGAAGAGGTGCAAGCATTTGATATGGGAAGCTGTCAGCAGGCTGAAACTGTCTATAGCTGCTGTAGAGCTCATTCATGTTGGTTAAGGGCACATGGAGTGTGCCGTCTACAGCCTCTACAACTATTGGTGTCAGAGGGCCCGAAAGACTGAATAGAATCGTGGTTAAGATAAGTTGAAGCTCCAATTAGACTGTTCATCTTTCAATACTTGCCCTGGCTTATTAGTTATGAGATATTAGGCAAGTTGTATGACTTTCGTGTTTCATATCTTTTTTATCTGTAAATTGGGGGTAATAATAATCCTTACCTCTAGAATTACTGAGAGAATTAAATGAGTAAATATAGGTAAAGCCCTCAGCAGAGCACCTGGCAAATGGCAAACACTTGATAAGTATTACTTATTGTAGGGATTTCGCTGGGGGCCAGTATAGTGGGGTGGCAGTTAATTTGAGTAACAGAGTTCTGTTGAAGTTTGTGTTCACTCTTGTTTGGCCGCCATGTGGCATGTTGACTTGTATTAAGTAACCACAAAAACGTCCTTTAAAAAAAAATCTTGGCAGCTCCTAAACCTTGTTTCTCTTTGTGCATTTATTATTTTTGGACTTACGTATATTTTTAATTAATTTTGTTTAAAACAAAATTGGCTCCGTTGAAACCAACTTGATAGCTGTCTTAACCAGCTTCTTGTTATTCACAAATCTGACCAACGTGACATCATCCGAACCCTCATTTAGCTTCAAGAACAGGAAGCACCCTTACTCCCCATGATTGAAGCTGAACTTTCTGGGTATATCTTTACTGGTTTCCAATTCACACAATTACGTCATTATACAAACTACATTTTCTCCATCTTATCCATGAAGATATTTTGAATGACCTTGTTAGTAGCCTTGTTGAAATCAAGGAACACTTTGCCCGTTGTATTTCTCTCACATGCCTGTGTAGAACCTAATCAAAAAAGAAAAGGAGATTGGCTTGGTGTGATTTTCCTCTAAGAAAACCATATTGGCTAACTAATACTACTTCCCTTTCTCAGTATTAAAAAAGGTACTTTAAAGTCCTTCATTCAACAAATGTATATTGAACTCCCACTCTGTCAAGCATCATTTTGAGTCCCAGGGTTTTACTTTTCCAATATTCAACATCTACTGAGCAAAACCCAGTTTCCTCGTATTCAAAAACAGGCAATAATCATGCATCCTTGCAAAGTTATTACTGTGATTTAGCGAGGTAATTTATGAAA
This sequence comes from Aethalodelphis obliquidens, assembly GCF_003676395.1. NCBI lineage: Eukaryota > Metazoa > Chordata > Mammalia > Artiodactyla > Delphinidae > Aethalodelphis > Aethalodelphis obliquidens. Next base: position 12,685,119 of record NW_020837971.1, read on the forward strand.
GCACCTAGCACGTGCCAGAGTGGAGAAGGTGCTCAATATATCCGTGTCCTTTCCCAGGTTCCAAGAGACTAAACCCAAATAACTCATTTATCCATTGCTCGATCAAGCCATCCATCCATTCATCCAGATATGCATATATTCAAGCCACCTTTTATTACTCACCTCATTTATTGAGGTGGTGTAGCATGGGAGGAGGATGGGAAGAGCTTGGGTTTTGGAGCTCATACTATTTACGTTCTAATCCTGGCTCTAACTCTTACTAAAGGTGTGATCTTGGCAAGTCACTTAAACCTGTCTGTGCTTTAGGCTCCTCATCTAGCAGATGGGAACAACGATAGTATTTATGGATATAGGGTTGTTGTATTAAATGTGTAATCTATGTTAAGTGCTTAAAATAGTGTCTGGCACATAGTATATGCCATATAAATGTCAACTGTCAAATGTCAGGCTCTGTCCTGGTAAAAGGCTACAACAGGGAACAAGCCAGACTCATTTCCTGTCCTGTAGTACTTACAGAAATCCCCATATGCTCTATGAAGCCATGAGACTGCTTTAACCAAATCTGCTTGCTTTTTTGTTGTTGTTGTTAAGGGTTTGAAAAATCTTGAAAAGAAAGAGAATGTGATGAACATTTAGTTCTATTTATATCTTGCCAAATTGTTTCTGGAGTTTTGTTAATGTATATACACAATTAGATATAATTATATGCACATATAATTGTGAGTTCTGTTTTTGCATTTGCTAAAGTATTTTTGTGTATATTATATAAAGCGTTTAGTGTATATTGGCTATATATTTACTTTAAGTTGCTTGTATACTAATCTGTTGTATAAATATTCTGCAGCATACGAAGGTATTTTGCTATTCTCTAGGCATTTAGGGTTTATAAAATGTTTTTGCTGCTATTGAAGTCTTTGATTTGGTTATTAGTGTACAAATGGAGTCATTCAAACTGAATGAACAGATTTATAGTTCTTATTACTTCTTAACCAATTGTTTTCAAGAAAATTTGAGTTAATTTGTAACACCTCAGTAATATGTAACCATTAATTTTTGCCATTTCTTACAGTATCTAATGACACCTCAAATATTTTAGCTTGTATTTCTTAAATTATAAGTGAGATTGAGCTTGTTTTCTTGTTTTGACTTATTTTCATCTTTTCCCTTGGAATGAAATATTTCTTCTGTTGATGTGTGAGCTATGGGTTGGTTAAATTATATAAGAGAGGACTTTTTAGAAGGGCATGGCTGTTGTTTTAAAATACTGAAGCACTGTTATGGGGAAGAACATGAGGCTCCTCAGGACTCAGCAAGGATCAATAGTAGGAAGTTTCCAGGGGCAGATTCTAGGATGAATGTGAACATTTGCTCTAACATTTACAGCACTGGTTCTTACCTGGAAGGGATCTTAGAATCTCTGACAGGGCAAGGAGACTAGTGTGAGTGGAATTAGGGAAAATGAGAAAGCGCAGAAAGATTGGGAAGCTGGAATTCTTATTAAGAGATTCCCAAATATGAGGTGAGTTGCTTCTGAAAGTGCTGTCTTCCCTGGCTGAGAACCTCCTCTACTGTATGCCTGCCAAAGCAGGTTGGATGACCACTCTTCTGGGTTTCAAAGATTGGAGGCAATTGCCAGAAAAATTCATTCCGCCTCTGGGATCCTTTGAAATCAGAAATAGCATTGTATAGCCTATAACTTTTTCTTTATGCCATTTTCATGTTAGTGTATTATGTACAGTAACAAAATAATGTTCTTTTTTGTAAGGCTATTCATGAAGACACCAGATGAGAAAATGGGTAGATTTGTGAAGCAGTAGATTTTCATACTTCATTTGAAAATTTCCTTTCTTTAATATATTTAAATTACATTCAGTGGAGACATATTAAAAACAGGAAAATGAAGGAGAAGTTGCAGGCTTGCATTTAATGGTGTGTTGCTTTCTATTACCATATACTTGGAGTTAGATTATGTATGATATGATGCTGATGGTCTAAATGTGCATTTTAAGTGGCTTTTGGGAACTAGAGAGGTGGACCTCATAAATCACTCGGGTGATACGTTTTAATCCAGTGCAAGACTGCAAGGAAGTAATGAAAAGATGTGTGTTGGTCAGGAGATAAGAGGTTAAACTTGGCCCAGGAAAAGGAATACAAATTGAATTATAAATGATTGTTTTTTGAGCTAAAAATGGCACCTTATTAGTGTCTGTAAGGAAGCCTGTCCAATTTTCTTAAAATAATAGCCTTGAACTTCTGGGAAGATGGTGGTGGCTGTGGTAGATAGTTTTTGGATCTTCCCAAATCTCTCCTTAAAAATAGAGCTACATTTTAGTGAACAAAATGAGAAAAACATGGAAAACAAAAAAATGACAAGGAATCCTCTTGAATTCCAAAGTAGAAGTGAGTGGGAACAAACCATCAAAAGCCATGCGATCTGAACAATATCAGTATTTGTAAGAAGAAAAATAGAGGTGTCAAAATCATCTACAGATATTCTTTGGAAAGCACAGGGCAATTCTGAGAATAGCAACTAAAACTAGGCGGTGAGTGCAGGGGGTCTCTGGGAACATCTGAAGAGACTGGGGCAGTATAGCCTCTATGAATTCTTGAAAACCACCCTCCAGGAGAGGGCTTCACATTGAGAAACTTCAGGGAGTGAAGTAAAAATTGCAGCAGGGTATGGATAAGAGAGATAAGGCCAGAGAAGATACAGATAAAAGTGACAGAGGCGAATAGAGCCAGGAAATTTGTAAAAGTAAGCCTACCACATATTTCTTTAACACTACACACACACACACCACACACCACACACATACACACACACACACACACACACACACACACACAAAACTAAGAAAGATTTCTATGAAGTTAGCAAGGCTATTTGAGCCAAGCCTTCTTCTAAAAGTTCAGGAAAACTAATTTTACATAAAAAAGAAAAAGCAAGAGAAAAGTGCTGAGATCAAATCGTACACAAAGTTATTATAAGAATTTAAAAAGGGAATAAACAGAATAATATTTCTATAGGTAATGAAAACATGCCATAAAGACATGCCTATACAATAGATAAAAATGAACAAAAAAATTAAAAATGATATAGGACATTAAAAAAACGAACTTGACTCAGAATTAGAAAAACACAGAAATTAAGCAAAAGAACTCAGGAAAATATTAAGACACAAAAGGATAAAAAAATCAAGATTAAATTAGAAGGCACGCAAGAGTGAATCAACAAGAGATAATTCTTCAGGAAAACAGAGAGTGAAAATAAAGACAATTTAAAAAATTAAAAGGTAGTGGAAAAATATATTTCAAACAAGAATTGGAGGAAAAGTGTCAAATGTTGAAGAGAGTGACAAAAATCTACCACATGAATAATAGGAGTTTCAGAGGAACAAAACCAAAGCAGGGAACAGAACAAATGCTAGAAACACTAGGATGTCTATAATTACTGGAAGCATCAGCTAATATATATAATGTTATAAGAGACATTTTCAGTATATAAAACCATAATAATATTATCTATGTTTCCACACTTTTAAGATAGTCACTAAAATTTGAGGAAACTTCATGGAATTAAAAAAGTAAAGGATTGGGCTTCCCTGGTGGCGCAGTGTTTGAGAGTCCGCCTGCCGATGCAGGGGACATGGGTTCGTGCCCCAGTCCGGGAAGATCCCACATGCTGTGGAGTGGCTGGGCCCGTGAGCCATGGCCACTGAGCCTGTGCGTCCGGAGCCTGTGCTCCGCAACGGGAGAGGCCACAACAGTGAGAGGCCCATGTACCGCAAAAACAACAACAACAAAAAAGTAAAGGATTTGAAGCTACTGAAAATAAAAATGAAATAGTCCACCATGTATCTGAGAAAACTGACTCCCCCCTAAATCAATGCTAAAACATAGTAAGACAGAGTAAAATTATTGGACTTCAAAGAAAAAAAAATCCTTCAGGCATTTAGGCAAAAAGAACACATAACTTACAAGGGAAAGAACATTAACTTATGAGGTTTTTTTTCAGGAGCAACACTTTATGCCAGAAAAAAAGGGAGTAATATTTTTAAGACACTCAAAGAAAGAAAACCAAGGATTTTTATAACCACCAAATCTGACCTTCAAGTATAAAGGATACAAATTGTTGTTAATATGCAAGCATTGACTAATCTGCTAAAGGATAAGCTTCAGATAAGGAAAATGACTGAGAGATAATGACCTAATGACTGGTGGTGATATATATATATATATATATATATATATAAACTAAATGAGAATCATAGGGAAAGAGGATAATATGCAGTGGCTATATATTCTGACCATGTAGAAACATAAATATGGTATGTTAAGCATGAGGGTGGAAGTGGGGTAGCATAATCAAAATTTTTTACAGAATCATAACTGGTTTTGGTAGGATTAAGATAGTTATTCGAGATTATTGTTTATGTGCTGTAGAATAAAGCAGATGAGTAATCATGGGATATTCTAATTCTATTATCACCTATGTCCTTGAGAACCAGAATTATTCTAAGAATTCTGTAGACTATAAATAAAAGTTTAAGGTAAATATCAATACAAAACTGGTGTAACATTCTTAATATAAAAGGCCTTTTACACATTAATAAGAAAAAGGAAAACTCAATATATAATTGTTGGAAGAATATAATCAGGCATTTTATAAAGCAAGATAAACAGATAGTCAAAAGCATTAGTTTTAGCATTTTGCCTTAATTTTTGTATATGGTGTTAGGTAAGGGTCCAACTTCTTCATTCTTTTGCATGTAGATATACTATATCAGTTTTCCCAGCATCATTTGTTGAAAAAACTGTCCTTTTCCCCATTGAATGGCTTTGGCACTCTTGTCAGAAATCACTTGACCATAAATGTGTGGGTTCATTTCTGGACTCCCTCTTCTATTCCATTAGTCTATATGTCTGTCTTTATGCCAATACCATACCCTTTTGATTACTGTAGCTTTGTGGTAAGTTTTGAAATCACAAAGTGTGATTTTTTGTTTTGTTCTTTTTTTTCAGGATTGTTTTTGCTATTTGGGGTCTCTTGAGGTTGTGTATTGAATTTTAGGATTGGTTTTTCTATTTCTGCAAAAAATCGTCATTGGGGTTTTAGGGATTCCATTGAATCTATAGGTTACTTTGCGTAAATTGATATCTTAACAATATTAAGTCTTCCAATTCATGAACATGGCATGTTTCCACTTACTTATGTCTAATTTCTTTCAGCAATGTTTTGTAATTTTTATTCAGCCTTCAAAAGGAAGAAAATAGGGCTTCCCTGGTGGCGCAGTGGTTGAGAGTCCACCTGCCAATGCAGGGGACACGGGTTCGTACCCTGGTCCGGGAGGATCCCTCATGCCGCGGAGCGGCTGGGCCCGTGAGCAATGGCCGCTGAGCCTATGCGTCCAGAGCCTGTGCTCCGCAACAGGAGAGGCCACAACAGTGAGAGGCCTGTGTACTGCAAAAAGAAAAAAAAAAACGGAAGAAAATATGCTACAATGTGAATGAACCTTGAAGACATTCTGTTAAGACACATATTATATGATTCAACTTATAAGAGGTACTTAGAGTGGTCAAAATCATAGAGACAGAAAGTATAATGGTAGTTGCCAGGGATCGGGGGAAGGGAAGAATGGGGATTTATTGTTTAATAGGTATAGAATTTCAGTTTTACAAGATGAAAAGAGTTATGGGGACAGATGGTGGTGATGGCTGCACAACAATGTGAATGTATACCACTGAACTGTACACTTGAAACGGTTAAGATGGTAAATTTTATGTTATGCGTATTTTAACACAGTCAAAAGGGGAAAAAACCATTGTGATCTCTTAAATTTTTAAGAAATATAAATTCATACAACATGCTAAACGATATGCATAAATCAAAATTATTTCTGTGTGGTAAGGTTATAGTTGATTTTGTTTCTTCTTTTGTGCCTGTTGACATTTAAATATTTTTCTACAATAATTATGTATTGCTTTATTAGTAGTCTTTTTTTAAAATAAATTTATTTACTTTTACTTATTTTTTTTTGGCTGTGTTGGGTCTTCGTTGCTGCACACGGGCTTTCTCTAGCTGCAGCGAGAGGGGGCTACTCTTCGTTGTGGTGCGCAGGCTTCTCATTGCGGTTGCTTCTCTTGTTGTGAAGCACAGGCCCTAGAGCGCGCGGGCTTCAGTAGTTGTGGCATGTGGGCTCAGTCGTTGTGGCTCGCGGGCTCTAGAGCGCAGGCTCAGTAGTTGTGGCGCATGGGCTTAGCTGCCTCGTGGCATGTGGGATCTTCCTGGACCAGGGTTCGAACCCGTGTCCCCTGAATTGGCAGGCAGAGTCCCAACCACTGTGCCACCAGGGAAGTCCCTATTAGTAGTCTTTTACAAAGAGATCTTGATTCAAGAGGCTTATTTTTTGATATAAGGAGCCCTGGTGTGAGGTATTGCTGGACCTTGGCAGTGTGGGCAACTTTCCCGCATCATATTTGCAGTGGTGCTGAGCCCCTACTGAGGCTGTAGGGACAGTCACAGCAATGCTGGTCAGTCCAAACCATTATCATACATGATCCACTCTTCATTTAAAATCTGTGCAAAGCAGAACATGTTTTGGAACTGTGAGTGATCATTAGTATGGACCTGAATTATTAATGTGGTGATAATAATTAGTCTGACTCGTAAGACATAGTGGCTCATCAGCTTAGTAAGTGTCCTGTTGTATTTAAGAGCAAGTTGTATGAAAAGTCCGTAATGACCCTGCACTAGAAAGCAGTGGTTGGAGTCCCTGGATGGACTCTTTTACCATCTTTTGTGTGGCCTGTGAATCGACATGCAGACAAAGGAGAGAGCTAGTGAATACTAGCGGGGAAAGAAAAAGATAACTTTAACCATAATTTATTAGTAATATGTAGAGATAAATTCCTAAGAGGAAATAAGGTCTAAGGAAATTACAGGAAATATTAAATCTGTGATTCTGTTTACGGTAGAAACGCCGACCAACAAATTCCAGCTGTTTCTCTGTGGGTTATAGAAGTGTCACAGGCCTATTTATAGTTGCTGCATTGTAGACTCCAGCCTGGTTGTTATGGAATCCCATTGGTTTGGTTTGGGTTTACTCAGATTTGTCCAAAGACACATTTCCTATAGGCAATATATTTATGGAATGTAGCCCTGTACCAAATTTTTGTTTCTATAACTTCTCTTCTGGTTTCTTCCTCTTCCTGCCAAGTTTGCCTCCCCAGAAATGTTAGTGTAGTATTATTTATTTAACACTTATGTACCACTTAATTGTACAATTACACTGTTCTAAATACCTTCAAAGTATTAATTCATCTAATTCCTCATGACAAAGTTAAGAGCTAGATACTGTTTCTTAAACCAACACAAAAACCAAAAACCTTAAAGGACAAGAATCATAATTTGTCTACATTAAAGTTAATTTTTTCTACATGAAAAAATAAATACTGATAAGCCAAAAGACAAGCTATAGTCTAGGAGAAGAAATTTGCAATGCATGTAACTAATAAAGGATTTGTATATGCAAATGTTCTTATAAGTCAATAAGGAAAGAAAAGCACTTCATCTGAAAAAGGGGCAAAGGATATGAAGAGGAAAGAAACAAAAGAAAAACAAAAGTCTAATAGCCTTTAAGCTTATGAAAAAATGGTTAATTTCTCCAGTTGGGAGAAATACAACTTAAAGTAACCGTGAGATACCATTCCACCTCTATCTGATTGGCAAAACTTTCTTCTGACCGTAAAAGTTGGTGAGAATATGGAGCATGGTAGAAGCAGATATTGACATCAACCACATCGCAGAGCAGTTTGGCAAAATCGAAGACAGCTGACAATGTGCCTGCTTTATGACTCAGCAGTTCTACCTCTGTATATATACCTTGGGGAATCAATCCCATATGACCAAACAGAGAAATGTATAAGGTTCCACTGAAGCATTGTATGCAATAGTAAGAAATTGAAAACAATTGATCATTAATAGGAGGAAAGATAAATTGTGGAATATTCACACAGGGATGTGCCCAGTGGGTAAAATAAATGAGTCAAATCTATATGCATGCAGATGTATAGATCTTGAAATTAAAATGTTCAATAAGAATAGCAAGTTGCAGGGTAAAGGTTAAAAACACACAACATGATACTTTATAATGCCTATGGATTCACCTAAACAGATACACAGATATGTAATATAAGTGCAGTAGCATGAACAGAGAGATGCACAAGATCTCTAGGATGGTGGTTACTTCTGACATGAAGAAAAACGGGAAAAAAGGTCAAGGAGAGGCACCAAAGGGGCTTTGCCTGTATCTGTAACATTTTGTTTCTTAAAGATATGAAGCAAATATGCTAAGACTCATTAACAATGTGAGTGGGTGAGGGCACATAAGTATTTATGTTATTTCCTTCTCTATACTTTTTATTCCTATACTTTTTGGCATATTTGAAATATTTCGCAACAGTAAAATAAATAAGTTTAATAATTTTTTTTTGTATTTACCTATATTTTTGCTTACTATCTTCCTTCTTCTTTTCTTTTTAACATCTTTATTGGAGTATAATTGCTTTACAATGGTGTGTTAGTTTCTGCTGTATAACAAAGCGAATCAGCTATATATATATATACATATAGCCCCATATCTCCTCCCTCTTGCGTCTCCCTCCCACTCTCCCTATCCTACCCCTCTAGGTGGTCACAAAGCACCGAGCTGATCTCTCTGTGCTATAAACTAACTCTAGTGGCTAATACTCCTAAATTTCCTTTTAAAAACCTTTGGGGAGAATTCCCTGGTTAGGACTTTGCACTTCCACTGCAGGGCGCCCAGATTTGATCCCTGGGGTTGGGAACTAAGATCCTGCATGCCACATGGGGTGGCCAAAAAAGAAAAAAAGAGACATTGAGTAAAATAGACAGTACTTGGAGAAGAAGAATACTTCAGAAACAACCATAATTTTAAAAAAAAGTCTTTGGGAAGCATTGCTATGATATTGACATAAACTCATCCCAAAACTTTTATGTTATATGGACAGTATGTCTTTCCACAGTTTTGTATTCACTTCTCACTGGCTTACAGAGTAATGGATTTTGTAATTCTCCAATGCTTTTGTTCAGTCTCTGCAAGATATTTATTTAGCTTTCTGGGTTTTTCACAAAATTATTTTGAATTTAAAGACACACTTTTCTGGGTCTAGTTTTCTGTATATCAAGAAGGTGGTGTGTTAGGAGAGCTTTGTCTCCACTATCCTGGAGAGCCACCCTCATGGTCTAATAGGGGAGTCCACCATTGTAGTTGTATTTTATTTGTTTAAGGGGATGGAACTAATATGTGCAAATTTAAAAAGATTGATGGGTTTTGGGTTTCGGGTGTATAAACATCCAAACTTATTTTCAGAACTCTGTAGTTGGCAAGTCCACAACTCTACCGTAGAGATAGTATAGCAACAAGACAGGTATACCTTTCTACTTATGCATAAATATACAAAACTTTTTTGAAAGTTGATTCATATTTCCAATTATATGAAGAAATCATTGTGTGAATTAAAGAATACTTTTGTAACATAAAGTCATATTCTAATATGTTAGTATGTTACATTTGAATTTTCCTATAAAACCTCTATGAAAAGACAACTAACTAGACTACAAATTGGAGCCCTGAAATTTTATGTGGGAAAATGCCAGGATTCAAAGATTGAGAATATTACCAAAGAATCTCCTTGAAATCCTTTTCTGTTCTGACCCAAAAGTGGAGAAGAGTTCATGAAACCGAGAGGGATATGATTTCATTTTTGCCCCGCACTTACCCTATTTTCTGCTCCGGAAACTTGAAAAGTCATGGAGGAAAGTGTCATTGAGCATCTCATAAAGTCTAGCAAGAGATAAGGGTAAAGAAAACCTTTCATTTGCTCCAAGTTGCTGTCATTGACTGTTTTTTTTTTATTTAACATCTTTATTGGAGTATAATTGCTTTACAATGTTGTGTTAGTTGCTGCTGTATAACAAAGTGAATCAGCTATATGTGTACCTATATCCCCATATCCCCTCCCTCTTGCGTCTCCCTCCCACCCTCCCCATTCCATCCCTCTAAGAAGGCACCAGATTTTGTCCAGGGAGCACCCTGGGCCTTTTAGGGAAATGAGGCCTTGTCCAGGTAAGGACACAGCATGAGCCATAGCAGGCATTTTCTTTTATCACTGATAGGAATCGAAGCCTTGGACTTTGTCTTAACCATTAGAATGAGGCAAAAATACAAGATCTTTAACTTCTGTGGCTTTTCCACAAGCTATATTGATGTTGGTACCTCTTTAAATTGTTTCAACCATGCTGATTGTTAGCCTGGTAAAATGTGTTTATTTTATTACTCCCTGCCTAGTTTGAAATCTCTGTATTGTCACTCCCTCCTGTGGGATCTCTAAGTGTAATGAAGACTGATGGGGATTCCTGACACTGGTATCATCACCAATTCCCCAGAGGCTTCAGTGCAAACACTGATATTTTCTAGAATAAGAAATGAATAAACAACAACAAAGTAACATGTTAATATATTTTAGAACTCCCAAAAGCTTAGACTTAAATTTTTAGAATTGAGAGATTATTGATATATATTATATATTGTTAGTTTTAGGTGTACAACATAGGAATGATTTGATATTAGTATGCTTAGACCTTTATAATCAGAAAATATTTGAGCTATGATCAGCAAAACGTAGGAGTTGCTATATAAATTGTTAAAATTCCTTCCTTGGATTTGAAGTTATAGACATATTTTATTATTGTATTCATTTTTGTTATGTGACCTTACAACTAAGTAAATACCATTTTGAGTACTTACTACATGCTAGGTGATGTGCTAAGCAATTTACAACTGATTATAATTTCCTTAGAACAGAAGAGAAAATTGGAGCTCAGAGAAGTTAAACAACTTTACTCATGGTCACAAAGTTAGGTGAGCTTAGGATTAAAAATCAGGCTTGTCTTTTCAATAAATTTTATTTATTGATTATCGTTTATAAATGGCAACAGTGTATTATAGTGAGATGAGCTCTGAGCCTGAAATGTGGACTTGAGTGTGAGTCTCAATTTTTTCATCTTCAAAATAAGAGTAATGAGTCCTTTCTCATAGAGTTCTTGAAAGGCTGAGATTAAAAAATGGTGGCCAATATTACGAGACCTTATCAGACCACAGGGTTGATCAGTTGTTGGTGGGAAGGAAGTCACGAATAGTTGGAACCCAGACAACTTACCCAGTATAGAGTTAACCTCCCTTCCTCCCCCAGCTCTGGGGCAAACAGTAGCTGAATTGCCAATGGCCTAAGGGTGGCACTGTGTGCTAGATTTGACTGGATTGACACTGACATCTATTGGGTCTACCCTACTGAAGGAGCATTGACAAAGACCAGTTCAAGACCTCACCAGCTTATAGCTTCGAGCCTTCTGATCCATACACTTCTGCTCAACTTCTCTGTGCCCTAGTTTCCTCAACCATGAGGATCATAAACCTCACCTCATGGGATTATGAGGACAAGAAATAATATATGCCAAGTATTTCTTGTGGTGTCCAGTACATATTATCATATTATAAAAGGCTCTCAGTTAACAGTAGCACTAAGATGCTGTACTGCCTTTTCAAGCCCTTTGTCGGACAGGTCTTCAGCAGCACATCACTCACAAAACTTTGTCTGATCTGCTCTCCTGTACTCTGCTGCCCAGGGTCAGGCAGTAGAAAGTGGTGGTTAACACATGAGCTTTGGACTCAGGATAGTCTTCTAGCTTGACTACTTCATGTTGATACGAGTTGAAAAGGCTACTTAAACTCTCTAAATCTCGGTTTGCTCCATCTTTAAAATGAGCAAGATAATGGTGCCTACCTAACAGGATTGTTATGAGAATTAAATGAAATAATGTGTGTAATCTGCTTAGCACAGAGCCTTGCAATCGGTAAATGTTTAATAAATGTTTGCTTTGATTTGAAAAAATTGTGAACGTTTTTAATTGATGTTTTTATTAAGGTCATATAGATAGGAGGTGCTGGGGCTGTGACTCAATCCCAAATCTATCCACATCTCATGCCTGTTCTATTGTAGCACACGTCTTGTGTTTGAATACTTCCAGTAACAACTGCCAGTATGGTCCCTCTTACTAGAAATATTTTCAGTATACATAATATGATGACTTTGTAGGATCATAGAAAACAATAGGTGATTTTTAAGATCTTTTGAATTCCTGGGATCTTATGATTCTCTGGATCATAGGAAGTCCCTAAATTGAAACATTATGTCTGAAGCATTTACTTGTAAATTGGTCTTTGGGAACTAGCGATCTATTTTCCATAAGACATACTTCTATACAGAATTTAGAGACCAGTGTAGAAAAAGAAGGAAAAGGAGGTGCTGTGATATTACATTTAAAGCTAAGGGGCTTGGGCTTCCCTGATGGCGCAGTGGTTGAGAGTCCGCCTGCCGATGCAGGGGACATGGGTTCGTGCCCCAGTCCGGGAAGATCCCACATGCCGTGAAGCGGCTGGGCCCGTGAGCCATGGCCGCTGAGCCTGCGCGTCCGGAGCCTGTGCTCCGCAACGGGAGAGGCCACAACAGTGAGAGGCCTGCATACCGCAAAAAAAAAAAAAAAAAAAAAAAAAAAAAAACTAA
>NW_020837971.1:12697863-12868723 GCF_003676395.1 Aethalodelphis obliquidens
AAAAAAAAAAAAAAAAAAAAAAAAAAAAAAAAAGCTAAGGGCCTCAAATTGTCTTCCTTCTCCCAACCTCAGTATCTGAATAAAACTAGTCTCAGCAAGGTTTCAGGAGAAGATACTCCACCCCACTAATTCAAGCTAATGTGACTGAGATGAAACCGAGGGTAGTTATCAGTTAGCCATTGATAAATGGTGAATTGTAACCTGCCTTCACTGGTTAGGCTTACTTTGATTGTTTCTATAAAAGCTTGTGTGTCCTCCAAGGGTCACATAGCCTGGGCAATAGGATGTTTGCCCAAGTTGTTTTTTAGGAACTTGGAGTCAGCTGTGTCCAGTTTGAGCTTGAGATGATTAAGACTGGTTAAGACCTCCCACCCTCCATCTGGGCACGTGCAAATGTCCATTCGGTGACCTTTTGATGTCTGAGGGCCAGAATCTCCACCCTCACAGCATGCTAATGCTGCCGTTTTCTGAGCATGTCTCCCATGCAGAAACCTGTGGCTTGGTTGCATCTGCACAGAGCAACGATTGCCTCTCCTTTTTCTTATCTCAAATTACCTTTCTCCATGCTCCCCCTGCCTCAGTTTTTATACCATAAATATCCCCAGCCCCTCACCTTCAGGGAGACAGATTTGAGACTTTTCCCGTCTCCTGACTTGGATGCCTCAGGAATAAACCCTTTCTGTGCTGCAAACCTCATCGTCTCAGCGTTTGGCTTGCGACGCACCAGGCAAACAAACAAGACTCTCTTATTCTTCCCAAATAGTCATATATTCATTCATTTAGCAAATATTGAGTGCCAACTGTATTTTAAGTTATGGGGCTATAACAGTCAAGAAATCGTCTGTTTCTCTAGTGTGAGAGAAGGTAATGATCTTGGGGAAGGAAATAGTTGGACAGATTTGAGACATATCTAAAATGAGTGATTTATGGAAAGGGGGAAAATTGGAGGCAGTAAGTTTTTAATCAACTATTGCCATAGTCCATGTGTGATGAATCAAGGGCTTGAACTGTGGTAGTAATAGTGGGAATAGAGGAATAAAACTTAACTTTTGAAAAGTTGATTCTACAGGGCAATTATGTATAAATGATAAATGATGAGAAGAAGGAGTTCCAGATTTAGCCAAGGGTTTGAGTTCAGGCAAGGGAGAATATTAGGTTTATGGGGCAAATGGAAATTTTAATCATCCATGGGCAAGTCGTGTTTATGAGGATGATACTACATCTGAGTGGAAATATTCTATGGTAACTAGAAAAGGGGAACTGAGGAAAGGTCAGGGCTAGAAATAATAGATTTGGGTATCATCTGCATAGAGATGACAGGATTACTTAAGTGCTTAAAAGAAAATGAAGAATATTGGGACTGGAAGGAAAAGGTAAAAGAATTAATTAAAAAAAAGCCAGAAATGGCCAAAGAGGTATTAAAAATCCAAGAAGGTATCATAGGACCTAAAGATAAGATAGTCAACAGTGTCAAATACTGCACAGAAAGCAGGTGGGATTCGGACTGTGAACAGAATATTGGCAGACCCAAGTGGTCACTGGAGACCCTTGGAGACTGGGTAAGAAAAGGTGTTGGTGGCCAAGTCATATATCAGAGGTTCAAGCAGTAATGATAGACTGGAAACATAAATAGGATAGTAACAAAAAAGGGTAAGAATGCCTGGAAAACTTATTTTTTCAAACAAAAACTTATTATTTCTGGTTGACAGTAATATGGAAGATATTGATGGAGAGGCAGGTTTAAGAAGCATCAGAGGGAGACAGCATGGTGCCTCCTGTCAAGTTTCTTTTTCTCTAGTCTCATCGATATCCTTCCCTTCTCTGTATCAATGCTGATTATGTCAGTCCCCTACTGAAAGACCTCTCTGGGTTCCTCATTGCCAGTGGAAATCCAATATCCTTAGCATAGCTCACCAGATGCCTCACGCTCTTGGTTCTAACCTCCCTTTTCCATTTCCTCTTTTGCCGCTCAAGGCACAGGAGATTTCACATTCTTTCCAGATTGAGTCTTTGTACACATTGCTTTTTCTGCCTGGAAGATCCTTCTTCCCACCCTTCACGTGGAAAATTCTAACTCATCCTTCAACACCTGGCTCAAATGTCACCTCATTTTTGAATGCTTTCCTGACTCCCCAGGCCCAGTGCAGGTCTCCCTCTTTGGTGCTTCGACTGCAAGTTGTTCATTCATATTTTTGTCTCAGCATCCTGCACTGTAATTCATAAATTTCGATAGCTCTGTTCTCCATTAGACTATATGATCTCTGGATACGATGACTGTTCTTTTTTATCATTGTAATCCCCATGACTGGCACAAAAAAAAAAAACTCTTGCTAAAAGCATCAGGAATGAATGAGTGAGTATTAATGTAAAGAGATATATCATGAGGTATATAGGATGAAAGTGAAGAAGCATCTTAGTGCTAAGCAAAATAAGCCAGACACAGGAATACAGATACTGCATGATCTCACTTATGTGTGGAATCTAAAAAAAGTCAAACTCATAGAACGAGAGTGTAGAACGGCGGTTGCCAGGGGCTAGGGTGTGCGGGAGATTGGGAGATGTTGGTCAAAGGGTACAAACTTTCAGCTGTCAGATGAAAAGTTCTGAGGATCGAATGTACAGTATTGTGATTATAGGTAATAATACTGTATCAAATACTTAAAGTTTGCTGAGAGGAGTTGCTAAGTGTTCTCACCACACACACACAAATGGTAACTGTGATAGTGGTAATCATTTCACAATGTATATGTATGTTAAATCATCACATTGCTCACCTTAAAAAATCATGTTGTACAAATTAAATACATATGACTTTTATTTGTCAATCGTACCTCAAAAAAGTTGGGGTGGGCGAAGCTATATGAATTTGAGCAAGTTAATTTCTCCGAACCTGAGTTTCCTATTGGTCAAAGGAGGATAATATTTACTTTATAATGTGCTTATGAGGATAAAATCTACAAAATATAGATCAAACAATTAATGACCAGCATTTATTAATCATTAATGTTATAATTATTTTCAACTCCCACCTTCATGGCATGGATCTCTTATTAGTTGCTCTCTGGCCTTGGATTTGGCTGCAACTTTAATCCATTCTCAAAAGAGAAGAATCTTTGGTTCGTTTTCTAAGTTAAATTTTCATGTTAAGAAATTGAAACTCAAGTCTATCTTTAAGCAGCAGTGTTTCATCTGCCTAAATGATGTAATCTGATTAATAATAACCATTCGGCATCAAGTGAATTCAACAAAAATCTAGAATTAAATATATGGGTTGATTTAGTAAGTTTACAATTAAGTCTGAATTGTTTTATGAGTCTCCAAGGAACTTCCCAGAGGAGGCCCTAGCTTTGAGGCCTACTACAGTGGATCCAGGGACACCCTTCTTGTCTTATCTTCAGGATTGTGTTGCCCTGAGTGAGTTAAATCAGCTCTTTCCATTTTTTTTTTAGCAGAATTTTTGTGGTTCATAAAAACAAGCACTTACAGATTTTCTTGCGTAGATAAAGGAAAGGATTCTACATCAGATTTAGATCAAGAGATAGATTTTCAGAAGAAAATGATGGATGTGTCCTCTGGGAGTAACGGAATGCAGTGATGTTCGTCTCTGACTGATTGAGTTTAAGGCATTTGTGAACACTTCCACGCCCACACCCACTCAAATACACAAACAGTGGTCACAACTGCAGCTCCAGACGCTGCCTCTCTCCCCAGTCTCATATCCAAAGTGCATCCGTTGTTTTCCATAACATGAAATAAATCCCTCCCTTTTGCCCAGTGGTGAAAAGCTTATATAAATACTAAAACTTCAACTATTCCCCTGAGTTTCCTGTTGGCAAGCCTGCAGCTATGGGTTTGTTGAGATATTGACATACATTTTCTGTGCGGATCTTTCAGGCCGCTTGGGTGAGTCCAGTGGTGATAAATTTATGTCTTGAAAATTCATCAGAGTAACCATTATAACACTCTGTTTATGAAAACTTAAATAATTAACACCCTGATTTAAAAGGTTCCAGGTTCAAAGCACCTCTTTTATTCTTTCAACATATATCATTCTGGTGATATATATCTATATATATCTTAGCAAGTCTCTGCCAGGAGACGACTTTAATAGTCATTGAAAAGAAAATGTGGATGCGAAGAATTGACTAATTCAAAACATATAATCTTGCATTGTGGCGTTCCCATGAAAGAATATTTTTCAATATTTAGAAGTGAAGTCTTTTATTGTGTACTAAATAGGGATAGTTAACATTACTGGGCCATAATTAATGTGTATAATGAAAAATCTTTATCATAATGGAAAGAAAAGGGGGAAGGCATTATTTTTAAAGACAAAAATCAATGCCTGGTGTAGAGTAGACGCTCCTCAGGTGGTTGTAGAATAAGTGGATGTGTGAATAGGATTAATTATACTCCTAGTGAAATGTATACTACCTTCATTAAAAATTTTTATCAGATTCTTATGTAAAAAATTTATATGATTGAACATAGTTGTTCATATAGTAGTCTGTCTTTTAGAGTATGTTAATTCAAACTTCTCTTTTCTTTTTATCTATTAGACGGCAATTAGAGAAGTGTTCTCAAAGTATTGACACTTTTTAATCTTTTTTTTAAATAGTGGAAAAAGTGCATTCCTCTGACATAATTCCCATAGAATCTGCTGATCTGAAATTAATTTTAGCTATGTCTGAGAGAGCTGAATAGAAGCCCATGAATATTAACTATTTCTACTACACTTCCACTAGCCCTCCCATATTCGTGAAGCATTTTACTTGCTGCCAATAATTTACTATAGCTGACGCTTTTTAAAAATTTCTTTTAACCTAGATTATTACTTAACTAAAAATAGTTTGCTATTTTAACAATTAACAGTTGTCAAATTCTTCATATATTACAAGCTATGAGTGTTTATTTGTCTTTGAGGATCCAAGATTTTGTTTCTGTGCTCACTGTCTTAACAGAGAACTAAAAAACAGTAAATCTCATTAATGAATTAGGTCTCCTAATAGAGAAAAGAAAGGAAATCAAATAAGCTTTTGTGTCTGTGAAGTCCAATTTTAAATTATAGTAAAAATAAAACAGAGGTAAAGGACTTGGATGAATTTGAGGGTTGTTGGCTAAATTGAGGTATTAGTCTTTACGTGTCTCCATTTGTTCTAATTGGTAAACCACAGTGCAAGTAAATAAGTAATTAAGTTTTTTTTTTAGGCCAGTGGTTGTGGCTGTTAATTCTGGTGTGCTTTAAGAGTAATGGAGGTAAAACATACAGCTTTCTTTTAAAACCAATTCATTAGTTTATTTTTTGTTTTGAGGAATAATTTAGCATATCTGTGTCTATCTTAACCTCATGTACCATTGCCTGAGACCTAAAAAACACTGCACAATGACGTTATACTCAAAACTTCAGTAACATTATATTATCATCATTAAATTCATCAAGTGCTCAATGCCACATTTGAAGCTCAGTTAATACCATTTTCTATATAATCTCTCTTCTCCAAGGGTCTCTCTGTCAAAAAGTTCATAGGGTCAGAAATAGGAGGAATTTCAACTCTAATGGTGGATTTGCAAACAAGGGGATGGGAGTGGCTATTCTTATACCTTACAGGGCAACTCAAGTTGTTTCATATTGGCAACATTCTCTCAAAACTAGGCACAAGGAAAGTTAAAGAAACATGTTTTTGTCATTATCAGTTGCTTTCAAAGAGGGCCACAGGAGAAAACAGGTTGTGTACATTCTTTAGAGTATAAAAGTGCATCCTTTTTTGGTCTCTTCCTAGGTTTGAAGAAGAAATGACCAGCAAGTGGTTACACCTCTTCGAAGGCAGTGGAGTCCCGTATGGCCCAATTAACAACATGAAGAACGTGTTTGCAGAACCCCAGGTTTGTTTTTTGAAATTTTTAGTATGTTTCGGTTAAAACCACAAGAATTTGCCTCTCTTTTCTATCCAGACTGATCCATATAAGTGTACAGTAGCCATTGATCTTGAGCTTAAGTCACATCACGTGACTTTTTACTCTTACGTTGAAGTGTGGGTCTGAAATAAAAATTATCAGAATTTAGCACTGGCAGCCTACAATCATACTTTTATATGTATCTGATCGAACATATTTCTTCAGCAGCCATAAAGTATCCAAGGTCAGGGCATGTGTTTTCCCCGAAAAATAGAAATATAGACAATGGAAAGGTTGGAGTCAGGCACGCAGAGATCATTCTCTGCAGAAAGAAATGGGAGGACCTTCACAGCTGTAGTCCCCCTCTCATCGTATGGCTGTCTTAAAATGTACAAAGCAAGTCATCATTAGTTCTGCTGATGAGGGGCTTTCTGTATGCTTTGATTAATGTGCATTACTCGTGGAGAATAAATGTACTTGAATAGAGATTCGTGCTGTGCATTGCTTACAGACTCCTTCTTGGGGTACAGAAATAAGGATCATCTGAAAAAATATTTCTTCTATAACATTGTTCAAATGATTTTTTTTAGATAATGTCAAAATAATAAGTTTTGATTTTATTACTTTAATCAGTATCACTGCAAGCAATTTACCATTTCTCAGATTCACATATTAATCCCACAATGTAGAGGAACTGCTTTTTTCTATGAAACTTTCGCCGTGATTATTCATGTATCTGTCAGCTTCCGTCATTTCAAAATTATAGTTTTTCTCTTTATTCTTTTCATTTTTTATAGCGGTAGATTTTTCTTTGAAATGATTTGTTGAAAATGGAATATACTTTTTTAAGGGAGCAAACTGACTTAATTCTAACTTTGGTACCTTCATGTTACATGAATATCTGTTTAAAGGATAATTGAACTGTGTTCAATTCAATGATTATAATGTTTACTGGAGAAAAAAAGGTGAATGAATGCAGGAATTCTGCTCTGTGCTATTTTTTTCTGCCAAGATTGTGAGTATGGCAACACTTTGTTCCTAATGAAAGAATGGTCAATAAGAATTGGAGAAAAGGGTGCCCACTTGATATGGGCTGAGTCTTTGTGAAAGGGTCCCCACTACATCAGTGATTAATGCTGGTGATTGCTTGTGATGAGGTAGCAGTTTGTGCACCCTGAATGTAGACCAGAGGGCCAGTTTTCTCACTTCAAGCTTTGGCTTTAAGCTGTTGTAGGGGAATGGGTGGGTTTCACCATTATTTTCCTGCTTAAAAGTAGAACCAAGATGTGTAGGACTTCCTATTTAACTCAGTTTGAGGGCACATTTCTCTAGAGAGAATTCCTGAGGGTTTTTCCATCAGCACTTCTGTTGGCTCCATCTGTGTTTCATCAGGAATAAAGGCACCAAAGCAAAAAATGTTATTTTAAAAATTATTAGATATATTCAAGTTTTACTTATTTTTTAGGCTTTGATAAACAAGGATCCAAGGTCCCATCCTTAAAATTGTTCACTTTATGGGCTGGTTCGGATTGAATATTGGGTAATTAGGATTTTCATTCCCAATTTTCCCTTGTAGCTCACTTTAATTACTTTAATTTTTGTATCTCAATTCTTTTGGACCTGCAGGAAGTTTCTATTATTGGTCTATGGCTTATTTTAGTTCTTAAACAATTTTTCAAATGGAGAATAGTGATATTCTAAGTCAGGATACCAACTTTTCCTACTACCCCAAAAGTCTTTGAAAACTGCCTTCTTATCCACCAAAAAGTAGATTCTAATTGTTACAATTCTAATATCAAAAATTCTTAATCATACAGTGATAGTTATTGACAATAGCGTAGAGTTGGTCTCTTATATACCATTTCATTCTTCTTTGGAATTTAAACACCAAAATGTGTGTATAAAATTATCTGGATTTTTAGAAAGACTAGAGAGCAGTGTAATATTAGTACAAGGACCTACTGTATGGCACGGGGAACTCTGCTCAATATTCTGTAACAACCTAATCAGGAAAAGAATTTGAAAAGGAATAGATACATGTGTATGTATAACTGAATCACTTTGTTGTACACCTGAAAGTAACATAACATTGTTAATCAGCTGTACTCCAATATAAAATAAAAAGTTGAAAAAAGTAAAAGTAAGCAAAGATGACTATGGCAGTTGTTCGTAGGACTGTTTGGCACAAGGCGTAAGGGCACCATCTTTCCCCTATGCCTGGAAGTGTTTGGCTCTTTTAGAAGGAATTCCCTGTCATTATGTATTTTGAAAGGAATGTAGAAGCTGAAAAAATCAGGGAGTTAAAAAAAATTTGTATAAAATAAATACAGTAGTAAGACCATGGAGTCAGAAGTGTTGGGCAGTTTTATGTTTTCTAGGCTTTGGTTTCCTCAATGGTAAAGTGATGAAATAGAATCTTTTCTCTATATTGTAAGTGTTAAATGTGACAATGATTATCAAAGGCACATAGTAGGGATTGCTAGATGGTAAAAGTTTAGTAAATGGTAATAGCTCTGGTTATGGTGCCTTTTATGGTTATATTTTTATTAAAAAACACTTTCTTTTACTTATTATTTAGTGGATAGAGGCAAATCCAGTGTAGCTGCAGGGATGGGGATCATTAGCTTAAAATCAAGGTCTAACTAATATCCTTTTAAGAAAATCTGTCTGCAGACTTTGTGCCAAGAAGTTCTCAGCCCTTCAGTAATTTTTCTGATTACTGAAAATCTTTTTGTTTTCCGTAAAAGTCTGATTTCCATTCAAGATGTCCTCCCTTGTTTTTCCCCTGACGAGCTGTGGAGTTTCTTGGCCCTGGGTACATGGAACCGGCCACTTCTGTTCAGATGTGGGACTGCACCGCTGGCGCCCGTGGCCCAGCTCTCCATGTGCACCGTGCCAGCACAGCTGCTAGTTCAACTGAAAATTGATTTGGGTGAAGTACAAGGCCTGGAACTTGGCGCAGGAAGTGAGACTTTGATGAAGTGGAAAGGGGTATGTCTAACCAAAAAAAGAAAGAAGAAAAAAGATTAGAAGCATCAAAGAGCAGGAGATAATTTTCTGTGGGCCTACTTATCAAGTGGACCATTTATGTTTCATCTGTGGTTTGAACGTGGTAGACAACAAAAATTTGCTTGATGGTCGAAACTGTTCCTAACCAGAATAATTTCCTCATAGTCTCATGTTCTGAGAAAACTTGCCTTTTTGACTCAACCGAAACAACAAATGATTCTTTTTTTTCTGGGATAGATGCAAGGGTGTCTACCTTTTATCCTCTGATTATATGCTACAGACCTTTGCACAGTTAAAATGATCCTGCAGGCATCCACTGTTAAGTCAATCAGCAATACTACAGGAGATTTTGGTCTGTATTTACTGCTATCTCTGAGAAATTTTGATCCAAAACCCTTTTAGTGGTAGTTTTATTGTTTTTTCTCCCTCAATGATAAATTATCTGTGGAAAACTCTGTGCATTGTAGAAGTATAATATAGATTATCTGCATATAGATTTTAATAGTCATGTTTCCAAGTGCTTTCTTAAAATATCTTCTTTTAATCAGGCCAAGATTGTGTAGTACATTAAAGGAATTCTTAAAAAGTTTAAAAAACTTACTAGATGACCTCAGTATGGTCCTATTTAACATACCCTTGGGAACATGTGCATGAAATACATTGTGGTTTGAGGTTTTCCAACCCAAACAGACTTAAAAGAAAATGCAGCTTTTAATAGAAACTATTCAAATTCCTGCAAAAATAGGTATGGATCTCACCACTGAGAGGGTTTAAAAGCATCATTATCTACCATGAGAATCAAAAGAGAATGTGTTATCCTGCTTTTTCTGTTTTGCTCAAGACCGTAAATTTGGCGGTTCTAGTGTATCACCATTTTTGAATGAAATGCTCAGTTACAAAATACATGTGTATGTGAATGACTGAACCTCTGATTAATGTTTTTCTTTCTCCTTGATGCCATGACCTGTGGGTGGGGAAGGGAGGGCAAAGGGTGTCGCAAAACTGCTGTTATTTAACAGTCTTCACATTTATACCACACAAGTTGAATCCATCAGGTGTAAGACATCACCCTGAAGCATCACTTCTGAGAACTATTGGGAGGGAAATATCAGAACTGAAATATCACAGCTGGCCCTGATTTTAACTGGTGCCAAACACCTGCAGACTCTAAAAGGATACCAAAATAAAACCCCACCCTGTGGCAGCAAGCCAGCCCTTAACAACCCTTCCTTAACTTTGCATCACCATCAAGATTAATTTAACATTTTCTACAGAAACCTTATTCTTCCTGTCCCAGAAGGCCATTATAACTCCTGTAGCCAATCTTTCGTATGGGATAAATATGTCATAGAAACAGAGTGAAGCCTTGAAATATTTGATAGCTTAAAATTATCTGTTGTTTTCATATCATTATTTGTGGAAGCCTGTGAGGTTGGGGGCTTTATTAATCTCTAGGCTAGCTCATATTCTCCAAGTGACTTTGTTTTAGCACGTTTTGGCAAAGTATCTGAGCATCTGGGGGAAAAAAGCCTTCAGGATTCATATAGTAAGTGTCAGAAGCTCCCCAAAATACAGAGCTATTTTTCAAGTCCTTTCTACCTATACATGCAGACACACATGTGCACACATGCACACACATACATACACACATGCACTACTGATGCATTTTAAAGATTGCCTTTTGAATGACATTAGTTAATATTTATTGAAATGCAGTTGCATAGCCCTGGGAGGGCCATACAAATCAAGCAAAATTATATCCTTGTTTCTAATACTGCTGGGAAATACATACATACAGTGCTCCCTGTAACTGGAAAACAGTTGATGAAGATCTGAGGTAAAACAGTATGTCTGGAAATAATTCCTAGTAGACAAAAGAGATACAAAAATAAAATTTATGTATCTCTCTGAGTATATATGACACATTTCAGATAGTGAACAAATTCAGACATTTTGTTCTGTGATACCTGGGTATAATATTTTCAGTTTTGGAAAAAATAATGTGTTTCATACGTAAGTGACCAAGTGAAATAAAAATTGAAAGTTTAAGGATTCAATTTTATATTAAAATATAAGACAATGATATCCAATTTTATTTTGTTGTGTTGAAAAGAATCATAATACAGAAAAACCTCATGCGTTATCATGTAAGAGGAAACCTATTGAAATGTCAAATAAAAGTTAAGGTCTTAGTATTACATTACTGGCATTTTATGTTCATTCTTTATGTATACCTAGGAAATTTGGATGCATCGGGTTTTTTTAAGCTATCACACTTACATATTTAGATATCTAACTGGAATGCCTTGGACATTACCTGATTGACATTGATGGAGAAAAGGTAATAGAATTTATGTTAAAGAAAAAAGTCTCTCTTTTTGTTATTTTCATGAAAGGCATGGTTCAGGGCAGAGGAGACTAGTCACTTTTTCATTCTGTCAGTCACTCAGTTATTTGTTCAGCAAATAGTAATTTCTGGCCTGCTATATATGTATGGTCTTTTAATTTTTTTTATTTTTGGCTGCGATGGGTCTTGTGGCTGCACACGGGCTTTCTCTAGTTGCAGCGAGTGGGGGCTACTCTTCTTTGCGGTGCGCGGGCTTCTCACTGCGGTGGCTTCTCTTGTTGCGGAGCACGGGCTCTAGGCCCGCGGGCTTCAGTAGTTGCAGCACGTGGGCTCAGTAGTTGTGGCACGTGGGCTCTAGAGCACAGGCTCAGTAGTTGTGGTGCACAGGCTTAGTTGCTCCATGGCATGTGGGATCTTCCCGGACCAGGGATCGAACCCTGTCCCCTGCATTGGTAGGTGGATTCTTAACTACTGTGCCACCAGGGAAGTCCTTTATGGTCTTGTATTAGGTATTTGGTCAGGGGAGGGATGAAGGAAAACAGTGAAGCACTAGGACAAAGGTGAAACTATTAAGCATTCAGGAAGGTTGTACAGTCCAGTTTAAGGTAGAAAGTGTCCAGTGTCACAGAACAGTTACACAAAAATGCTCTGAGTATTTTTAGTAGCAAGAAATGATAGGTATAAAGCATCATGAGATTCTCCTATTTAATTAATTAACAAAAGCTTAAAATCTGACAAAGACTTGCAAAATGTCTTAATCATGAAATTTACCAAAGAACTCTTTATCCTTTTAAATACTCTTTGTAATTAGCTTATCATATTACTACTAAATTCCTTCTCAATGATTAAGCGGAATTTAATGGAGGGTTTCAACTCTATTCAGTAATTTTGAAGATATTTGTGATCTGAGAAAGTCTGAAGACTTTTTTATTTTTGGCAAAAGTTATTTTCTCTGTCTCTCCTCTTTCTCACAGTTTATTCATCAGGCTCCACTTATCTCCTATTTCAGAGTAGAGATTCATAGTATAAGCATTGACTTTTACTGAGCCTTGAACTTTCAAGCCAAATACATAATTTATTATTTTGATTAGTAAAAAATAGGAATCAAGAAAGAGTAATCTCAGGAAAGTGCCAATAAAAATCACAGTGAGGAGCTTCCATACTGTTTTCCATAGTGGCTGTACAAATGTACCTTCCCATCAACAGAGCACAGGGTTCCCTTTTCTCCACATCCATGTCAGCATTTGTTCTCTCTTGTCTTTTTC
This sequence comes from Aethalodelphis obliquidens, assembly GCF_003676395.1. NCBI lineage: Eukaryota > Metazoa > Chordata > Mammalia > Artiodactyla > Delphinidae > Aethalodelphis > Aethalodelphis obliquidens. The sequence continues at coordinate 12,710,380 of NW_020837971.1, forward strand.
ATGATAGACATCCTAACAGGTGTGAAGTGATATCTCACCGTGGTTTTGATTTGCATTTGTCTGATGATTAGTGATGTGTACTTTTTCATGTACCTGTTGGCCATTTGTGTGTCTACTTTGGAAAAATGTCTATTCAAGTCCTTTGCCCATTTTTAATAGAAGTATACATTAAATAATTTGAAGTTTATCAATACAGTAGAACAATATATTGCCTTTATCTCATGGTTTTGAGGAATGACATGGAAAGTGTTCATTTATAAAAATAAAAATGCAGCATACAAAATTGTGTATATTGTATGATCTCAATTTTGTAAAACTGTTCTCTTGAAAACAATCGTATGTTACTTTGTAATCAGGAAAATAAAGGGTTTAAATATTCCCATAGCTTAAATAGTTTCTTAAGTGGAAATTTAAAATGAATTTTTGTTATTTTTAAATAGTTAAAACAGATGCCAATACGGAATGCTATGATTTCACATCTGTATTCAAATGAAAATACTTTTTTATTGAGGTGTAACTGGCATATAACATTATATTGGTTTCAAGTGTACAACGTAATGATTAGATATTTGTATATAGCGTGAAATGATCACCACAATAAATTAATTTAAAATCCATCACCATCCATAGTTAAAAATTTTTTTTCTTATGATGAGAGCTTTTAAGATCTACTTTCTCAGCAACTTTCAAATATATAGCTTATTAACTATAGTCCCCATGCTGTACATTACATCTCCATGACTTATTTATTTTATAGCTGGAAGTTTGTACTTTTTGACTCCCTTTGCCCATAAAGATACTTTTAAGTATCATTTATTGTAGTTATTTACATACATTAGAAACATTCTAGTTGTACTATTGGTAGTACTGAACATGAACGATGATTGACAAGGACTGAGCACTATTGATATTTTAAGAACTTTTCTAAAATGATTAATAATGAAGGAGGAATAGATACAAAATGGTGTATTTGTCACCTAAAGGGAGCTTGGAATGGAGTTCTACGTTCTTTGAGAACTCAGCAGTTAAAAATGCACCCTGAATTTGCAATTTATCTCTTTTATTTTTGTCAGTGTGCTTTAGATGTTGTACTAAGAAACCACTGACTAACCTAAGGACATGAATATTTACATCTATATTTTCTTATAAGAGTTTTACAATATTTAAGTCTTATATTCAGGTCTATGATCCATTTTGAGTGTGTGTGTGTGTGTGTGTGTGTGTGTGTGTGTATGTATGAATTTATCTCATTGTTCCAGCATCGTTTGTTGAAAAGATTATTCTTTTCCCATTGAATTTTCTTGGCACTCTTGTTCAAAATCCATTGGCTATTAAAGAAAGGTTAATTTCAGAAGTTTGATTATTTAAGAGTGTCTTGATTAATTTTCATATTTGTGTGAATTTCTCAAACTTTCTAAGTTTGATTTCTAATTGTATTCACTGTGTTTGAAAAACATACTTTGTGTGATTTCAACTTCTTCAAATTTATGGAGGCTTATGTTATGCCCTAGCATAGAATCGATCTGCAGAATGTTCCATGTGTTCTTAAGAAGAATGTATATTTTGTTGAAGTATTCTGTAGATGTCTATTAGGTCTTGTTTATACCATTGTTTAACTCTTGTATTTCCTTGCTGATCTTCTGCCTAGTCATTATATCCATTATGGAAAGTTGGGTGTTGACTCCTCCACCTCATACTCTTGCATTGTCTGTCTAACCTTTCAGTCAGTTTTTGCTTCATGTATTTTTGGGCTCTGTTGTTATGTGCATATATGCTTATCATGGTTATATCTTCCTGATGGATTGTCCCTTTTATCATCATGTCTCTCTCTTTACTTCTGTAACATGTTTTCTTTTAATATCTATTTTCTGATATTTTTATATATATATATATATATTAATATAACCACCCATTCTCTTTATGGTTGTGGTTTGCATTGTACATCTTTTTCCATCCTTTTATTTTCAGCCTGTTTGCATATTTGAATCTAAAGTATCTCTCACATAGAGAGTATATAGTTGGGTCCTGTTTCTTTAAAATCCAATTTTCAAATATCTGCTTTTTGATTGAATTTTATTTTTTTTAACATCTTTATTGGAGTATAATTGCTTTCCAATGGTGTGTTAGTTTAAAAGACTGAATCAGGGCTTCCCTGGTGGCACAGTGGTTGACAGTCCACCTGCTGATGCAGGGGACATGTGTTCGTACCCCGGTCTGGGAAGATCCCACATGCCGTGGAGCGGCTAGGCCCATGAGCCACTGCCGCTGAGCCTGCGCGTCCGGAGCCTGTGCTCAGCAACGAAAGAGGCCACAACAGTGAGAGGCCCGTGTACCGCAAAAAAAAAAAAAAAAAAAGAGTGAATCAGCTACACGTATACATATATCTCGATATCCCCTCCCTCTTACGTCTCCCTCCGATCCTCCCTATCCCACCCCTATAGGTGGACACAAAGCACCAAGTTGATCTCCCTGTGCTATGCGGCTGCTTCCCACTTGCTACCTGTTTTACATTTGGTAGTGTATATATGTCCATGCCACTCTCTCACTTCGTCCCAGCTTACCCTTCACCCTCCCCATGTACTCAAGTCCATTCTCTACGTCTATGTATTTATTCCTGTCATACCCCTAGGTTTTTCAGAACCACTTTTTTTTTTTTTTTTAGATTACATATGTACGTGTCAGCATACGATATTTGTTTTTCTCTTTCTGACTTACTTCACTCTGTATGACAGACTCTAGGTCCATCCACCTCCCTACAAATATCTCAATTTCGTTTCTGTTTATGGCTGAGTAATATTCCATTGTATATATGCGCCACATCTTCTTTATCCATTCATCTGTCGATGGACACTTAGGTTGCTTCCATGTCTTGGCTATTGTAAGTAGAGCTGCAGTGAACATTGTGGTACGTGACTCTTCTTGAATTATGGTTTTCTCAGGGTATATGCCCAGTAGTGGAATTGCTAAGTCATATGGTAGCTCTGTTTTTAGTTTTTTAAGGAACCTCTATGCTGCTCTCCATAGTGGCTGTATCAATTCACATTCCCACCGAGAGTGCAAGAGGGTTCCCTTTTTTCCACACCCTCTCCAGCACTTACTGTTTGTAGACATTTTGCTAATGGCCATTCTGATTGGTGTGAGGTGATACCTCATTGTAGTTTTGATTTGCATTTCTCTAATAATTAGTGACATTGATGATTCTTTCATGTGTTTGTTGGCAAGCTGTGTATCATCTTTGGAGAAATGTCTATTTAGGTATTCTGCCCATTTTTGAATTGGGTTGTTTGTTTTTTTGATCTTGAGCTGCTTGAATATTTTGGAGATTAATCCTTTGTCAGTTGCTCCGTTTGCAAATATTTTCTCCCATTCTGAGGGTTGTCTTTTGGTCTTGTTTATGGTTTCCTTTGCTGTGCAAAAGCTTTGAAGTTTCATTAGGTCCCATTTGTTTATTTTTGTTTTTATTTCCATTTCTCTAGGAGGTGGGTCAAAAAGGATCTTGCTGTGATTTATGTCATAGAGTGTTCTGCCTATGTTTTCCTCTAAGAGTTTGATAGTGTCTGGCCTTACATTTAGGTCTTTAATCCCTTTTGAGTGTACTTTTGTGTATGGTGTTAGGGAGAGTTCTAATTTCATTCTTTTACATATAGCTGTCCAGATTTCCCAGCACCACTTATTGAGGAGGCTGTCTTTTCTCCATTGTGTATTCTTGCCTCCTTTATCAAAGATAAGGTGACCATATGTGCGTGGGTTTATCTCTGGGCTTTCTATCCTGTTCCATTGATCTATATTTCTGTTTTTGTGCCAGTACCATACTGTGTTGATTATGGTAGCTTTGTAATATAGTCTGAAGTCAGGGAGCTGATTCTCCAGCTCTGTTTTTCTTTCTCAAGATTGCTTTGGCTATTCGGGGTCTTTTGTGTTTTCACACACATTGTGAAATTTTTTGTTCTAGTTCTGTGAAAAATGCCAGTGGTAGTTAGATAGGGATTACATTGAATCTGTAGATTGCTTTGGGCAGTATAGTCATTCTCACAATGTTGATTCTTCCAGTCCAAGAACATGGTATATCTCTCCATCTGTTTGTATCATCTTTAATTTCTTTCATCCATGTCTTATAGTTTTCTGCATACAGGTCTTCATCTCCTTACGTAGGTTTATTCCTAGGAATTTTATTCTTTTTGTTGCAGTGGTAAATGGAAGTGTTTCCTTAATTTCTCTTTCAGATTTTTCATCATTAGTGTATAGGAATGCCAGAGATTTCTGTGCATTAATTTTGTATCCTGCTACTTTACCAAATGCATTGATTAGCTCTAATAGTTTTCTGGTAGTATCTTTAGGATTCTCTATGTATAATGTCATGTCATCTGCAAACAGTGACAGTTTTACTTCTTCTTTTCTGATTTAGATTCCTTTTATTTCTTTTTCTTCTCTGATTGCTGTGGCTGAAACTTCCAAAACTATGTTGAATAATAGTGATGAGAGTGGGCAACCTTGTCTTGTTCATGATCTTAGTCGAAATGGTTTCAGTTTTTCACCATTGAGAATGATGTTTGCTGTGTGTTTGTCATATATGGCCTTTATTATGTTGAAGTAAGTTCCCTCTATGCCTTCTTTCTGGAGGTTTTTTTTATCATAAATGGGTGTGAATTTTGTCAAAAGCTTTTTCTGCATCTATTGAGATACTCATATGGTTTTTCTCCCTCAATTTGTTAATATGGTGAATCACATTGATTGATTTGCACATATTGAAGAATCTGCTTGCATTCCTGGGATAAACCCCACTTGATGATGGTGTATGATCCATTTAATGTGCTGTTGGATTCTGTTTGCTAGTGTTTTGTTGAGTATTTTTGCATCTATTTTCATCAGTGATATTGGCCTGTTGGTTTCTTTTTTGGTGACATCTTTGTCTGGTTTTGGTATCAGGGTGATGATGGTCTCGTAGAATGAGTTTGGGAGTGTTTCTCCCTCTGCTATATTTTGGAAGAGTTTGAGAAGGATAAATGTTAGCTCTTCTCTAAATGTTTGATAGAATTCACCTGTGAAGCCATCTGGTCCTGGGTTTTTGTTTGTTGGAAGATTTTTAATCACAGTTTCAATTTCAGTGCTTATGATTGGTCTGTTTATATTTTCTATTTCTTCCTGGTTCAGTCTCAGAAGGTTGTGCTTTTCTAAGAATTTGTCCATTTCTTCCAGGTTGTCCATTTTATTGGCATAGAGTTGCTTGTAGTAATCTCTCATGATCCTTTGTATTTCTGTAGTGTTAGTTGTTACTTCTCCTTTTTCACTTCTAATTCTATTGATTTGAGTCTTTTCCCTTTTTTTCTTAATGAGTCTGGCTAATGGTTTATCAGTTTTGTTTATCTTCTCAAAGAACCTGATTGAATTGTTTAAGCCGTTCACACTCACTTTTATTATTGATAGGATTTCCAGCCAACATTTGCTCTCTGTTTCATGTGTTTATTTTTCTGTTTCCTTTTCATTGCTTTCATTTGCATTAAGTGGGTATTTTCTAATGTAACATTTAAATTCTTTTAGTGATTTTTGGTGATATTTTTGAAATTTTTCTTATTAGTTTCTCTAGGCCTATAATGTATATCTTAACTTATCAGGTTTGACTTCAGTTTTATACCAACTTAGTTACAGTGAAATATGGAAACTTTACTCCTATATAACTCCTATAGATATGTGTGTATATTATAAACTCAGCAATACAGTTATAATTGTTACTTTATAAATGTTATGTAATATTAAGTCTTTCAAGGAAGCTGATGAAAGAAATGAGAGCTAATTTATATTTATAGAATTTTTAATATTAATTTTATGTATGCTATTTTGCCCTCTTAATTTCTTCTCATTGACCTGAGTTCTAGATTTAAGTTGGATTTGATGTCCTTTCCTTACTCCAACACATGTGTTTTGCTCTTATTCACCTCCCTTGTGCTCTTTATTGTCAAATAGATTACATTTCTGTATGTTATGCATTCAACAGTACACTTTTATACATGTTGTTTATTGCAGTAGCATTTTGAATAAGTCAAGAGAAGAAAGGAGAAGAAATATGCAATTGCACTGTTGTTTGTAAATGCCTACATGATTATCTAACTGGTATGCTTTATGTGTGTCAGTGTGTGGATTTGTAGTGCTGTATGGGTCATTTACTTTCATCCTCAAGAATTTTCTTTGGTGTTCAGTGTAATGTAAGTCTGCTACCAACAAATTCTCTCAGCTTTTGTTTATCTGGGATTATCTTTAGTTTGCCTTCATTTGTGAAAGATAGTTTTGCTGGATACAATATTCTTGTTTGATAGTTTTTACTTTCAGCATTTTGAGTATGTTGCTTCACTGCCTTCTAATTCCCATGGTGTCTAATGAGATGTTATATGTTAATCTTATTGGGTTGCCTTTATGTGATGTAATTTTTCTTTTGCTCTTTTCAGGATTTTGTCTTTGTCTTTGAGCATTTTGAGTATGATGTGTCTGGGTGTGTGTTGATCTCTTTACATTTATCCTACTTAGAGTTCATTGAGCTTCTTGGATGGTAAATTAATGTTTTTCATAAAATTTGTAAAGTTTTATTTCTTTGATTCATCTGTTTCTTCTTCTGGTACCCCAATTATGTGTATGTTGGTGCACTTAATGGTGTCTCACATTTCTCTGAAACTTTGTTTAGTTTTCTTAATTATTTTTTCTTTCTGAAATTCAGATTGAATAATTTCTATTAGTCTACCTCTGAGTTTGAGTTTGCTGATTCTTTCTTCTGATAATTCAAATATATGGTTGAGCCCCTCAAGTGAATTTTTCATTTCAGTTATTGTACTTTTCAACTCCAGAATATCCATTTGATTCATTTTAATAATTTGAATATTTCTATCTCTTTATTGATATTATCTCTTTGATGAGACATTGTCTTCATATCTTCCTTTAATTCTTTAAGCATGGTTTCCTTTTGTTCTTCAATCATGTATATAATAGCTGCTTTGAAGTTTTTTTCTGCTACGTCCACCATCTGGGCCTCTTCAAAGGCAGTTTCTATTGCCAGCTCTTTCTTTCTGTTTATTGGACACAGTTTACTGTTTCTTTGCATGTGTCATAATTTTTGGTTGATATCTGGACGTTTTAGATCCCCCTACCCCAGAGGTTGTTTTGTTTGTTGCTTACTAGGTCAAACAACAGTGATTTGGCTGTGCTAATTCTGTGAAGTCTTTTTTATCTGCAGTTCACAGCTTCTGATGTCCCAGCTCAGATTGGTTCCACTTGTTTTTATCTTTTACCTAGTGATCACTCCTGGGCAGGCATAAGCCATTGAGTCGGAATATCACACTTGGTGGTTTCAAGGTGATTGCGCTCAGGCTGCATGTTCTGATTAGCTTTCTGTGGGCCATGGTTCTAATGTCACTTCAGTTTTCCAAACTTCTGTAGAGCTATCCAAATCTGTGATGTGTATTCACCACCTAATAGCCAGCCTGAGATCTGGGTGGTGTTGTATCTGTTAGTTCAGTTCTCAAAGTGTGGTTTGTTGAATTAAGTATGTGCGTATGCCCAGAAATTCATAAACAGCCTTATGCAGTTATATTCCCAAGCTCCTTTCTCATGACCTCCTTGGTAATTTCCAGTTTCCTGGGGTGCCTCTTTTTGGTCGTCTGGCCAGAATGCTATGGCTTTAGTTATCCTGTTCTCCTGTGCACTTCCATAACTGCTCCTGTCTTTGGGGCCAGGTGGCAGCCGGACAGAGATAGGAAAAGAACAATGGATTTAACTCCACTTGTTTGAAACTGCTGTTCCATCAAACTTAAAGGACGTTCCCCTCTCTTTGGATTTTGGCTTTTGCTGGTTCCCATTGCCTCTTCTAGTCACAGCTGCTCCTACCACTGTCACCTCAGTACTGCCTGAGAGCTGGGGTAGGGAAATGGATAAAAGAAAGCAAAAGCCAGGAGATTTCCACGCTCTCTTTGAGTGTTATGCATTCCCTTTCCTATTCCTTGAGCCAGAACTAGGAGGCTTCTCCTGGAGCTTTCTTTGTCTGCACCTATTTTCATTCTGGCTGCTATAACAAAAATACCATTGACAGGGTTACTAATAAACAACAGAAATTTATTTGTCACATTTCTGGAAGCTGGGAAACCCAAGATCAAGGCACTGGCATATTCACTATCTGAACCCACTTCTTGGTTCATAGGCGGCCATTTTTTTCACTTGATCCTCTCATGGTGGAAGGGGTGAGGGAGCTCTCTGAGGTCTCTTTTATAAGGATGTTAATCCCATTCTTGAGGGCTCCATTCTCTTGAACTAATCACCTCCCCAGGGCTACATCTTCAAATACTATCCCACTGGAGGACTAGGTTTCAATATATGAATTTGGCCAGGGGTGCACAAACATTTATCTATAGCAGTGTCCCAGTGCTCAGTTTGTTTCCTATGTGATGGGTTCAGACCTGGGGATACAACAGTAAAAAAAAAAACTGATAAACTTTCCACTTATATGGTAGTGTTTGAATTCTGTTCTTCCCCTCTCTGTCTGCTGCTGTTGACTTTTGAGTCCTTAAAAAGCTGCTTCATTTATTCTGTCCAGGTTTTATAGCTGCATTCAGTGGGAGACAATGTAGAGTATACTTATTGCTTCATAGTACCTGGAACCTGAACATTTCAACTTTAAAGCAAACATTTCTTAATATTTAAAAAAAAGTTTCTAGATCATTTTTCTTGAAGAGAATCCTAACACATTTGTTAAGTTAAAGTAACTCAAAAAGTTCATGTACTTTGCAACTACTTTTTCATGCAAATTAGAATTTTTAGGAAATGTCTAATCAAAACAAAATATAGACATAAATTGAATGAAGAGGTTAATAAATAACTGGAACTACAGTGGACTCCAACTTTTATACTGATTGTCGGGTAAGCAGATGTTATAGTTTTGAACATTTATATGAATATATTTAGATTAATACATTATTGCTTTTGAATTCTTCATATATTGGGATTTTGTTTAGTTTTTTGTTAAAGTAAAGTGTTTCCTGCTACAGGAAAGAAAGAACATCTTCTGACCTATGGGAATGAGTGGTTAGGTTGTCCTTAAACTATTTTCCTTAAATGTCAATTTTCTATGTTGGTCATCTGACAGTTACCTAGCACTTATTCAGCATTCTCTGGCAAATGCAGTGTTTTAGAGTCTGAAGGAAAACAGAATTCTCAGAAAGAGGAGTAAGGTATCAGAGCCTGCAATGGTCAGGGAGACGGGGCAAAAGTTTTTTTAAGAAAGAGTCTGTTTTCTTGTTTCTGAGCAGGACTAAATCATTCACCAATTTTCACGGCAAATATAATACAAAGCTGGGACCTCCTGCGGTGCTAGGAAGTAAGGAAGTGCCCACAAAATGATGGGAACGTGTGGCAAAGGCATTAATACAAACGAGCCAAGTTCAGAGAGGCCCCAGTAGCCAACACAGGACAATTTGAATAACAAAACAAATATAAGATAATTATAATAATGGACTATAATCCACAGAATAAAATAAATATCCATGACTCCATAGTGATATAAATAAATAATTGAATCAGTCAGTAAATGTGGAAGAATGCAAAGAACTCTTTAGATTGTAGAATTTCAACTAATAAACATAAAAGAATGAGGGAAATAGGAAATAATCTTTAGGTAAACATCACAGTAATAATTATTGCAACAAAGAACTGTTGAAGGGTATTAAAACTATGGTGGACAAGAGGATCTTTGTATAATCTCAATGTATCTCTTTATCTTCTCAGTTATAAAGAAAAACTAGGAACTTCACCGTGGGGAACTCTTACTGACATCAGCTTAACCAAGTGATTCAAGTTAGTAGCACCAGTAATAAGATCTGACAACATCATGAATCTTTCGTTATGATGCATAGCATCGCTTTCTTGCCCCAAATTTAATTGTGGGAAAATATCTGACCAACTCAAATTGAGAAATTCTATAAAATGCCTGACCAGTGCTCTTCAAAAGTGTCAAAGTTATGCAAGACAAAGACTGAGGAACTGTCCTAGATTGGAGAATGCTAAAAAAATATGACAGTTATTTGCAATGTGGGATACTAGATTGTATCCTGGTCCAGAGAAAAGGGCATTAGTGTGACACTTGTCAAAATTCCAAGTCTCGAGATTAGTTAGTGATATTGTTTCGATTTTAATTTTTTGCTTTTGATAACCAAACATCTGCTATTAACATCTTATATGTTAAGAGCAGAAGATGGGTGATGAGTATTTGAGAACCGTGCTTTGCAACTTTTCTGTCCACCTAAAATTATTTCAAAATAAAAAGTAAAAAGAAAACACAGAAATTTTATTTCAAACACCTCACATTGTATAAATACAAAGGTAAAGAGCCTTGCATTAAAAAAATGAAAGTGTGAAGTGTCAAAGGGGAGTCCTCTATAGAACATGCAAAATAAAATTTCAAGTTTTATTGCTTCTCAGGTGTCCATCATTTAAAAGCAATGCTTATCAAAATATCAGAGGGCTCTTATATGCCATTGCATTTGTTTTTCTCACATTTCAAATTGACTGATCATAATAATTCTCTCTTTGCTGTACAGGGACGTGAGACTCTGAGTAGTATGAAGCCTGAACTATTATTGATATTTCTGCATCATAGTTGAGATTTTATTTCTGATGCCTGAGGACCACTAAGACAGCAACACACGCAATCAAATGTTCAGATCTTTTTCACACAACTGTAGTTGATCCCTTGTCAAGAATTTAAATGAAAGATAATTTAAATTCATTTTTCTTTAGAAAACAGATTTTTGCTAATTTATAAAATGTAATTAAAATGTTACCAGAATGCAGTTACTCTTGGAAATACTTCTCTACAGATTCTCATTTTTGCAAAATAGATATGTCTCTTTTAACTTTTTATGAAAAATGGTTAAATTTTCACAATTGGTTTCAGAAGCTATCCAGTTTCTTAGTGGTACACTAAGTGTCAATAGTTGTTGTAAGCCCTTTTATATCATCAGGCAGTGATTCTCAAACAGGATGTGCATTAGAGTCACCTGGGGAGCTTTTCCAAAATCTAGTTCCTGGAGCTCTAGCATCAGGGATTCTGATAACACAAGTCAGTATGGAGTTAAGGATATCTGGATTTTTAGAAGATTCCCCAAGGCTTGTACTGTAGAAATGTAGAATGCTTTGGAGAGGGGAGAATGTCATGGTTATGAACATGGTCTTTCTAGTTGCGACAGACCTGACTTCTTTTTTCCACAAATAAATTATGAATTTAATTTAGAAACATGACAAAAATGGGCAAAGGATAAGATAGAAAACTCCTACCAAACTGAAAAAAAGGTGTATGCAGTTTATATTGTTAGATAAGCAGACCTGACTTTTATTTGGGCTCTGCCACTTACTCACTGGATGACTTTGGGCATTACTCAACCCTCATATGCCTCAGTTTACTCCTCTATAAAATAGATGTTTTAATGATTTTGACCTCATCTTTTTTTTTAATATTTCAATGAGAGAAGATAGTGCATATAAAGTGTTTAAAATGAAGGCAATGTTTATTGATTAGTTTTTTAAGATGATTAGATGTTTTCTGGAAAATGCCATAGTGGAAGGGAAGGTATTTCAGGCAGAAGCAGCAACCAAGCAAGGGAATGGGATATGTGAAAAATGCCTGGGGAAATGTGAGAAGGGCAGGTGGTGTGTTATGGCTGGAGCATAGAGTGTGGATGAGATATGGTAGGAGGTGAAAATGGAGAACCCAAGAGTCGTTTTATGGAATACTTTATGCCATGCTGAAGAGTTTGATCTGTATCCAAACTGTCTGTCAGAACATGTAGTATGATGCCAGCTCCTGGAAGTGCAGCAGATGTACTCATACCAGCAGCAGTATATTCTGGTGATCCTGGGTAGCTATGAAGCCCAGGAGAATGTAGGATGTAGGTATGCCTGTGTACACCTATATACGACATATGTCGTGTCTATTAGTCCCAGAGTAGAGTTTCAGTATAGAAAGTAGAAGTTCTAAGGTCCAAGCCATATTTGACACAGCCTACCAAAAAAAATACATTTTCAGGTTAATGGGAACTTAATCATCATAGCTATTCATTCTTTGTTTTATACCTTGTCAGCCATAAATCTGGGACTGAACCTCTCATCAACTCTAATTCGGGTATTAATCAAACTATATATGACCAGTGAACGAGCACTGGGAAGAAGTACGCCCCAGGTTACAGGAAGTCAGCTACGTTAATATATAGATGTGTGCGAGCATGTTGGGGAATGGTATTTATTGAACTGCAACTGGACTGACATATCCCATTCTAAGCTCTACTCCTAGCCATCTTGGATTGTGAAATCTGTTTTAAAGAGCTTTCCCCAGGATAAGATTCAGTTCCTAGTCCCATGGAGCTCCATTTTACTTATCCTCAGATTGTCACTAAAGCAGGGGGAAGCCAGGACCTGACTGCGTGGGGACACCCGTATGCAGGGGCAGACACAGGCTAAGCATGATGCCATTCTGTACTCTGGGATCCTCTGACCCAAGGCACACAGTGCCATCATGTCATTGAAAAAGTTAGCTTTTATCCCGTAAAAGTTTATGAATGCATCTAGGGTTTATTTAAATTAGAAAATTCTCACACAGATAGTGGTGACTGCAAGGTATAGAGTCTCAGAGAAGTATATACAAACTATATTAGAAGTACAATTAAATAAGGACTATAGTTTTTCAGAGTCTGAGAAACTTGGACTTGGAAAAGAAGATGCCTTAGATGGTTATGATGATGATGTGTCATTGTCAGTTCTTCAGTTGCAGCAGTGGGACTCTGGTGGCAGATGTTGATAATGGGGGAGACTATGCGTGTGTGGGAGTTGGGGTACCTGGGAACTCTGTTTTCCTCTCAATTTTACTGTAAACCTAAAACTACTCTAAAAAATGAAGCCTTTAAATATGGAAAAAAGAAGATTCCCTAAACAATGTTGATGTTACCTTTAAACTAGGCTTTATAGTATTGAAATGGAGCTCAGTTTGTTGTCTGAGACCTGAAGATTCAGAATTCATTCATGATCAAATATTTCATGAGTGCCAACTGTGTGCAAATTAGTGTGCTAAACAATGGAGAGAAAGAATAGCAATACTTGGTTGACTCTAAGCAAATATAAGACTAATTAATAAACAGGAAGACCAAGTTATTTCTTTGCTATGAGAAATGTATTTGCTTCAAAGCCTTTAATATGTTATATCTACTTCCCAGGGTATAATTTTTGGGTATTAAGGAACTCATGGGGAGCTAAGTTAATAATTAGGCTATTGTTGATAAAGATGAGATTTGAAGATCGCTGGAGTTCAGAATTTTTTTTCCACTTTTTATTTTGAAGTAGTTAGATTCACAGGGAGTTGCAAAGATGGTACAGAGAGGTCCTGTGGACTCCTCACTTAGTTTCTCCCAATGATTGCATCTTACATAATTATAGTATAATAACAAAACCAGGAGTCTGACTTTAGTACAGTGTATGTATACAGTTCTATGCCATTTTAATACTCAAGTACGTAGATTTATGTAACCGTGAACACAGTCAAGACTCCGAACTGTTCCATAACCATAAAGATCTCCGTTATGCTACCACAACTGCCTCATTCCTAATTTGTCTTCCATCACTATAATTTTGTCCTTTCAAGAATGTTATATAAATGGAATCATACAGTATGTGACTTTAAAAAAAATGACAGTTTTATTGAAATACTGTTCACATACTGTAAAATTACCCTTTTAAAGTATAAACCCATGTTTTTTAGCCCATTCACAGAATTGTGCAACCATCACCAGGGTCTAATTTCAGGACATTTTCGTAACCCCTAGTAGAAACCACATTAGCATTCACTCCCCATTTTTCCTTCCCCCAGCCCCTGGTAACCACTAATATACTTTCTGTGTCTATGGATTTGCCTTTCTGTACATTTCATATAAATGGAATCATTCGACATGTGTCTTTATTTGAGTGGTTTATTTTACTTAGCATAATGTTTTCAAGGTTCTTCCATGTTGTAGTATGTGTCAGTACTTCATTGCTTTATATGGCTGAATAGTATTCCATTGTATAGGTATACCACATTTTACTTATCCATTCATCAGTTGATGGGCATTTGGGTTATATCCATATTTGAATATTGCTTTTATTGTAAATTCATATATAAGCTTTGTGAAGACATAAGGCTTTATTTATATCATTGGGTATATACCAAGTAGTGGAATTGCTGGATCATATGGTAACTCTATGTTTAGCTTTTTGAGGAACTGCTAAACTTTTTTCCAAAGTGGCTGCCCTCTTTTACAATCCCACAAGCAATGTGTGAAGGTTCCAATTTCTCCACATTCTTGCCAACACTTATTATCTATCTTTCCTTATTTATTTCCTTCCTTCTTTTCCTCCCTCCCCCCTCCCTCCCTCCTTCCTTCCTTCATTCTTTTGTTCCTTCCTTCCTTCTTTTTACAGCCACATTACTGGGTATGAAGTGGTATCTCATTGTAGTTTTGATTTGCATCTCACTAAGGAAAACGATGTTAAAAATATTCTAAAGTGATTATTGGCCATTTGTATGTCTACTTTGGATAAATGTCCATTCACATGTTTTGCCTGTTTAAAAATTGGGTTATTTGTCTATTATTATTGAGTTCAAAGAGTTCTTTACATCTTCTGGATACAAGTTCTTAATCAAATATATGACTTGCAAATATTTTCTTTCATTCTGTGAGTTGTCTTTTTATTTTCTTGATGGTGTTCTTTAAAGCACAAATGCTTTTAATTCTGGTGAAGTCTCATTTATCTGTTTTTTCTTTTGTTTTTATTTTGGGTGTCATATCAAAGAAACCGTTGCCTAATCCAAGTACATAAAGATTTATGATTATATTTTCTTCTAAAAATTTTATAGTTTCACCTTTTATATTTAATTCTCTGATCTATTTTGAGTTGATTTTTGCATATGGGGTGAGGTAGGAGTCTAACTCTTTTCGTTTGCATATGGATAACCAATGGTACAAAACCAATTGTTGAAAGACTGTTCTTTGTCTCATTGGATTTTCTGGCACCCTTGTTGAGAATTATTTCACAGTAAATGTGAGGCTTTATTTATGTTCCATTGGTCTGTATATCTATCCTTTTGCTGTTACCACACTGTCTTGAACTGTAGTTTTGTCATAGTTTTGAAAAGAAGTGTGAGTACTCCAACTATGGTTTTCTTTTAGAAGGTTGTTTTGTTTTTCCAGGCCCTTTGCATTTTCATATGAATTTTAGGAGTATCTTGCCAATTTCTCCTAGTCTGTTGGGATTTTGAAAGGAATTGTGTTAAATCTGCAGATCAATTTGGTAGTATTGCCATTTTAGTAATATTAAATCTTCTGATTCATGAAGATGGATGTCTTTCCATTTATTTAGTCTTCTTTATTTCAAAAATATTTTGTCGTTTTTGTTGTATGAGACTTGTATTTCTTAAATTTTACCTGAGTATCCTATTCTTTTTGATGATATTGTAAATGTAATTGGTTTCTTAATTTTACTTTCGTATTTTTAATTACTATCACATGGAGATAAAAAAGACTTTTGTATATTGATCTGTATCCTTCAATCTTGCTGAACGCATTTATCAGTTTTAATAACATTTCTTTTTGGAAGGATGGGGATTCTTTGGGATTTTTCTATATATGAGATCATGTCATCTTCCAGTCCAATCTGGATGGTTTCCTTCTCAATTTTTGCTAGAATTCCCTGGATGGAACCTCTGGTACAATGTTGAATAGAAGTAGCAAGAGCAGGCATCCTTGTCTGTTCCTGATCTAAGGGGCAAAGCATTCAGTCTTTCACCATTAGGTATAACATTTGCTGTGGTCTTTTCATAGATGCCTATTATTAGGATGAGGCAGTTACTTTGAATTTGTTGTTGAATGCTTTTATCATAAAGATGTGTTGGTTTTCTGTATCTGTCGAAATGATCTTTTTTTTCTTTTAATTGACATGTGGTATCACATTAATTGATTTTTCAGCTCTCAAACCAAACTTGCATTCCTGGGATAAATTGAACTTAGTCATGGTATATAATCCTTTTTATGTGTTGCTGTGTTTGGTTTGCTAGTATTTTGTTGAGAATTTGTTTTGTCTATATTCATAAGAGATGTAGTTTATATATTCAGAAGAGTCTGTAGTTTTCCTGTTATGTCTTGTCTGGTGTTGGTTTCTGGGTAATACTCATATAATGAGTTGAAAACTTATATAATGAGTTGGCCTCATATATGTATAGGTATAATTTTTTTTTAAATTAGTGAACTTAATAGTATTGCACTTCTTACTGTCTTTTTTTTTCCATTATTTTTTCACTGTTTCTCAGATTGCATAATCTCTATCAACCTATCTTCAAGTTTGCTGATTCTTTCTTCTCCCAGTTCAAATTTACTTTTTAGCCCCTCTAGTGAATATTTTATTTTAGTTATTTTACTTTTCAATTCCACAATTTTTATTTGGTCCTTTTAAAATAATTTCTTTTTCTTTATTGATATTCTCTATTTGGCAAGATGTTTTCATCATTCTTTCCTATAATTCGTTAAGCATGGTTTCCTTTAGTTTTCTGAATATACTTATAAGGCTATTTTGAAGTCTTTATCCATCTGAATATACTTATAAGGCTATTTTGAAGTCTTTATCCATTAAGTTTTTACAATTGAATACTCTCACAAGCAGTTTCTGTTACCTGCCCTTTTTCTTGTGTATGAGTCATATTTTCATGTTTCTTTGCATGTCTCATTATTTTTGTTGAAAACTAGACATTTTAGATAATGTATTGTAGCAACTTTGGATATGGAGTCCCCCACCAGCCCTCTGCAATGCTTCTTGTTTAGTTGTTTAATGACTTTCCTGGACTGATTTCATTGAGGTCTTCCCCCTGCCCTGCCCCCCACACACAGAGTTGGCTTCTAATGTTTCCATTCAGAAGGTATAGCCTCAGACATGTGTAGAGTCACCCTGGGATTACAGTGGTTTTAGCAGAGCTCTCTTTGCCTCTCCTTAATCTCTTCAAAAGCCTCTGTTGCTATCACATCCCCAGCCTGCTGTTAGGCTCCATTAATTTCCAGGTTGTTTCTGTATTGTTTTTAGCAATGCCCTTGAGCATAAATAACTCCACAGTATGATCCAATTAAATTGGTCCCCCTTTGCAGGGATGGTTTTTGAGGCCAGTCTTTGTGGTTTGTCCTGATCACAGGAGGGATCTACTTAGCTTTCTTTTTCCCTGGTACTTGCTGGTAAATAATCTGGTTTTCAGTTTACTTTTTTTTTTTCTTTCTTTCATGTAGCTACTAGCCTCCTATTAATTGCCTACCAGCACATCTCTATTGTTTTGGAGAGCATCCTTACTCATGAACTTCCCCATTCTCTTGCCAAATACAGTCAGTTCCTTTGGGAGAACTCTTTAGCTTTCTGTTCTTACTGCCTTCTTCTCTCGTCAGGTAAAGTCTCTGAGGCACTGCTCTGGAGTTGGAGACAGGGACAGTGGTCACTTCTCTCGGAGTGACACCCCTGCTTTGTGAGTGGGGCACTGGGTGGGAGTGGTAGCTTCTGGTCTTCTTTGTTTGCCTTTTCCAGTGTGGAACCTCTATTCTATGATCAAGCTATGAAAAGAGTAACTGGGATCTCAGTATCCTTGGCCTGTCATACCTGAGGTAGAGCCTCTGGTCTATGGGTCTTTGCTGGGTGGAAGAAGCCAGCCCTGGACCTCTAAAGTTCTTGCCTGAAGCAGAGACTCTGTAATACTGAGCTGGGGGATGGAGTAGGAGGTGAGAAGTGCTGTTGGCATGCATTTTTCTGAAGAGACACCTTAGCCCTTCACTGGGAGCTGGGTGAGTGGATCAGGAACCCCATATTGTTGAATGCACCCACTCGGAGTAGAGCTTCTATCTTGCTGATTTCAGGAGCCACTAAGAGAGGGGAGTTGGTGAAGTTGTGGTTCAAGTGCCACAGAATTTTTCTGTTCTTACTGAGATTTAGTAGATTTAACTGAATAAATATTTCTTCCTTTGCTCTATGTTTTTAGTATAATTTATAGAAACTTTCAGTGCTTGTTTTTGGTAATGATTTTCACCAGCTGTGGTTGTTTCACTGAGGAGTGGATCTGTGGAGCTCCTCATGTCATCATTCTGGAAGTCACCAAATACCACCCTCCACCCTCCCCAACATACCTGCCAAAGTTTAAGTGCATGTTGCTCTGTGAAGGAAGCCAGGCACAAAAGGCTGCATATTATATAATTCTACTTATATAGCATCCCAGGAAAAGCAAAAGTATAGATTTGGGAAACAGATTAATGGTTAAGAGTGGGGGTAGAGATTGATTACAAAGGGGCAGCACAAGGGAATTTTGGAGGTTATTGAACTGTTTTGTATGGTACTACGATGGTCAATACAGGACTTTATGCATTTGTCAAAATCCATTCAACTCTACACTGTAAAGAGTATGTGCGTTAATAAAAAATCAACCAGGATGTCAAAAAAACCCAAGATGCAATCTAGACTGTGACAAGTGAATGACATAACTACACTGAAAGGGGTAGGGAGGAAAGGAGCTGACCTAAAACTTTGGGAAACGGTGTTTTGACTGGATACTGTAAGGGTAAAGACAAAAATTATCACATACAAACAATGTACTCTATGTAGTTGGTAAATTTGTTTTTCAAATGAGCATGGGTTAGCGATTCTCAAACTCCTTTACATGTATATTAGGGTTGAACAAATAAGTAACTATATTGTAGATAATGAAAGCCAGATTTTTTATGTTGTAAAAGAGGTTATCACTAACCATGGTAGGAATAATAGAATGACATGTGGTGCTGGATTGAAATCAGAGATATCAGTATCAATCCATGTGTTCTTAATATACACAGATACATAGATACAGAAGTAATTATAGATATGTACGCATGCATTGGTTAATATGCATACACATGATGTCCTAGAAGCAGTGATTCCCCAGTAGTCATGAACATACTTAACTTCCAGGTCTTGCTTTCTAAATATCATTCTCCTATTAAAAAGTATCAGAGCTTCTTGGAGTAGTAGTTGATTCCAGGGCTTGCACAGGAAAAAATCTAAGATAAGCTTGGACGTCTGGTGATGCCAGAAAATAAGGAAATGCTAAAAAAAAAAAAAAAAAAGTATGGGGACATCAAAAGGATATAGGAGCTAACCTGAAAGAACTCCCAGCAGCCAAAGTTAGAACAAATTGAACAAGAAATGATTCAAACAACAGCAAAAAACACAAAATTATTTGAATTACAACTCAAATAATAAAATAAATATCCATTTTTTATATTGGCGTAATAAATGAGTAAATAAATAAATAAATGGGTGATAAGGGACAAGTCTTCTTTACAAAAGTAGTCCAGTTAATAAGTGTAGAAGGAATGAAGGAAATAGAAAATCACCATTAGAACATCACAGTAATGATTACTGTAGGCAAAATCCACCAGTGAGTGCTTAAGTTAGTGGGTAAGTGTTTAATGAGAAACATGATATTTGCAATACATCACCATTCTCCCCTCCAAATATTCATTAATTACAATATGAAGAGTAATAACTTCACAGCAGAAAGAACTGGAAGACACACGTTAACTCTGTAGTCCCAGTAGCATCACCAGTAGCAATAATAACAGTAATAGTAATTTAGTAATGTGGAATTAGATTCTGGTATAGGAAAAGACATTAGTGGGAAAGTTGGTGAAATCTGAATAAAGTCTATAGTTCACTTAATAGTATCGTACCAATATTAGTTTCTTAGTTTTGACAATTGTACCATGGTTATGTAAGAGGTTAGCATTAGAAGGAGCTAGGTAAAGAGTACACAGAAACTTTGTAACTATTTTGTAACTTTGTAACAACTCTTCTGTATGTCTGAAATTATTTCAAAGTAGATAATTTAAATAATTAAACAAAAATACAATGAAATGACACTGTGTAAGACGTGTCATAAAATGCTATATGGAGAGTAGATACAAAAAATTCTTTGAGCTGAGGATAGGAAAAGGTTGAGAAAATCCTGACAGCATATGTCTGAGTTAAATCTCTTAAATAAATTGTTAGAAGAGTAGAATTTATAATAAAAAGTGTTATAATGGGGTCAATCCATAAATGATGACAGGCTTTTGATAAATTTTATTCGCTTATAATAACAAATTATTTTGCTTAATAATACAAATGGATTTTCCTTCCAGTAGGGGAGGCTTACATTGCCAAGACAGAGGCAGTGTGAATTTGATGAAACTCTAGTGCAGAATTAGGATGATTTGTAAAGGTGTCCAACAAACTTCAACTTTGTTGAAAAACTCATTCAACTGTTAATTCATTCCAGGTACTGAGAAAATGACAGTTACCAATAGCATGTGACTCTGTTATACTATATGATGCTTTAGAATTTAAACTAATTTTTTGAAAAGGAAGCTGAATAGCTTCTAATTTTAAAGTTTGGGAATAAAAAGTGGGAAATCGGCTTACTTAATATAGACAGAAAGAATAATCAAAAGGAATTTTTTTCTTGAGCTAGAAGAAAAAGAAAAGTCCAAATTAGTATTGTCAGCCAATTTGTATTTAGGGAGGGATAGCAATAGCAAGTTTCCTAGACATGTGGAATAAAAACAAAATACTAAAAAGAGACATAATATTCTTACAACACTAAAATGCGTGTAACTGTCAGCATATAGTGTTGATATAATTAGAAAGGCTAGAGATGAGACAGGTTGAAGAAATTCTGGTGCCAATTAAAGTTAAACTTTCCAGGGGCTTTCATGGTTTGGAAGAAATGTGGGTGAGAAAATCTGAGTTTCAGTCCTACAATCTTGAGTAAGTTTACCCCTGTAAATCTCAGCTTTGTGATTTGTGAAATGGTGATAACATTGATCTCCCAAGGTTATCATGAGATCAAGTGAAATAATGGATATGAAAGTATCAGTCTGGAAAATATCTGTCATTGTATTTTTAAGAAAATGTTACAAAATTTAAACAACTAGGACTCTTTCAAGTCATTTGCTCAGTAGGAAGGAGAACAGAACAAATTCCTGGCCTGGACAAACCAAATTTGAGATGAGGAACTCGCCACCACGTCTGTGCTCTCACTTCTGTAGTACTTCCGGTTTGTGGACCAAAGTATCCCAGGTAAAATAACTTGAATCAAGGGTATCATTTTGCCTTCAGAAGTTGACACCTCACTCCTGTGCCGCGGCAGAGTCGCTGAAGGAGGTGTTTATTACCACAATTTACATTGCAGGAGAAAGGATGGAAAAGTATAAAGGCAACACATTCTCTTATAGTTATCCTTCAGATTGGATAACTTCAGTTATAATTGCTAATATTTTGGTTCTAAAACAAGATTTCAACCCAGAAGTAGTAAATAATTTTGTTGCAAGAGTGGATAAAGGATTTAAAATACCTGGAATTCTCATGCTCTGAGGAATACAGGTGAAAAACCTAGATTAGGGAAAATTATGATAAAAATAAAACTGGGAGTGGTCAGGATAGAAGCAATTCTCTTGTTTCACTTGTTCTGCATTTAAGTGGGGGGTACATGTGCATTTATTGTCACACAGTCTTTAAGATCAAAAGTATTGCCATTACTAATTGAACAATTTAATTTCAAGGACTTCTGTCTCTTGTTTTCACCCTCCTTCCCTCCCTCCCTTTCTCCCGTCTCTTTCCTTACTAATCAAGCACATGGCTTTTGGAATCAGTAGCTGTCTCTGTCACTAGTTGTGTAATCTTGAACAAGTCACTCTTCTCTAAGCCTTGGTTTCCTCTTTTGTAAAATGGTGACTATAATCTTGGCAATCGTAGGGTTGTTGGGATGATTAAATGAGATAACATAAATATTTCTTAGTCCAGTATCTGGTACACAATAAGGCCTAATAAATGTAAGCTATTATTATACTTATTACTATTGTCACTACTACTAATTACTATTTGTTTAGTGTCTCCTATGTACCACTCACTGTCGCTGGGTGAGTTCACATATCTTTGAATAATCCATGGAGTTCTGTAAGTAGATACCATTATAAATTACTATAACATCTAATAATATACATTCTCAGAATTTTTGCTGCTCTCTCCACCACTTTAAGCTCTGCTGTTTTGATGATCTTGTTTCCTAAGGAAAGAATGCCTCTACCAGGTGATGCAGTAATAATTCATTGAATGGAAGATGAGACTTCCACCTGACTATTTGGGGAATCTCTGAATCCCACTGAAGCAACAGGCTTCACTGAACCAATGTGGTTAGTGCTGGCAGGGGTAGTTGATCCTGAATACCATGGGAAAATAGAGTTGGTACCACAGAATGGGGGCAGGGAAAACTATGTCTGAAACCCAGGGCATTCTCTTAGGAGCCTCTTAGTACTTCCATGTTCAATAGATAGTGAAAAAAGGAAGTTATAAACATCAGTGACAGGCTCCTGACCAGTTACATAAATGTGACTGTAGCAGCTATGTGTATTTTCCTCTTTGCTTATTTTTCATGTTTGTATGAATATACATATATATATTTGTATATATTAAGTTTCTTCTGTCTCTTTTTCTTAATTTATAGCTTTTCAGAGATTATTTTCCATTTAATGCTAGGTAAAAGAAAATTCAAAGGGAATTGACTCATTTTGGAGAATAAACGTTGCACAGGGATGGATACCATGATTTTTGAGATTTTTGTCTTCACTGAGTTTGGAGAAGGCATGTCTTCATTTGCATCCAGATTTTTAACTGGAAGCATTGAGTAGAGTTGTTGTTGTTTTTGAAAAGATATTCACGGATAGGAGTTGTCAAAAGCAGTGGACCAGTTACTAAGTCGTTTCTCAGCTGCATATCTACCCTTCTATATATACTGCTTGGTGAGGCTGGAGTTGGGATTCTAAACCACATTTCTACTTTGCAACCTGACTCCCTGTTGGACTCTTAGAGGAGGCACTAGAGGGAGTCAGCAAGGTAGAGAGAGGAAGGAAAGACCTTCTCTTTCCTATTTTTTTTCTGCTTTCTTTCCGGGGACTGCGGTTCATTTGTGGTTCCCCATGATCACCCCAACAGCACTTCTTCACCCTGGCAGCAGCAGTTCTTCCAGGTGGCAGCAGCTGAATTAAGCTTGAGGTTTTCCCAACACTTGCAGAATTAACTTCAAAATGTCCTGTCTCAGAGAAACCAACTGTAATTCGCCAGCACTGTTCAGAGATCTGAGTTTTAGCTCCATGGCCCCATCCTCTCAGGTTCTAAGTTTGATGATTCTAACAATTTCTTTTCTTTTTTCTAATTTTTTAAAAGAAATTTTATTGGAGCATAGTTGCTTTACAATGTTATGTTAGTTTCTGCTGTACAGCAAAGTGAATCAGCTGTACATGTACATACATCCCCTCTTTTTTGGATTGCCTTCCCATTTAGGTCACCACAGAGCACTGAGTAGAGTTCCCTGTGCTATAGAATAGGGTCTCATTAATTATCTGTTTTATACATAGTATCAATTGTGTATATATGTCAATCCCTAACAATTTATAACTATTGTTTCCTCTAGTCCTAGGAGTGGGTAACTGCTTCCTGTAGTTGCTACCTTTGGAACGCCTTAGAGTTCCCTTATATCTGTTCAGTTACCTAGCTAACAACTTCGGTGGAGAATTCTTCTAATTAGATTGTCTCTGAAAAGAGAAACAGTATGATTTCTGTCTTCTGACTTGACCCTAACTGATATTGAAAGTCTTATGGAAACAATTTAATTTGGAGAAAACTTGGTGTAGGAAATTTTAAATGTACCACGAAGGAAAACATCTCATAAATATTTGAAATTTTCCATCAAGAGAGTGTCTAGACTGAGCTGCCCTATTCCCTCTTAGTTTTGGTTGATGAGTAGACCTACTTGCTGGTGCTGTAGGAATAACCCCCAAATTACAAGCTAAAACAGTTCTTCCTATTTGCATATTTACAAGTAATTTTCTGTCTCTACTGCCTACTGGTTCACACTACTGTTGTGAGGTGCTAAACACCTGTGGGCAATGCCAGCAATTCTCTTCCTCAGTAGTAAATTCCCATGTTGTTTATTGATTAAATCCCATTTAAGAAATTCCAACTGACACAAACATTTTGCTTACCTTCTAAAAATTTCAGGATTCAAAATCTATTACATAAACTATTTTATGCTCAGTGATGTGTCATAATTAATGTCTGCCAAACTGTTAAGTGAAGCTGACAATGAAATATAGAAAATATGTCCCTTTTTATCCCTATTTCAATAATAAATAATTTATAACATTATCAGTAGAATTCAGAAGGACATGAAGAATGTTCTAATAGAATGACTGAGATATTTAGAACAAAGTTGTAAGTTTTATTTCCTTCAATCCATAATATCAAACCCCCCAAGTCAATTTTATTTGACACGCAGACATCTAGAACATCTACAGATTTCTAACGTGAGACTATCAGCAGATATAATGAAATTATGCATAATTTAAAAGAATCAGAAAGTCTTATACCTTGACATTTAACATCTATCATAAGAATTATAATTTCTATTTCCTCCACTGAAAGAACTGTGATCTCAAAGGCAAAAAGCTATCTTAGTATTTTTATAACCTAATACAGTATCTGATTGTATTAGTTTTCTATTATTGCTAAAACAAATTTTCACATAATGGCTTAAAACAACACAAATATATTATCTTATAATCCTGGAGGTCTGAAGTCTGAAATACGTCCCGATCAGTTGGAGGCTCTAAAGGAGAATCCATTTCCTTGCCTTATCCAGTTTCTGTAAAGTGCCCACATTCCTTGGCTCACGACCTCCTTCCATCTTTAAAGCCAGCAGTGGCCAGTTGGGTCTTTCTCATACTACATCACTTTGGTTCTGCTGCCTCCCTTTTTCTCTTGTAAGGACCCTTGTGATCACACCAGGATTATCCAGGTTAATCTCCTTGACCCCATCACACATGGAAACTCCTTTTGCTGTGTAAAATAACACATTCATAGGTTCTGGGGATTAGGATGTGGACATCTTTGAGGGGTTATTATTCTGCCTGCTGTACTGGTCTATAACAGAGAACCAATATTATTATTATTTTTTTTAATTTTTAAAATTTTTTATTGGAGTATAGTGGCTTTACAGTGTTGTGTTAGTTTCTGCTGTACAACAAAGTGAATCAGCTATACATATACATATATCCCCTCTTTTTTGGATTTCCTTCCCATTTAGGTCACCGCAGAGCATTGAGTAGAGTTCCCTGTGCTATACAGTAGGTTCTCATCAGTTATCTATTTTATATCAATAGTATATGTATGTCAACCCCAATCTCCCAATTCCTCCCACCGCCCCCTCGGTATCCGTATGTTTGATCACTACGTCTGTGTCTCTATTTCTGCTTGGCAAATAAGATCATCTATACCATTTTTTTAGATTCCATATATATGCGTTAATATATGATATTAGTTTTTCTCTTTCTGACTTACTTCACTCTGTATGACAGCCTCTAGGTCCATCCATGTCTCTACAAATGACCCAATTTCATTCCTTTTTATGGCTGAGTAATAGTCCATTGTATATATGTACCACATCTTCTTTATCCATTCCTCTGTTGACTCAATGGACACAATAAAGTTGCACTTTGTACCTAAAAGGAGGGACAAAAAATTTCCATGTAAATATTTATTATGCAATGGTTAAGGGTATAGTGCAGTGGTAAACAATGCTATGGTAGGCAATTCTCATTTTATAAAGAATTTCGTTTAATTGTTGTAAAATCATAAATTATTATTTATATATTATAATTATATTTTTACTAATTATTTAAATATCTAATCATTTTCAAAGAATGTGCATTGGTATATGGAAATGAGAAATTCCTTTAGATGGTACATGTGTGACTTGAAACATTTGACAATACACATAGTGAGAAGATGAACATCTTCATATTTATCTTGGCTTGCTTGTGCCAAGATAAACTAATCCCTGGATTAGTTTGTTGCTGGTTTTTAATTACTATATTTGCATGGTATTTAGGCCAACTTTTCTTTTTAAAAAATGTTCTTGCCCATCTCATGAATCTATTTTACATAGATTTTAGAATGACATTAGTGACTTTCTTTAATTTATAGATTAATTTGGGGGCAAATTTACACTTTCACAATATTGAATCTTCCCATCCAGGAGTATGGTGTTTCTCAAGGATTTAAGACTGACAGTTTTTCTAAAAATACATTTTGTACATGTACTTTATCATTACTTTTAGTTATCATGGGAGTATTATTTGAATTCTGAATGAAATTTTTAAGGGTTTCATCTTCTAATTTGTGATTGCTCACATGAAAGATGGCTAGTGATTTTATAGGTTGATATTGTTTCTGTATGGATGATTAAACTCATTTATTTTAATAATTTTCTATGTGTTTCTCTGGACATCAAATTGTTGGTAAAGAATGCTCATTTTGTTTTCTATGCCAAATGCTGATTCCTTATGTCTTTTTCTTATCTTTAGTGTATTTGCTAATGCCTACTTTTTGTCCTTTTTACTACACTCTGGGAGAGTTCTTAACGATCTTCCAAATCACTAATGGAATATTTATCCATATCCATATCTATATTAATGTTTACTCATCTGTTGATTTGTTTCATTTCAGTCACAGTCGTTTTAATTTTCAGAAATACTAATTATTTCTTTCCTTTCTTCTCTTCCTAGTCTTCCTTCTCTTCCTCTTTTCTTTCTATTCTTCTTTCTTTTAACAGTGTTTTTTTTGAAACATGCAAATATTTTCTTTAGTCTTGTTGACTGATTATAATAATTATAATCCTTTTAAAAGTTCTTTCTGTTTCAGCAATTCTTATTTCTGAGGGATTACTTCTGTTTGGAACATTTTTATCACTCTGTTGGTTTCCCTAAAATATTGGTGATTCTTGTTAGTTTTGTTTTCTTTCTAGCATTTTTATTGGAGTATAATTGTTTACATTGTTGTGTTAGTTGCTGCTGTATAACAAAGTGAATCAGCTATACATATACATATATCCCCATATCCCCTCCCTCTTGCGTCTGCCTCCCAACCTCCCTATCCCACCCCTCTAGGTGGTCACAAAGCACCGAGCTGATCTCCCTGTGCTATGTACCTGCTTCCCACTAGCTATCTATTTTACATTTGGCAGTGTATATATGTCAATGCCACTCTCTCACTTCGTCCCAGCTAACCCTTCCCTCTTCCTATGTCCTTAAGTCCATTCTTTACGTCTGCATCTTTATTCGTGTCCTACCCGTACGTTCTTCAGAACCATTTTTTTTATTCCATATATATGTGTTAAAATAAGTTATTTGTTTTTTGCTTTCTGACTTCATTCACTCTGTATGACAGACTCCAGGTCCACCAACCTCAGTACAAATAACTCAATTTCGTTTCTTTTTTATGGCTGAGTAATATTCCATTGTATATATGTGCCACATTTTCTTTATCCATTCATCCGATGATGGACACTTAGGTTGCTTCCATGTCCTGGCTATTGCAAATTGTGCTGCAATAAATATTGTGGTGCATGACTCTTTTTGAATTATGGTTTTCTCAGGGTATATGCCCAGTAATGGAATTGCTGGGTCATATGATAGTTCTATTTTTAGTTTTTTAAGGGACCTCCATACTGTTATCCATAGTGGCTGTATCAGATTACATTCCCACCAGCATTGTAAGAGGGTTCCTTTTGCTCCGCACCCTCTCCAGCATTTTATTGTTTGTAGATTTTTTGATGATGGCCATTCTGACTGGTGTGAGGTGATACCTCATTGTAGTTTTGATTTGCATTTCTCTAATGATTAGTGATGTTGAGCATCCTTTCATGTGTTTGTTGGCAATCTGTATATCTTCTTTGGAGAAATGTCTATTTAGCTCTTCTGCCCATTTTAGGATTGGGTTGTTTGCTTTTTCATATTGAACTGCATGAGCTGCTTGTAAATTTTGGAGATTAATCCTTTGTCAGTTGCTTCATTTGCAAATATTTTCTCCCATTCTGAGGGTTGTCTTTTTGTCTTGTTTATGGTTTCCTTTGCTGTGCAAAAGCTTTGAAGTTTCATTAGGTCCCATTTGTTTATTTTTGTTTTTATTTCCATTTCTCTAGGAGGTGGGTCAAAAAGGATCTTGCTGTGATTTATGTCATAAAGTGTTCTGCCTATGTTTTCCTCTAAGAGTTTGATAGTGTCTGGCCTATGTAAGGTCTTTAATCCATTTTGAGTGTATTTTTGTGTATGGTGTTAGGGAGTATTCTAAATTCATTCTTTTACATGTAGCTGTCCAGTTTTCCCAGCACCACTTATTGAAGAGGCTGTCTTTTCTCCATTGTACATTCTTACCTCCTTTATCAAAGATAAGGTAACCATATATGTGTAGGTTTATCTCTGGGCATTCTATCCTGTTACATTAATCCATATTTCTGTTTTTGTGCCAGTACCATACTGTCTTGATTACTGTAGCTCTGTAGTATAGTCTGAAGTCAGGGAGCCTGATTCCTCCAGCTCCGTTTTTCTTTCTCAGGATTGCTTTGGCTATTTGGGGTCTTTTATGTTTCCATATAAATTGTGAAATTTTTTGTTCTAGTTCTGTGAAAAATGCCAGTGGTAGTTTGATAGGGATTGCATTGAATCTGTAGATTGCTTTGGGTAGTATAATCATTTTCACAATGTTGATTGTTCCAATCCAAGAACATGGTATATCTCTCCATCTGTTTGTATCATCCTTAATTTCTTTCATCCATGTCTTATAGTTTCCTGCATACAGCCCTCTTGTCTCCTTAGGTAGGTTTATTCCTAGGTATTTTATTCTTTTTCTTGACTGTTTCCTTAATTTCTCTTTCAGATTTTTCATCATTAGTGTATAGGAATGCAAGAGATTTCCGTGCATTAATTTTGTATCCTGCTACTTTACCAAATTCATTGATTAGCTCTAGTAGTTTTCTGGTAGCGTCTTTAGGATTCTCTATGTATAGCACCATGTCATCTGCAAACAGTGACAGTTTTACTTCTTCTTTTTCGATTTGGATTCCTTTTATTTCTTTTTCTTCTCTGATTGCTGTGGCTAACACTTCCAAAACTAAGTTGAATAATAGTGGTGAGTGTGGGCAACCTTGTCTTGGTCCTGATCATAGTGGAAATGGTTTCAGTTTTTCACCATTGAGAACAATGTTGGCCGTGTGTTTTTCATATATGGCCTTATTATGTTGAGGTAAGTTCCTTCTATGCCTACTTTCTGGAGGGTTTTTATCATAAATGGGTGTTGAAGTTTGTCGAAAGCTTTCTCTGCATCTATTGAGATGATCATATGGTTTTTCTCCTACAATTTGTTAATATGGTGTGTCACATTGATTGATTTGCGTATATTGAAGAATCCTTGCATTCCTGGGATAAACCCCACTTGATCATGTTATATGATCCTTTTAATGTGCTGTTGGATTCTGTTTGCTAGTATTTTGTTGAGGATTTTTGCATCTATGTTCATTAGTGATAATGGCCTGTAGTTTTCTTTTTTTGTGACATCTAGTCTGGTTTGGGTATCAGGGTGGTGGTGTTCTCACAGAATGAGTTTGTGAGTATTCCTCCCTCTGCTATATTTTGGAAGAGTTTGAAAAGGATAGGTGTTAGCTCTTTTTTAAATGTTTGATAGAATTCGCCTGTGAAGCCATCTGGTCCTGTGTTTTTGTTTGCTGGAAGATTTTTTTTTTTTTTTTTTGGGGTACGCGGGCCTCTCACTGTCGTGGCCTCTCCCGTTGCGGAGCACAGGCTCCGGACGCGCAGGCCCAGCGGCCATGGCTCACGGGCCCGGCCGCTCCACGGCACGTGGGATCCTCCCAGACCGGGGCACGAACCCGCGTCCCCTGCATCGGCAGGCGGACTCTCAACCACTGCGCCACTAGGGAAGCCCTGCTGGAAGATTTTTAATCGCAGTTTCAATTTCAGTGCTTGTGAATGGTCTGTTTATATTATCTATTTCTTCCTCATTCAGTCTCAGAAGGTTGTGCTTTTCTAAGAATTTGTCCATTTCTTCCAGGTTGTCCATTTTATTGGCATATATTTGCTTGTAGTAATCTCTCAAGATCCTTTGTATTTCTGCAGTGTCAGTTGCTTCTTTTTCATTTCTAATTCTGTTGATCTGTCTTCTCCCTTTTTTTCTTGATGAGTCTGGCTAATGGTTTATCAATTTTGTTTATCTACTCAAAGAACCAGCTTTAGTTTTATTGATCTTTGCTATTGTTTCCTTCATTTCTTTTTGATTTATTTTTGATCTGTTCTTTATGATTTATTTCCATCTGTTAATCTTGTGGTATTTTGTTCTTTTCTCTAATTGCTTTAGGTGTAATGTTAGTTGTTTATTTGAGATTTTTCTTGTTTCTTTATGTAGGATTGTATTGCTATAAACTTTCTTCTTAGAACTACTTTTGCTGCATCCCATAGGTTTTGGGTCGTTGTGTTTTCTTTATCATTTGTTTCTAGATTTTTTTGATTTCCTCTTTGATTGCTTCAGTGATCTCTTGATTATTTAGTAGCATATTTTTTAGCCTCCACGTGTTTGTATTTTTTACAGTTTTTTTCCTGAAATTCATACCTAGTCTCATAGCGTCGTGGTGGGAAAAGATACTTGATATGATTTCAATTTTCTTAAATTTACCAAGGCTTGATTTGTGATCCAAGATATGATCTATCCTGGAGAATGTTCCATGAGCACTTTAGAAGAAAGTGTATTCTGCTACTTTGCGGTGGAATGTCCCATAAATATCAATTAAATCCGTCTTGTTTAATGTGTCATTTAAAGCTTGTATTTCCTTATTTATTTTCATTTTGGGTGATCTGTCTTCTGGTGAAATTGGGGTATTGAAGTCCCCTACTGTTACGGTGTTACTGTCGATTTCCCCTTTTATGGCTGTTAGCATTTGCCTTATGTATTGAGGTGCTCCTATGTTGGGTGCATAAATATTTACAAATTTTTTATCTTCTTCTTGGATTGATCCCTTGATCATTATGTAGTATCCTTCTTTGTCTCTTGTAATAGTCTTTATTTTAGAATCTATTTTATTTGATATGAGAATTGCTACTCCAGCTTTCTTTTGATTTCCGTTTGCATGGAATATCTTTTTCCATCCCCTCACTTTCAGTCTGTATTTGTCCCTAAGTCTGAAGTGGGTCTCTTGTAGACAGCATATATATGAGTCTGGTTTTTGTATCCATTCAGCCAGTCTGTTCTTTTCGTTGGAGCATTTAATCCATCTACATTTAAGGTAATTATCGATATGTATGTTCCTGTTACCATTTTCTTAATTGTACTGGGTTTGTCATTGTAGGTCTTTCCTTCTCTTGTGTTTCCTGCTTAGAGAAGTTCCTTTAGAATTTGTTGTAAAGCTGGTTTGGTGGTGCTGAATTCTCTTAACTTTTGCTTGTCTGTAAAGTTTTTAATTTCTCCATCGAATCTGAATGAGATCCTTGCTGGGTAGAGTATTCTTGGTTGTAGGTTTTTCCCTTTCATCACTTTATATATTTCTTGCCACTCGCTTCTGGCTTGTAGATTTTCTGCTGAAAGATCAGCTGTTAACCTTATGGGGATTCCCTTGTATGTTATTTGTTGCTTTTCCCTTGCTGCTTTCAATATTTTTTCTTTGTATTTAATTTTTGATAGTTTGATTAAGATGTGTCTTGGCTTGTTTCTCCTTGGATTTATCCAGTATGGGACTCTCTGTGCTTCCTGGATTGATAGACTATTTCCTTTCCTATATTAGGGAAGTTTTCAAGTATAGTCTCTTCAAATATTTTCTCAGTTCCTTTCTTTTTCTTCTGGGACCCCCATATTTTGAATGTTGGTACGTTTTATGTTGTCCCAGAGGTCTCTGAGACTATCCTCAATTCTTTTAATTCTTTTTTCTTTATTCTGCTTTGCGGTGGTTATTGCCACTATTTTATCTTCCAGATCACTTGTCCGTTCTTCTGCATCAGTTATTATGCTATTGATTCCTTCTAGAGAATTTTTAATTTCATTTATTGTGTTGTTCATCATTGTTTGTTTGTTCTTTAGTTCTTCTAGGTCCTTATTAAACGTTTCTTCTATTTTCTCCATTCTATTTCCAAGATTTTGGATCATCTTTACTATCATTACTCTGAATTCTTTTTCAGGGATTCTGCCTATTTCCTCTTCATTTGTTTGGTCTGGTGGGCTTTTATGTTGCTTCTTCATCTCCTGCATATTTCTCTGTCTTCTCATTTTGCTTAACTTACTGTATTTGGGTTCTCCTTTTAGCAGGCTGAAGGTTCGTAGTTCCTGTTGTTTATGGTGTCTGCCCCCAGTGGGTAAAGTTGATTCAGTGGGTTGTGTAAGCTTCCTGGTGGAGGGGACTGGTGCCTGTGTTCTGGTAGATGAGGCTGGATCTTGTCTTTCTGGTGGGCAGGACCACATCTGGTGGTGTTTTTTTGGGTGTCTGTGAACTTATTATGATTTTAGGCAGCCTCTCTGCTAATGGGTGTGTTTGTGTTCCTGTCTTGCTAGTTGTTTGGCATAAGGTGTCCATCACTGTAACTTGCTGGTCGTTGAGTGGAGCTGGGTCTTAGCGTTGAGATGGAGATCTCTGGGAGAGCTTTTGCCATTTGATATTACGTGGAGCTGGGAGGTCTCTGGTGGACCGATGTCCTGAACTCAGCTCTCCCACCTCAGGGGCTCAGGCCTGACAGCCAGCTGGAGCACCAAGACCCTGTCAGCCACATGGCTCAGAAGAAAAGGGAGGATAAAAAAAGAAAGCAAGTAAGAAAATAATAAAATAAAATAAATTTATTAAAATAAATATTAAGAAAATACTAAAATGAAAAAAGTAATTTAAAAAAAAAGGAAGAAAGCAACCAAAGCAATAATCAAGTCCACTAATGATAACAAGCGCTAAAAACTAAACTAAGATAAACATAAAAATTAGAAACTGGTCAGTCTCATATAGCAAACTCCAAGTCTACAGTTGCTCCCAAAATCCATTGCCTCAATTTTGGGATGATTTGTTGTCTATTCAGGTATTCCACAGATGCACAGGGTACATCGAGTTGATTGTAGAGTTTTAATCCGCTGTTCTGAGGCTGCACGGGTAAATTTCCCTTTCTCTTCTTTGTTCCCACAGCTCTCCTGGGGTTCAGCTTTTGATTTGGCCCTGCCTCTGCATGTAGGTTGCCCTCTGGCATCTGTTTTTCACCCAGACAGGAGGGCGTTAAAGGAGAAGCTGATCCGGGGGCTCTGGCTCACTCAGGCCCGAGACAGGGAGGGGTATGGAGGTGGGGTGAGCCTGCGGCAGTAGAGGCCAGCATGACGTTGCACCAGCCTGAGGTGCGCTGTGTGTTCTCCTGGGGAAGTTGTCCCTGGATCACAGGGCCCTGGCAGTGGCAGGCTGCACAGGCTCCCGGGAGGGGAGGTGTGGAGAGTGACCTGTGCTTGCATAGAGGCTTATTGGTGGTGGCAGCAGCAGCCTTAGTGCTTCATACCCGTCTCTGGGGTCCGTGCTGATAGCCACCACTCACGCCCGTCTCTGGAGCTCGTTTAGGCGGTGCTCTGCATCCCCTCTCCTCATGCTCTCCGAAACAATGGTCTCTTGCCTCTTAGGCAGGTCCAGACCTTTTCCTGGATTCCCTCCCGGCTAGCCGTGGCGCACTAGCCCCTTTAGGCTGTGTTCAAGCCGCCAACCCCAGTCCTCTCCCCGCGCTCTGACCGAAGCCCAAGCCTCAGCTCTCAGCCCCGCCCGCCCCAGCGGGTGAGCAGACAAGCCTCTCGGGCTGGTGAGTGCCGGTCGGCACCGATCCTCTGTGCGGGAATCTCTCCACTTTGCCCTCCGCACCCCTGTGGCTGTGCTCTTCTCTGCGACTCCGAACCTTACCCGCTCCGCCACCCGCAGTCTCCGCCCGTGAAGGGGTTTCCTAGTGTGTGGAAACCTTTCCTCCTTCATGGCTCCCTCCCATTGGTGTAGGTCCCGTCCCTATTGTTTTGTCTCTGTTTTTCCTTTTTTCTTTTGCCTTACCCAGGTGCGTGGGGACTTTCTTGCCTTTTGGGAGGTCTGAGGTCTCCTGCCAACGTTCAGTAGGTGTTCTGTAGGAGTTGTTCCACGTGTAGATGTATTTCTGGTGTATTTGTGGGGAGGAAGGTGATCTCCGCGTCTTACTCCTCCACCATCTTGAAGATCCTCTCTTCCTAGTTTTTTAATAGTTACATTTGAAGGACTCAGTTGAATGGTTTTGTTAGTTGGAGGATTATTTCCTAAGGGCAAATAGGAATTCCTATTCCTTCAGCAGTGAATTTGGTCAAATCCCAGGAACTATGGCTCCAACAGCAGTTTTATGGAGAGAGAAAGGAGAGTGCTTCAGTGAGCCTCTGGAGCCTCTTCCCTTATAAATGTGTTTATCCTTGGCATCTGGAATAGCACTTGCTTAATATTTAATCCAAATGCTTTATGTAGGTTAACCGAAGACCTCTGTTAGACTTTTAGACACTTATTATTTTTTCCTAACAGTTGTAAATTCCATATAGCAGAATAATCAAATTGGAAGCTCTGATCTATAATTAAATCCTGGCTAGTAAACAGACTTTATTCTCTTCTTTAATGCCTGTTCTCCCTTTGGCATTTTACATCTATTATCTTTTGTCTGAAGCTGTGGCCGGGGCTGGAGAAGAGTTGCTGGAACATTCATGACGTGTTTTAGAGACAGTGACCATAGAACTGTGATTCGTGTTTAGGATTCACGTAAGGAAACAGTTGGAGATAAAGCTGGAGACAGGCTGTGAAGATGTTTATATTTCTGTTTAAGGAGTTTAGACTTTACCCTGTCAGTAATGGAGTATTTCTGATGGGTTTTGAGGAAGGAAGCATCATGTTCAAAGCGCCTTTATTTGACAGTGGTCTCCATAATAAATATAAGGGACAAAGAGATTAAGAGAACATTTTGGTAATCTAGCATGGGGTGATAAGAGCCTGAGATAAAGTAGGGGAAGTTGGAATGGAAGGAAAGTGACATATAGAAGAGTCTGAACAAATAATTTTCGGCTTTAGTGATTTGGATGAGAGAGTGAAGAAAGAGGAGTGCTCAAGGAGACACACAAAGATTCAAGCCTGGGTTACTGGAAGAGGTAATAGAACTAAATAAGGAAATAAAAAAGAGGCAGCTGTTTATTTCCTGATTTTAGGTGTCATTTAAACACTTAGACACAGTCATGTTTTATATCTTGAGTTCCTTTATATTTCCTGTGCGCTGATGCTAAGAATATCCATTGATTATACAAGGCTGAGAGGATGAGAGCAGGGTCATAAAAGATGGTGTTTGAACTTTGTGCTGGTCAGACCTGAGAACAATCTGGTTGAAATATCTTCCATCTTACTTGTGACCAAAGTATTCAGTGCAGCTGGCTAGCTGGACTCAGTCCAGTTCCCATTCTGGACCATAATGAAGGATATCCGACTGGAACCGTTTCAAGAAGTTAATTCATGAAAAAAACTAGACCTCAACCTGTTCGTCTATCAAGAGAAATTTCAAATTTTTATGAAGATTTTTTACCAGTGAAAGTTGCTTTAAAGCTACATAAGAATTTTCTTTTCAGGCTTCCTAGTGTTTATGCTTCCTTTGCTATTGATAAATGTACATTCAAGAAACTCATTCTTCTTATAATAGCACTGTCTTTTCTCAGTAACTTAGTTTCACTGTGTCCTGTCTAGCTAATGAGTTGCATGGGCATAGTAGTTAATAGGGTTGCATAAGGATTAAATGAGCAGATACAAGTAATGGGTCATGAAGCGTACTTTGCTCATAGTAAGCTCTCAATAATTGTAATTTTTATTACTATTAGGATTCAGACTGAAGAAGGGCATCTCTACTTTTTTACTGATCAGGTTGTGATGTTTAAGGCAGTGGATCTCAAACTTTAGTGTGCATTAAAATAATCTTTAGGTTTATGAAAACACAGGTTACTGGGCCTCATCCCCAGCATTTTTTATTCAGTTGATCTTAGTTGGGGCCTGAGAACTCTGACAAGTTCTCAGATGATGTTGGTGCTTCTGGTTGTGGGCTGAATTTTTGAGAACCAGTGGTTTTGGGGGTGGGAAGAGGGGAATGAGATTTGTATTCATAATGGATTCAGTTACTTTGCAGTTAGGAATTCCATTCTCTTCTGGCTGTACATCCTGAACCCCCGTCTGCTGTACACTTTGTTTTCTGAAGCAGCAGAAAGCAGTCAGCAGGTGACAAATTTCATTACTCCACTTTCTTTGAATTTTCCCGGGGATTACTAAGTGTACCACTGTTAGTGCTGGCACTTTTCTGTTATTTTAAGGATTTGTTGGTTTTTCCAAGGTGGACTTCCCTTGATGCCAGAAGATGTGAATAGGAACATGATGATGGTGTTTGGGTCTATCTTGGTATTTGATATACTGTAGAATGTATATTTGTCATTTAATAGTAATTTTAATCTGTGCTTTTTTTCTCACCCTTTTTAATTCTCATTTAATTAGTCAGAGTTACAAGTGGCATCACTTATACTTGTAAGCACAGCAATGTGGCTTTCGGCATCTCTGTAATGAAAGTTTAAACTACTTGGAACTCTAGCTTACATTCCTTTAAGTCATTATGATCTAAATATTCTTTTCCATGATGCCAAAAAGGTTCTGTGTGATCATCTAAAGTTTGAAATTCTTTTCAAATCAAAGGCACTGCCAAACGCAGAAGCAACTGTGTGAAGAAAATGTGTGGAAACACCAGTCATTACAGGTTGGTTTATAAAAAGAGTTGCAGATTGATAGGTCTTTGAAAAATGTTTGGTGACACAAAACTCTTTCAATCAGTTTCAAATCTGGCAACTCTCTTGTTGCGTTAGATTTTCTTTCCTTCACTTTTCTTCTCTTTCTAACGGAGGCAGACACATCCCTTTTCCCGCGTCCCATTTTAGATGACTGACGGAAAAGTAAACACCAAATATGAGCATGTGGGGATGGTTTATTTCTTTTTACGTTGACTAGAAGGCAGTGTTGAAAGGGAGACACTGCTGTCATTTCACAATGTAGGAAATTTAGAAAAGGTGTTAGAGCTGTTTTAAATAATTTCTTTTTTTGGATTGTGCCATTCATGAGGGTATGTAGTCTTTCCTTTATAGCAGGAATTTGTTTAAAGTATATCTGAGATCTCTTGGTGACAAATAAACAATGTGTTCAAAAGAAAGCCCTGTAATTTTTTCATTAGATGATTCATGCTTAAAAATGTCAAATGATCAGAAATGAAAGACCCAATGATTGGGTCATATGAAACATATGGTTCTGGGAGTTATTTTGCATGCCAGCTCTAAATATGGAATCTTAGTCCCTTCTTTTGTCCTTTTAAAGACAGCAGAGTCTTTTGTGCCTAGTTCTTTCCTTTTTGCAGTTTAAACTCAATGCCCCCCACATGTCCTTTACCTATGAGGCAGCACAGAATAGTGGTTGGATGTAAAGACTAGGGGTGAGTTTGCCTGGCTTCAAATTCTGACTCTAGTGCTTATTCATTGAGTGATGTTGAGAAACCTACTAAGCCTTTCTGTGCCTTCATTTCCTAGTTTGGAAAATCAAGATAATGAGTATACTTCCCTTGAAAGAGAAGAAATAGTACATTAATGCCCTTAGAACAGTTCCTGGCACATAATAGGCATAATCAGTGTTAGCCTTTACTATTTACCTTGAGTGGACTTCCTTGATTGACTATTTCCCCAAAAGAGAGAAGATTATGATAACTTCAGTGTAAATTGCTATTTAGAATATCATTTGGGAATGGTTCAGACTTAAAATGGCTTAAATATTATAAAATCAGACCCATGTTTATGAAAACTGAGTATGTGATATTTTGGTCATGGGTTATATTTCTACATATTAGAAACCACGTTCCATCACAGTAATTTCCTCATACATTAACAACAGAAAATTCTTTCAGGCCAGTAGATTTTAGATTCTTTTGCTTAATGAGAAAGGATCTGTGATTTTTATTTTTGTTCTCTTTTCTCTGATGAATGAAAAGTTTGTATGAAAAAGGATAATTTTTAAATTATATTGAAACTGTTAAGAATGGCTCAAGTTAAATATAGCTTCACATAAAGGAATTTTTCTGAACTGTATATTTGGACTTGAGTTGCACATGGAAGATATTTTGGAAAGACTAAAATAGTGGGTCTAGATTACTTATAAATCCAAGTTTCTACTTGTTCCTTGGGTCTTCCAACTCATTAAATCAATAATATCCATTACTTTTGGGGAAGGAATGACCCACCTGAGAGCAATACAGTCATCATTCGGCTTTGAACTTTCAAATAGAATTGGTCACATCCATAGCAAGATGATAGTCTTGAAGTAAGCACCGTTTGCTTGCAAAAGCCATTCTTTTTTGAGAAAGAAAAAAAAACGGATGTGTGTTATGATTTTCTTATAAATCAGAATTTGGAGTGGGGATCATGGAGTAGAACAGAGCAGAGCAGAGAACAGGTCAGAACATATGGGAAGTTCCCATAACATGGGAAGGACAAAACCTCCCAGTACTGGAGAGAATCATTGCAAGAGAAGAAGTTCAAGAAAGCTGACAGAATACCTTCAGCTCTGTATCCTACCACCTTAAGGTGGCATCTTGAAACTGGGAGGGGAGAAGTAAAATATTTATAGATGTGTCTGAGTTCAAGAACATTGAAAGTCGGTACTCCCATTTACTTGGGAAAAGCCTGGGAGGTTGCAGAATGTTTGTCGTGGCAAAATGTCCAACATGATGCTGGAATGGTAGAGGACCAATGACTGATGGGAGAGGCTGAGGGTTCGTGGGTGGAGTCCTGCATCCTGCACAGTGCAGCAGAGAGATCAGCTGAAGGCTTCTTCTTCCCCATTCCCTCTCCACTATCCCTATCCTGGGAGGACCAGTGGACCAAAGGGAGGATGCAGAATGTGGAGACCTCACCACCAAGGCACAGTGGCAAGTTCCATGGTCAACAACAGTGGGTGCCAACCTGACACCATAAAAATCCAAGCCAGGGAAATCAGTGTCACTAGCAGAGGATTCCCAGTAGACTGGGCAAATTACAGGACATCTCAGCAGAAGCCAGAGAGAACCCAGAGGATAAAGGAACCAGTTGCTCCTCCTCACACAGACAATACCGTCTGGGGAAGAAGGAAGAGTAAAAAGAATGATTTCCTTTTAATTGTCAAGTTAAAAAATTTTTGTTTTGCCATCAGTAAGAATGAGGCTTATAAAGAAAATATGATCAGGGATAGAAAGTAAAGTGATTGTAGAATATAAATTTCAGCCCCACTACAGAAAGTATTAGTTAATATAATCATTCTGTGTTCAAAAGTACATAAAAGGTTGCGTTTTCCAAGGTCTGGAAATGGGGCAGTTTATAAACACAGTTCATTCAGCCCAGTGTGGACCACATGTCCCCAGAACCCTAGTGTCTGGAGATTTTTAACCTAATTGTTCACCTGACTCCAATTTCTCTCCTTTAAATCCTATCCTGCATATTTCTGCCCACATAATCATCTGCCTGCAGTCTGCCTCTTTTGTCAACTAGTTCCCTAATTCAAGAAGCTCAAAGATGCATTTGTTTATACCTAGAAGGACTGTGATTCACTCTTAAGGTTTATTTGTTTCTTGCTTTCTTGCTAATTTTTGTTCCTTTTGAACAGTTCTAATTATAACATAGCAAGTTGGGAGTAGTTTGTTCTGTAATTTTTAGCCACAGAAGATGACTATTTGGAATCAGTTTTCTTCCTATGCCTTTACTGTTATTTGAAACATAATATGTATTTTTTGACATGAAGATATAATTGTTTTAATAAAGAATCAAGCTGACCGAAGCAGGAAGTGTATATAACCCTTCAACTACTACTGCTAAGCAGTCGAATTCAATGACCACACTGAAACTTGAGAAAAGCATGCTTACAATTTAGCTTTGTGGTATATTGAAGTCTTGTGTGTCAGTTTGCCTGTTTCATGGGATTTGTAAGCTGAAAGTTCTTGATGCTAACTTAATGCAAACAAGAAAAAATATTCTTCACAGAGTGTGCTGACCATATGTGGGATTCATTTGATGATGCTTTTCATTTTCTTTATAAAACCTATCTCAGGACCACGGGTGGTTATTTTTCAGAAGTTTAAGTCACGAAAATGAAGTTACATCGTGGTGAACCATAGGACCCATCATCTCTGAGGGCTTACATTTCAGACTCAGCTAACCTAAACTGGATTCCTACTCTATCACAAATAACTAAGCTCAATTCTGCTGTGTTATGTTATGCATTCATTTAATCATCATCCAGTTTTCTTTCCCACTATGGGTTACATGTGCTAGGTACACATGTTGAGATGGAAGGCGTAATTGAGGAATTCAAGCAGTGTAAAGAGTAGTCAGGGAGTTGGACCAATAAACAGGTAAATATTAGGTTAAAGATTTATACAGGTTGATCTTGGGGCCTAGAGGATGAGCTGATTCAACTTGGAGGTGGTCAGGGAAGGGTTTCTTGAGTGTTAATGAATTAATCCATATTATCTAAGTAAACAGAGGAAGAAGGCATTCAAAACAAAGGGGAAGAATGACACCTTTAGAGAATCTCAAAGACTTTGAAGTGATCAGAACATAAGACGCATGTTGAGGAAGTGGCTAGATATGAGAGTTGAAAAGTAGGGTGGAAGCCAGATCATAAACTATCTCAAGATTAACCTCACAAGAACTCTGTCAGGTAGGTGGTGTCATTCCTGTTTTATAGATGAGGAAACAGACTTGGGGAGCTTAAGCATCTTGCCTATGGCCACACAGTAAGCAGCAGAGTTGGATCTTCTGACCACAGAGCCAGTGCTTTTCTCACTACCACAGCAAAGGAGTTATTGGACTTCTCAATGGCCACTTTTGTTTTTAACAGTATGATCCGTCATAAAATATGATCAGTCATAAAATGTGAGCGAGTATTGAATTAGAATTGCATTGTGGTTATGAACAATGCTATTTAGATAAACTACTCAAAAGCTGGGGTGAAGTGAGAGTAGCATCGACCTATATACACTACCAAATGTAAAGTAGATAGCTAGTGGGAAGCAGCAACATAGCATGGGGAGGTCACCTCGGTGCTTTGCGAAGCCCTAGAGGGGTGGGATAGGTGGGTGGGAGGGAGACACAAGAGGGAGGAGATATGGGGATATATGTATACGTATAGTGATTCACTTGGTTATAAAACAGAAACTAACACAGCATTGTGAAGCAATTATACTCCAATAAAGATGTATAAAAAATGTATTAATAGTAGTAATAGTTCTTGCTCTTATTGTAACAGGTAAGAAGTACCTATCTACCTCCATAGCCATATGCTTATAGTTTGTATTGAGCATGAGATATTTTAAAACTGTTTCTACCACATGTATGGAACAGTACTTAGTTTAGTTTTTCTGAATGCCAACTTGTCCAGAAGCCTGGAAGGTGAGATCAGATAGCTGAGGGAACAGGCCTAAAGGATAGGGCAGACTGGAAGGGTGGCCTCATGTGGATTTTTATTATATGAGGTTGGTCAAAATCATTGCTTAATTTCTTCAGGAATAAGGATCCAATACTACTGAATGGTTTAATGTCTTACAGTGCCTTTACAACAGCGAAACATTAAAAGAATTTATTTTAGAACTCAAGACAAAACAAGACAAGACAAAATTCACCCATGTCTTATGCTCCTTTGGGGACCACACATATGGAATAATCTTTTTTAAGGGCAAATTGATTAACCTAGGGCCCATTCTCCCTAGGAGAGGTCCATGTTAGGCTTTAGCCAGGTGTATGTGTGTATGTAATTTATCTGAAATGGAGGGAGGGAACCTATAGGATTCCTTATATTCTTTTTTTTTAATATGTAACAAGATTATTTAAAGGGACCCAATAAAGCATGAAAAATTAACAGACATTTCCAGTGTGGCACCACAAACTGAGTGTGTGTGTGTGTGTGTGTGTGTATATGTGTGTGTGTATTTATGCGTGTTTGTGGGTGGCCTCAGATTAGTTTTAATCTGTAGTGTTGAATTCTCCAAAGTTGATCCTAAGTAAGCATGCAAGAGGTTTTAGAAGACATTTCATGTTAACATTTGACAACTTTTTTTTTTAATATTAAGGAAGGATTTTCATAAAGTAACATACTGATTCCATCATGTCATCCAAATGGTAGTATCAGCATTTTGTTCCAGAACAATAAAGCTTTCAGACCTATAATGTTTAACATGTGAATTTTAAACACAGTATTTTAATTATGATAAAATTAAATCAGTACCACATCATTAGTCTCTCTGCTTGTGCAGATGAATAGAACTGTGGTATTTTAGTTCAGTTTAGTTGGTTAAGGTTAGCAGTTCCTGCTTTTTAAAATTTGTGAGGGTTACTAAATCTCTTGATAAACCCTTCCTTCCACTCCAAAAATGTTTTTGGGTAATTGAGAATAGAACATGAGTTACTAAATAACCCTAGAAGCTAAAGTAATATACCACGTAATAGCCATGAAATGCAATAGCATTGTTATAAAGTTTGTATTAAATAAAGAGTCAGAGTATAGAAAGATGATTCAACCATAAAAAAATTAATTAATTTTATGTTGAACAATAAAATTAAAATCTGGGAATCATGTTTGCATGATCCATAAAATTTTTGCACATCCTCAATTGTTTAAGTGTTTATTTCTTTTAAAGAGTAGCTCTGGGGAATTCCCTTGTGGTCCAGTGGTTAGGACGCCGCACTTCCACGGCCGGGGCCGGGTTTGACCCCTGGTGGGGAAACAAATATCCCCGCAAGCCACGTGTCGTGGCAAAAAAAATAACAAACAAAACAAACAAAAAAGTAGCTCTGAAGTTCCTTTTATTTTGCTCAAATTATTGACCTCAAAATGTAAATTTCAATTTAATAATATTGAATCTAATCTAAGCAATACAGTTTTAGAATAGTAATTAAATATCAGTATTTATCTTTCTATGAAAGATATGGAGAAAGGTATAAGTAAAACATTTATAATCTTAACTTCTCTGAGCTGAAGGTTTTATTGATTTTTATGCATTTGGAGAATATTTTTTGATATATTTTCCACCCTTTGGCAAATCTATTTTGAAACCACTTCTACTTTTAAGAGTAAAGAAAATTCTAAAATCCTATGTTTAATCTCTTTAGAAAGAATTCTTATAACTTAGCATATGATAAAAATTTTTTAAACCAAATGTAAATTCAGATTTACAAAGTAGTATCATCAAATCCTGTGATTTACCAGCCACCTATTTATTTGATTGAAAAGTCATTTTCTGCAACATCCATTGTTTCGATAACCTTTGGAAACATTTCAGTCACACCCAGTAATGCACCATAGTGCAAGTCTAACATGTTTTTTAAAATTATGTAGCTTCTTGCGCATTATTTATTTATTTATTTTTAAATCATCTTTATTGGAGTATAATTGCTTTACAATGGTATGTTAGTTTCTGCTTTATAACAGAGTGAATCACCTATACGTATACATATATCACCATATCTCCTCCCTCTTTCATCTCCCTCCCACCCTTCCTATCCCATCCCTCTAGGTGGTCATAAAGCACCAAGCTGATCTCCCTGTGCTATGCGGCTGCTTCCTACTAGCTATCTGTTTTACATTTGGTATTATATATTAGTCCATGCCACTCTCTCACTTCGTCCCTTCCCCCTCCTCGTGTCCTCAAGTCTGTTTTCTACATCTGTGTCTTTATTCCCGTCCTGCACCTAGGTTCTTCAGAACCATTTTGTTTCTTTTTTTTTTTTTAGATTCTGTATATATGTTAGCATGGTATTTGTTTTTCTTGTTCTGACTCACTTCAGTCTGTATGACAGACTCTAGGTCCATCCACCTCACTACAAATAACTCAGTTTCGTTTCTTTTTATGGCTGAGCAATATTCCATTGTATATATCCATCTTTTTTATCCATTCATCAGTCGATGGACACTTAGGTTGCTTCCATGTCCTGGCTATTGTAAATAGAGCTGCAATGAACATTGTGGCACATGACTCTTTTTGAATTATGGTTTTCTCAGGGTATATGCCCAGTAGTGGGATTGCTGGGTCGTATGGCAGTTCTATTTTTAGTTTTTGAAGGAACCTCCATACTGTTCTCCATAGTGGTTGTATCAATTTACATTCCCACCAAGAGTGCAAAAGGGTTCCCTTTTCTCCACACCCTCTCCAGAATTTATTGTTTGTAGACATTTTGATGATGGCCATTCTGACCGGTGTGAAGTGATACCTCGTTGTAGTTTTGATTTGCATTTCTCTAATGATTAGTGTTGTTGAGCATTCTTTCATGTGTTTGTTGGCAATCTGTATATCTTCTTTGGAGAAATGTCTATTTATGTCTTCTGCCCATTTTTGGATTGGGTTGTTTGTTTTTTTGATATTGAGCTGCATGAGCTGCTTGTAAATTTTGGAGATTAATCCTTTGTCAGTTGCTTCATTTGCAAATA
Organism: Aethalodelphis obliquidens; assembly: GCF_003676395.1. Classification (NCBI taxonomy): domain Eukaryota; kingdom Metazoa; phylum Chordata; class Mammalia; order Artiodactyla; family Delphinidae; genus Aethalodelphis; species Aethalodelphis obliquidens. Next base: position 12,754,871 of record NW_020837971.1, read on the forward strand.
TTTTCTCCCATTCTGAGGGTTGTCTTTTGGTCTTGTTTATGGTTTCCTTTGCTGTGCAAAAGCTTTGAAGTTTCATTAGGTCCCATTTGTTTATTTTTGTTTTTATTTCCATTTCTCTAGGAGGTGAGTCAAAAAGGATCTTGCTGTGATTTATGTCATAGAGTGTTCTGCCTATGTTTTCCTCTAAGAGTTTTATAGTGTCTGGCCTTACATTTAGGTCTTTAATCCATTTAGAGTTTATTTTTGTGTATGGTGTTAGGGAGTGTTCTAATTTCATTCTTTTACATGTAGCTGTCCAGATTTCCCAGCACCACTTATTGAGGAGGCTGTCTTTTCTCCATTGTGTATTTTTGCCTCCTTTATCAAAGATAAGGTGACCGTATGTGCGTGGGGTTATCTCTGGGCTTTCTATCCTGTTCCATTGATCTATATTTATGTTTTTGTGCCAGTTCTATACTGTCTTGGTTACTGTAGCTTTGTAGTATGGTCTGAAGTCAGGGAGCCTGATTCCTCCAGCTCCGTTTTTCTTTCTCAGGATTGCTTTGGCTACTCGGGGTCTTTTGTGTTTCCATACAAATGGTGAAATTTTTGTTCTAGTTCTGTGAAAAATGCCAGTGGTAGTTTGATAGGGATTGCATTGAATCTGTAGATTGCTTTGGGTAGTATAGTCATTTTCACAATGTTGATTCTTCCAATCCAAGAACATGGTATATCTGTCCATCTATTTGTATCATCTTTAATTTCTTTCATCCATGTCTTATAGTTTTCTGCATACACGTCTTGTGTCTCCTTAGATAGGTTTATTCCTAGGTATTTTATTCTTTTTGTTGCAGTGCTAATGTGACTGATTTCTTAATTTCACTTTCAGATTTTTCATCACTAGTGTATAGGAATGCCAGAGATTTCTGTGCATTAATTTTGTATCCTGCTACTTTACCAAATGCATTGATTAGCTCTAGTAGTTTTCTGGTAGCATCTTTAGGATTCTCTATGTATAGTATCAAATAGTGACAGTTTTACTTCTTCTTTTCTGATTTGGATTCCTTTTGTTTCTTTTTCTTCTCTGATTGCTGTGGCTAAGACTTCCAAAACTATGTTGAATAATAGTGGTGAGAGTGGGCAGCCTTGTCTTGTTCCTGATCTTAGTGGAAATGGTTTCAGTTTTTCACCATTGAGAACAATGTTGGCTGTGGGTTTGTCATATGTGGCCTTTATTATGTTGAGGAAAGTTCCGTCTATGTCTGCTTTCTGGAGGGTTTTTACCATAAATGGGTGTTGAATTTTGTCGAAAGCGTTTTCTGCATCTATTGAGGTGATCTTACGGGTTTTCTCCTTCAATTTGTTAATATGGTGTATCACGTTGATTGATTTGCGTATATTGATGAATCCTTCCATTCCTGGGATAAACCCCACTTGATCATGGTGTATGATCCTTTTAATGTGCTGTTGGATTCTGCTTGCTAGTATTTTGTTGAGGAATTTTGCATCTGTGTTTCTTGCATATTATTAATCTCTATTTTTCGATATTTTGATAATGGCTAATCATTTTGCAGATGCATACGAAGAATTGATCATATTGGGGACAGTTTGCAGTTCTTTAATTACCATTTCCTCTGAAAACTTTATCACTTTTAAATCCAAAAGATATGTATGACAGAATACATACACTTAAATTTGCAGCAAAATGTCTACATGTGTTAATGGTATGTTAAGCCTGATTTAAATTTTTAGAAAAGTAATTTTGAATTGGTGCAATTAAAAAAAAAAACTATGTAAGACAATTTCACTGTTCTCCACAATTTCTGTTTAATATGGCTGCTGATGCTGACTGAATGTATCTTACAACTAGATTCTGTTTTTGTGGTGGACTACCTCTTGTCATATCTGATATTGAATAAACTGAAGGACATTAATCTCATTAACAGTATTCAGTAAGAATTTATTATACCAATGATTTCATATTGAATTTGGACATATTTGTAAGAATCCAATCACGAGGTCTTAAGTTAAAATGATTTTCTTTATCTTTCTTTCCAACAATTTCTGAAAGCTTTTAGTCAGAGTTGAAAAATTATTTATGCCATGTTAATGGTAAACATGTTTTCAAGAAGTAAGGTGTTTGCAAACCATGAGTTTCACCTACTCTCTGTTTTTCTTAACATATTTTTATAATTTATTGGTGACAGTTGATCACAAAGGAATTCACTCCAAAACTGCAGTTATTTTAAATATACTTTTTTGTGTACTTAATGAATATTTTCAATGATTTGTGAGTGATGTTCCTCTGTAGATTAAATTTTTGATGGCAGGACACATTTGTATTGATTTAAAGTGTAGTATCCCAATTATCATTTATCTATTTAAATAGTAAAATGCTTTAAAATATGTTTGTCTTTAAATTTTAATTATTTGAGATAAATTCTTACATATAGTATCACTTAATTTTTTGAATTTCATGCTGTATGCAGAATCCAGGCTTAAAACAGCAGTGTTCTCTATGAATACCTTGACGCCACATCTCTATGAAGAAGACACGCAGTTGTTTCACCCAATTGCCATTAGCACTATGGCTTGACTTCCCCATTTCTGTGAAACATTATAACTCAGACTTTTATTTTAACATTATTGCCAAGTAACTAAAGTTAATAAGAACCCCAAATCATTGACTAAAAATCGAGATAAGTTTGCAAAATTATACAAGTGCCAACAAATATTGTTTGTGTGGGTGTCCGTGGAATGGGAGAGGCAGAGCCTTAGTGGAATGGGTCTAAGTGTTCATAGGAGTGAGCAAACCAGTTGCATTGATCTTTCCAGAAGCTTGGCTGTAAATGGAAGGTCATAGGGATAATTAAAGGAGGATGTTGGACCAAAGATAGGGAGACTTGCACATTTCAGAGAAGGCATTAACAATGAGGAGGAAGAGGTTGCATATTCTAGAGAAAGAAAGAGTATAAGAAATTGAGTAAGATCTTGAACGTGAAGGAAATGGGAAGAGCTATATTCTGAACCTAGGAGAAAAGGTACCTTATGCTCTGAGACTGCCAGGAAGAAGGGAGAGAGAGGGGTGGATTAAAGGTGAAGGGACAGGAAGCAGAGGGAATTCCTGCTTTGTTCATTTTCTCAATTAAGTAGGAGGAAAAATTATTTGTGAATGGTCAGAGGAGAAGCAAGGCAATCGTGAGGGTTGTAAGAATGGGAAGTTTTGGGATGGCTGTTCTCAGAATTGGAGGTGAGCTAGCCAACTAGGGCCAGGGAGGTAGTTAGCTGGGTGATGCTGAGACCCATTAATTTAACTAGCATTTCCTGAAGGCATGCTACCTGTTAAGTATCTGGTTGGGCTCTGGGGATACAGAGGTGAAAGACCTCGTCCTGGTCCCCAAGGAATTTACAGATATGAAAGTCACTAGTTTCCATGTGGTGCTGCTGTGGGAGATGAGAGGAGAGACGTCTTTCTCAGCCTGGGGAGAAGAGAGAAGCTGATAAATTTCTCTTAAAGGAGACTTTCCTAGACCTTTACTTTACTTTTTAGCTTTACTTTATGCATTTGAGACACGATTATCTAGTTTTCAAGCAAATTAACATCAGAAGATTCTAAAGGTCTAAGTTATGCACTAGATGACATCTGACAGAACAATAGGACATAAACCACAAAATCTAAAAAAAACAAAAAAAAAAGACGCCTAAAAAACCCCACTGACATCTTAGACTCTTTCAGTTGTTAGTGACCAAAATCCAATTGAAAATAGATTAAACACAAGAAAGAATGAAGCTATAGATTCACACCATTGCTAATGTCTGGGAGTCACTCTGGTTTCAGGAATGGTTGCATTTAGGGGTTCAAGTAATGCCACCAGGGTCCTTGTCTTTCTACATTTTTGAGAAAGGAGCCTCTTTCTCCTGCAATTCCATACCATCCTACCTATAAGCCTGTGTCCCTTTGGGAATAGTACTTTTCTTTTGCCAAAGCAGTGTGGCAGACTATTGAGCCCCAGGTGCAGGAAAGCTACATTTCCTATCGAATCTGGCCACTGAATCTGATGGGAAATACTTACCTTGCCATTACAAAACAAAACCAAAAACTGGTATTCTTCATATTTTTGTTAAAATTTGGAATAAAACTATAAAATCTACAATTAAAGCTTATCAGGAGTTTTTCTTGTGAATTAGTTGAGTACTTTTAAGGCTTTTTTCATTAGTTGTGAAAGCTTCACTATGATTAACCAAGTAGTCACTAACTACTTCAATATAATTCTAAATACACACCATGTGCAACTCTGGTGTTTAGAGTGAGTAATTTATAAACAGTAGAAAATAAATATGCATTAGAATGTTAGATGTGGATGGAGACTAAATCATATGTGCTTGTTTGAGAAATAATTTTTGTGGTTATACAGCTCTGAATAGATAAAGCATTATAAATTCTTCATTGTGGGGTCCCTTTAACATTCAAATGTACTGGCCTCTTAACAGAGATCTTGAAGATTTTGAATTTAGTATAATCCAAATGACTATTAAACACTTTTTCTAATAATGTTTAATATAAATGGGAAACTACCAGCTAGTAAAAATTTAATATTCTTAAAGAGATTTTTAAAAAGTCAAAACACAATAGCATAAGCCTAACTTCAGACTATGTTATGAACAAGGGAATTTCTATTTGGGGAAGTTTGGAAAATAATACATATGTCCTATATGATTAATCATCATGAGTCATTTAATGTGCCCTATTGCATATATTTGAATTTCTTTTCTTCCTGTTGTTAGACTAATGACCAAGGATACCTACAAAATATATCGTTTCCTTTACCTGATTTACTTTAATCCCTTTACAGCCTCAATGGCATTCATCTGTAGGTGATCAATTTAATTGTATTATTGATGTTGCTCTTATAATAAGTCAAGTAAGAAAATACATCCATGGCAAAGCACACCATGCTGTGTTTTGGTAGTTCAAATTTATCACTATGATTAATGACAATGATAACTATTATTATTTTTGCATCATTTAGCATTGACATTTTGACATAAGAAACCATCACCACAATCAAGGTAATGAACATATTTATCCATTTAGTATTAATTTTTAATGCTTGGATTTTGAGACTATGTTTGAGAACAGTTTGAAGGATGAAACCATTAGGATTATTACTGATTACCAAATAAATGTCCTGGTATGGAAGATATAAAACAATATAAAAAGTTTAGCATTTGTGTACAGCCTACAGTAGAAAATGCAGGCTTATGACCTGATCTTCACAGTCAAAATATTCTCTCCCCTCCTTCCTAAAATACACTTAACTAGATAAGGTTACAGTTCCGGTCACCAAAGTTGTTTTTGTTTTTGTTTTTTTAATTAGAGCAGGGCATTTTCCCCTCTAGGTTCCTAGTTAGAGGTTGAAGCTCTGTAAAACAAAGTAAGAACCACTGTTATATAAGCACTGCATGTAGGCAAGGTAGGTTTAGTTTTAAAGGTAGTTCAGAATATTAAAGATTAGAATATGAAAGCTAATAGTCTGGGTAATGTTTTCAAGAAACGCTTCTCCACAAAAACCAAAGCAAAGATTAAGACTAGGTGCTGAAGACACAAAGGAACGGTGAGCAGTAAGCATTAAAATTTCACCAGGGACATTTTCTTGAGCAAAGACTGAATATATAAGACCCCTGTCTCTGTAAAGTGGGTGTGCAAATGAAGAAAGATTGAGTGAGATGCTTTGGTTCTGCCCAGGGGTAGGAGCAAGACACACAGATAAAAGATGGCTCTCCTTTAAAAAGCTCTAAAGTGAAGCCCCAAACTCATTTCTCCCTAGTCACTGAGATTATTCTGTTTATTTATTTTTAATTTCCTTGCTCAAGAAGATGAAAGAGCAAGTAGGAAAATCTGGGCAAAGAAGAGTATGTGTAGGCATACTAAAATATGTCTGCAAAGAGGTGAGAACACAAAATATAAAATGCTATGTAGCCTGACACATTCAGAAGTGATCTCAAATTTCATTCTGAGATTTCTAGCAGCCAGCAAAAAGAAGGAAACCAGATCACTTACAAGCATCAGGATTTTCATAAGATCAAAGTAAACAATTGTTCTAGAGAAGCAAAATTCTTCACTGGCACTAAAGAGACACATTTCTCTTGTTGGTCCTTATAGAGTTAGGGAAATGGTGGTTTTGTTCCTTTTGTCTCAAATGTTATGTAGAATCTTCTGATTTCCAAAGTACTAAATGAAAGTTCTCAACGATAAGGTGAAAGATAAAAAATTTTACCGACATTATTTAATCCCTAGAAAAATGCTTCTGACATTTTGAATCATGGAATAGATTATTGTTTTGAGCACCAACTAAGTGCCAATAATAACCAAGGTTCTGTCAGACTTTGGAAACCAATGATACTGAACATGTTTTATGGATGCTGTTTTGCAGTTTGCAAAGTACTCTCCCATTTATTATCACATCAAATTTTTACAGTGTGTCTGCAGAGTAGATAGTATTTTCCCTACTGAGAGCAGTCTGCATACTGGTTTGAGGTCAAGGGACTTACTTGCTTAATCTCACACAGCATGGAAGTGGTATAGTTGGGACTCAAACTAGAACCAAATCTTTCTTAAGATAGTGTATTTTCCCCACTGCAGCAAATACAACTCAATTTTGCAAGGAAAACCTCTCACTTAATCATTTATCACACGCATAGACCTTTCTTTCCAAGACTTATTTCATATGTTAGTAGCATATTTTCATCGATTGCTTTCATCTTGATAGTGTAGAATAGGTTGGGGGAAGGATAAGCATAATAAAATCGCTTCCATTTATCAAGTACTGTACCATTGTTTCATTTGGTTATTACAATAGACCTATGAAGCCAGTCTCATTGTTCACATTTTGCAAATGAGGAAACTGATGGCAGAAGAAATAAAAAAGTAACAGGGCTGGCATGTGACAGAGTCAGAATTCTAACCAGGTCAGGCCGACTCCAAAGACCTTGTTCTTGATCATCATGCTGTGTGGCTTGTCAGCTGTCATGATATTAATTGAGCCAGTGTGCTTGACGGTAGAATTAATTAAGTGTGAGACCACTGTTGCTCTACCCTTATCAGGAAAGTTATAGAAAGCATAGCTATCTGCATGGGCTACTAGGTGAATACCTACCTACTCTCTAGGGCAAATTAATGTTGGCAAACAGGAGAATCTTCTTAACCAGATTTTGTATCTTGTATTTAAGAGCAGGGCTTTGGGGGTTCCTAAGATGAAGCTGCCAGTGTAATTTCCATTAGGTCCTTAAAGTGAGTAATGAAGGGAATGCACTTGCACATCTGATCATGGGGGACTGATTGTAGATGTCACAGTAGAATCTCCACTTGAGAATCAGCATATTAGCAGCTTCTTCCCACCCTTCACTGTGGTGTTTGAGGTAGTAAATGGGTGCTGTCATTTTCAGTTCAGCTGACCAAGGGAAATCACGGTTTTAGCAAGAAGAGGATGACCCATATCCCTCTTATTTTAGATTTCAAAGCACTCATTTTTCTCTGTAACTGTTCCTATCCACACATACTCCCATGCTTTCAGTTTATTGTTGTGTACATGTTTTATGTCTTTCTTCAGGTGCTATGGTAGCCTCTCTATTGTGTGCAAAAATTAGAACAATAATTATGCTCCTACCTTAAAGGACTTTATGATCCTGCAGAGAGCGAGGAGGAAGGACAAGAGTTTCAGATGAAAAATCTTCAGGCTATGTAAGCCAAATGCCCGAGAAAAATAGAACCATGAAGAGTAAATGCATTAGGAAGCAGGGAGACGCAGGGGGACAATGGTAAGACGCCAGTTTACACTGAATAACGTAGCGAGACTTAGAAGGCTGCATAGAGCCACGTGTTGGCAGAGATGTGGGTATGTAGGGGCCAATGTGCACCTCCGCTGAGAGTGCGTATTAGTGCAGACATTCTGGAGAATGGTTTGACGGTACTTGGTCGATAAGACTTACCTATTACGTAAGTCCCCTACATATGAACCTTCAAGTTGCAAACTTTCAAAGATGCGAACATGCGTTCCATCAACATCAGGCGTGAGTGACATTGCAGCTTGCCCTCCATCTCCTATTGCTGAGGATCCTTCAGCTCTACCATCTCCCACCTCCTCTCCCCACTCCAGTCAGTAACGCTTCTTTCCTGTTCACTTGGTGCCAGCCCCTGTAGCCAGCTTTGTACTGCACTGCTGTACTTTTCAACGTACTGTACTGTAAGATTAAAAATGTTTTATTTTTTGTGTTTGTTTTTTTACATATTATTTGTGTGAAAAGTATTATAAACCTATTACAGTACAGTACTATATAGCCGATTGTGTTAGTTGGGTACCTAGGCTAACTTAACTGGACTTACGAACAAATTGGACTTATGAACGTGGTCTCAGAACAGAACTCGTTCGTATGTAGAGGACTTACTACTGTGACCCTGCAATTCTACTGTTTGGTTATATCCCAATAACAATTCCCAAACAAGTCCATGCGGGGTCATGTATGATCTACTGTTTGGTTATATCCCAATAACAATTCCCAAACAAGTCCATGAGGGGTCATGTATGAAGATATTCTTTTATGGTGGCCAGGAGTTCATTGTCAAGAGTGTGGGTAAAATGTAGGCAATGCACATCATAGAGTATTATGCAGCAGTTAGAAATACCCATAGCAACACAGAAGGATCACAAAAGAGCACGGAGAAGTAGAAGAACCAGAATGACATCGATCACAGTATTCATTTAAATAAGTTTGTGTGTGCATAAAAACAATACATATTTTCCAAGAATAATTATTAATAAAAAGATACAAACTTAGTATATTAGAATGTTTTCCTATGGGAAGAGGAGACTAGGAATGGGGATTGGGAATAAAAGGGAAAATAAATATAATTCAGGGACTATTCATGAAGCAATGATTATAATTTGTGATAGTAAATGAGTATTATGTTCAATTCAACCCTCTACAGCAGAAATAACAAAAATCATGGAGATTCAAGGCAGTAAAAGGTCAGAACTTGAAGAGTTCAGGAAATATTTCATGAGGAAGTGGCATTTGATCTGTGTCTTGAAGGATGGGTAAATTTGGACAGAGATTGGAAAAGATGGGATGCTGCTACAGGTAGTACATATTGGGACGTATGATGAGAGCCTTCCAGGGAATAGCATCAGGACCAGCAAATGCTTGGCAATACAGTGGCGGGGGCCAAGGGTTCAGTGAGGAGAGAGGGGTTCACTTTGATTGGAACATAGGGTACAGGTGCGGCAATGCAATAATAGCTAACGTGTAGGACTAAGTGTGAGGCTGTTTGCTGAGTCCTTTACGCATCTTTCCTAATTAATCCTCACAATGGCCATATCACATCTGTAATCTACTCATCACCACCACCACCACCACCACCACCACCACCACCACCACCATCACCACCACCACCATCATCACCACCATCATCACCATCTTTACAGATGGGGAAACCATGTCTTAAAGAGGTAAGTAACCTTCCAGCCACACATCCTATAAGTGCTGGTCATGACGAAAAGCCAGTTATATTTGACCCCAGAGCCTGTGCTCTTAACCCATATGCTGGACTTCCTTTCACGGCCATGCTCTCTATTCCTCCGTCAGGGTAGATGCAGAGGGGCCTGGGTAGTGAAGTGGTTAAAGTAGTCCAAACTCAGCCCTATGCTATGTATGGCTTTAATTATCCCTTACTGCTGATTAATTTGATAGCAAAAGGATGTTCGAGAAGGAAGCTGCCTGTATTTTTAAAAAGGCCTTTCTGCTCATGTGTCTCTCATTGAAACGATGGCGGGGCCAGTGCCAACATCAAGCTACGTCAGGAGAGAACATTTAGAAGCGCCCTGCTAACCCTGTTAGAGCTATGCCTTCTGAAATCCCTCCAAGTAACAAATGGGTAAGAACAGAAGGGGCAAAACGGCCTTTCAACTACAAAGACAGAGGGTTAGGCTACAGAGAACCCTATTTATCATGCTGCCTTGATACTGTTAAACTTCAGACTTCAATGCAGTTAAAGATGGGAGAAATGGCCACATCTATAAGACAGGGTTCCTTGCCTTAGCTTATTGAACTGGAATATAGGACATCTCATTCTGGTCGATATAGGGATATATTTGGTTTGTTGGAAATGAATAGCCAGGCCAGTGGCTGTGACTGTTCCCACATTTTGGAAAGTGACATTTGCAGCATGAGAAACTGTTATGTATAGAAGTCCACCCACGGAAAACAAAAGCCAAAATGTTTAGAAGGGGCTTTTAGTGATAGCCTATGAGACCTGAAGTTTCAAAAGGTCTGTTTTTCATTTATGCCTTCCTCTTTCTTGCATCTCTACCCATTTCTCAAATTCTTCCTTTGCTATTTACACATCACAACATCTGGGATTGGGCTTCCAGCACCTGCTATAGGAAGCAGAATTTTCCTGCTAAAACATGCTCTTAAATGGCAGAATTTAAATTAATATTTCTTATTTAGTTCAAAAAGAGTATGTTTTAAAATCTGGTTCTAAACAAACATGGAGCTTAAGAAACAATAACAACAAAATCATTATAACAGAAGAGATACCCAAACCTGAAGATCTTTATAAAAGAATAAAACAAATGGAGGACTCCACACACAGACTGAAAACAGACTCTTCATAGTTTAGACCTGGAAGACTCTACAGTACATCTGTTTAACATCTTGCAGTTTGAAGAACTCTGCCTTGAAAAACCTTCTGTACCAATGACACACAGAATAAAAGGTTATGTTATGACTTTCAGATGGAAACCTGCAAAAGTTTATCTGCTGGACTAAACCATTAACCCTTACTATTTCTGATTCCAACTGTTACAAAGATTTCTCGTGTGTGAATTATAATTAACATTTTAAGTTTACATCCAAAACAACAGAAAGATTTTTTAGTTGGAGAGAGAGAACGTGCTGTGGAATGAATTGAATGTTTGAGCTGTGATGTCCGAATGGAACTAAAATCCCCCCAATCGGGATTTTATAGAGTGCATTGGAATAATAAGCTTATATGCTTGTATATTGGATTGGGACCAAAAGCACCCTATTTGAAATAGGAACATGTTACAAAACCTCCATCCGTGGCAACATTCATTGAAAGTTTTGTTGAAAGAACAGGATTCTGTTTTCTTCCAAGCTTGGGTGCCGGAAAATGCATTGATGTGGCAAAAATCATCCCGGGTAAGGAGGTACTGTCACTTGGAATAAAGTAGTAGAAAAATTGGAAATCCCTTTTGTGATCAGTTTGCTACCAGAATTGTATTGTCTTTGCTTACAATTTACTTGGCTCTTGGGGGTAAAAATAAAAAAGAGCAGTTTGTACGCATACTGGCTTCTCCAGTGTTTAGCTGTCATGTGGATGTGCATTTCCTTGATCTGCAGGAAGGAGGTATTTGCTGCTTCTCCTACCACACAGGAGGCTCACTGCCAGCCTCTTGCCTCTGTGCCCCCAGCATCCAGCAGACACATCTCTGAAATGCTATTTGAAGCTCACTGTGCAGCAAGTGTGTGTGTGTGAGCAAAGGAGAGGTATCATTTCCTTCAGAGACACACACTCACCCTCGAACACAGACGAAGCAAGAATCTGCTATGCAAGGGGCTTGCTGCAAGCGATTTTTCCATGTGCATTTTATTATACTGAAGCTGACCGTGGTGACAAGTTACACATTAAATAACTATCTGTCTTTTCTGAAATTTCACATTCTCTTCTCTTTGTAGCGAAAGTGATGTAATACTCTATGGCTTGTATAAACGATATTATTTAATTAGAGGGTGTCGTTTTCCCTCGCATACCATGAAAGCTGCATTCTCCTCGCTTGGGTGCACCATGGACTTGGTCGCATTGTGATTACCTGTGCTCCTGGGGACGGTGAGGTGCATATACGGACACCGTTGGTAGCCAGAAGTTTTCACTGGGGAAATAACTTTAGTATACTGTTATTAATTTGGTTTAGAAAATAGCTACAGAGTGCTCAGACGATAAGATGTAGCAGAACACATGGTCTTAGTTATTCAATAACTATCCCTCTGCAAAGGAAACATGGTCTATTTCCCATTTGAGAAGGAGCTTACAACAAACTAGTAAATATGGGAAAAGGGCTACACGTGTACTATAATTTTATTGAATTGTTCTCCTCAGGCGCTTATAGAGCCCTGCCCCACTCCGCACACTCACACAGCAGGTCCACATAGATGTATTCCCAGCTGGTATTAGCATAATCATTACCACATTATAAACAAGCTGGTGGAAAAATAGCCTGAGAGATTTAGATGGCTTGTTTTATAAATGAAGGCAGGTGGGGATGGAGAACCAGAGATTTTGGGAAGAAATTCTCCTTTTTCTCCCTCTTTAGAAATAATAGGTTAGAGCACATAAACCTCAATTAATAGCATGGAATGAGGAGATAGAGTTGAAAGGAGTCATGACATATTCAGTATTACTGGATAAAAGTCAGGGAAAGGTTCACCACGGAGCCCCTCCCCTGGAAGGAGTCCTCATTTGATGGAAATGTTGAGGCTCTCTTTTTTCTTTTCTATTGGATCACAAGTAGAATACTTTTCTTCTGGTTTAGTATAGTTCCTGTTGGTCAGGGTCTCTGGCTCTTTCTTCCTTTCTCTATTGTACTTTTTCCTGGAGTTGACTAGATGAGAAATCCGGACTTAATAGCTTAATTCCAAGTTTTCTGCCAAGACCAGAAATAAAACATGATGTAAAATATGGCCTTACCTGAAAGCTTCAGGACATTAAATGCTGTTAGATCCAGGTTTAGTTGTAAAAAAAAAAAAAAAGCACCCAAGACAAAGGAAGGAAAAGGACTTTATGAAAAGAAGGACTGGTCCATTTGTCCACGTTCTAAGAGATCAGGCAACAGGCTGAAAAGAGATTTAGTGTGCTGTCCCTTTTTCCATCTTTCTTTTTTCTATTGATTTTTCCAGGCATACGGAGAATAACTAAGTAGTATGCTAGCCACAGAAGAATCATGGGTGTGTTCTTTCAAACTTCTGACTCAGGAAATACCCAGAAAACTGTATGATTTGGATGAAGGTGGTGTTGGTGAATGTGGGTGAGGCAGTACACTCTCTGTGGGTTTCTTACTTCTTCTGTGGCCCAGTGATTTGTTTGTAAGATTGTCCTAATTTGATCAGACGGGCTTAACCATGAGTATCTATAAAATTCATAGATAGAATTTTATATATAAGAATTTTATATAATCTTATTTTATATATAAGATTCATATGTAATGTGGATCACATGAATTTCAACATCCGAGGAAGTTAATCTTCAGATACAGTACTCAGGTGCTTCTCAACTTTGACATGAGATTTCTATTTGGAATAAAGTTAAGGCTTTTTCCTCCTAGGCTAGCTTAGACTCAGATATAGGAGGCCATTAAGCAGAGCAGACCTATGGGAAGGAAATGCACACATATCAAACTGGCATGACTGTCTGGTCTACTGGAACCTCACCTAATGCTTGTGCAATAACTTCAAATTGCATCAAGTCCTAAAGTGACTTAATGTTTCATTATAAATAAATTATCTGATATGAAATGTGTTATTCCTCTAAATTGGCTTTTTCCATGATTAAGAAAGAGGATTGGATTAAAACAGGCCTGTTTCAAAGTAATGTGCCCATTTTTCCATTATATATTTGCAAAGTTAATAAAGTAATTGATATTGCAAAGACTTTGCCAAAAGGCAGGGCATTTCCAGGCCTTACAATTAAACCGTGAGGTCCAAAAGAGCTTGCTTAATGTATTATTTATTGAGCACTGATGGAATATTCAGTATAGTATAAGAACAAAGTTAAGCCAGTGTATTCACGGTTTGAATAAAAGCATCTAAATATTGTTTCCTATCATAGTAGAATCTTAGATTTATAGAACAGAAAAGGACGCTGGAGGATTTCTGGTGTAAACAAATCACTTTTATAGATGGCGAGAATCAGAGTCTTAGAGAGGGGAAGTGACTTACTTACTCCAGGGCATAATAGCCCAGCTAGAATTAGAACTCAGTCCTATTGATTCTCTGAGCGCCAAAAGCTTCCCTTTCTCACTGGCTTCATCCCTGGCCGTCTTCCATCCTCTCATCGTTTTTACCCACTTTCTGCAGTCATCTTTCCAGCTGGATTCTTGCCTCTGGCCTTCCCCAACTCTAGTCCATCCTGCACACAACTGTAAGATTAACCTTCTTTAAGCATATTTAAAAATTAAATATCCCTTATCTTCATTATTCAGGGTTCTCCAGAGAAACAGAACCAGTAGGAGATAGACAGATGGATATAAATAAATAAATAAACATATAAATAAGGAATTGACTCACATAATTATGGAGGCTGAGAAGTCCCAGGGGCTGCAGTTGGCAAGCTGGAGACCCAAGAAGTCCAGTCGTGTAGTTCCAGCCTGAGTCTGAAGGCCTGAGAATCAGGAGAGACAATAGTGTAAGTTCTAGTCTGAGGGCAAGAGAAGACCAAGGTCTCAGCTCAGACTGTCAGGCAGGCGAAGTTCCCACCTGCTGAGCCTTTTTGTTTAATTCAGGTCTCGATTGGATGAGGGCCACCCACATTAAGGAGAGCAATCTGCTTTATTCAGTCTATGGATCCAAATGTTAACATCATCCAAAAACTTCCTCACAGACATGCTCAGATTAATGTTTGAACAAATATTTGGGCACCTCGTGGTCCAGTCAAGTTGACACATAAAGTTAACTATTGTACCTTCCTTAAGAAGTTAAAATGGCTGTCTTCTTTTTTCTTTTTAGTAGAGGATTTTAATTCATTTCAAAACTTTCTCATGGACTTTAACCTTTTTAGATCTTCTCTTGGACACAGAAAGAGGAGGGAATGCTGACTTTGAGTGCCAGATTGCTCTGAGGTACTAAGAAACCCTTTTGGTGTTTATTTTTCTTATTATAAAAGAAATACATGTTTACCATAAAAATGCAGATAATAGAGATCAACAAAAGAAGGAAATAAATATTTTCCTTAATTCAAGGATCAGAGGTAACCTCTTTTATAGCTTTTTAGGCTTTCATGTGTGTCATTAGCTTTATAAAATGTTATATATAATGCTTATTCTGATATATTATCATTTTCCATTCACATACACATATGCCTGTGAAAGGGTTATTTTAGATTATTTCATAGTACAGTTGACCATTGAGAAACACCAGTTTGAACTGCACGAGTCCACTTACATGTAAGTTTTTTTCAATAAATATGTACTACAGTACTAAACAATCCGTGGTTAGTTGAATCCGTGGATGTGGAACCTCAGGCATGGAGGGCAAACTGTAATGTTATATGTGGATTTTACATTGCGGGTGGGCTGGTGCCCCTAACCCTCGAGTTGTTGAAGTGTCAACTCTATTTGTTTTATGGATGTCCGATAATTTGTGAAGTAATTCAGCCCCTGGATACCAAGATTATTTCCATTTTATGCTGAGATACAACTTTGCACATGCAGCTTTGTGCAGATGGGTAATTATTCTTTTAGAAAAAACTCTTACAGGTGAATTTTTTTAAAACATCTTTATTGGAGTATAATTGCTTTACAATGGTGTGTTAGTTTCTGCTTTATAACATAGTGAATCAGTTATACATATACATATATCCCCATATCTCTTCCCTCTTGTGTCTCCCACACTCCCTATCCAACCCCTCTAGGTGGTCACAAAGCACTGAGCTGATCTCCCTGTGCTATGTGGCTGCTTACCACTAGCTATCGATTTTACATTTGGTAGTGTATATATGTCCATGCCACTCTCACTTTGTCCAAGCTTACCCTTCCCCCTCCCCATATCCTCAAGTCCATTCTCTAGTAGGTCTGCGTCTTTATTCCCATCTTACCCCTAGGTTCTTGGTGACCTTTTTTTTTTTTTTTTTTTAAGATTCCATATATATGTGTTACCATATGGTATTTGTTTTTCTCTTTCTGACTGACTTCACTCTGTATGACAGACTCTAGGTCCATCCACCTCACTACAAATAACTCAATTTCGTTTCTTTTTATGGCTGAGTAATGTTCCATTGTATATATGTGCCACATCTTCTTTATCCACTCATCTGTTGATATACACTTAGGTTGCTTCCATGTCCTGGCTATTGTAAATAGAGCTACAATGAACGTTGTGGTACATGACTCTTTTTGAATTATGGTTTTCTCAGGGTATATGCCCAGTAGTGGGATTGCTGGGTCATATAGTTCTATTTGTAGTTTTTTAAGGAACCTCCATACTGTTCTCCATAGTGGCTGTATTAATTTACATTCCCACCAAGAGTGCAAGAGGGTTCCCTTTTCTCCACACCCTCTCCAGAATTTATTGTTTGTAGATTTTTTGATAGTGGCCATTCTGACTGCTGTGAGATGATATCTCATTGTAGTTTTGATTTGCATTTCTCTAATGATTAATGATGTTGAGCATTCTTTCATGTGTTTGTTGGCAATCTGTATATCTTCTTTGGGGAAATGTCTATTTAGGTCTTCTGCCCATTTTTGGATTGGGTTGTTTGTTTTTTTGATATTGAGCTGCATGAGCTGCTTGTAAATTTTGGAGATTAATCCTTTGTCAGTTGCTTCATTTGCAAATATTTTCTCCCATTCTGAGGGTTGTCTTTTGGTCTTGTTTATGGTTTCCTTTGCTGTGCAAAAGCTTTGAAGTTTCATTAGGTCCCATTTGTTTATTTTTATTTCCATTTCTCTAGGAGAGATCTTGCTGTGATTTATGTCATAGAGTGTTCTACCTATGTTTTCCTCTAAGAGTTTGATAGTGTCTGGCCTTACATTTAGGTCTTTAATCCATTTAGAGTTTATTTTTGTGTATGGTGTTAGGGAGTGTTCTAATTTCACTCTTTTACATGTAGCTGTCCAGTGTTCTGAGCACCACTTATTGAAGAGGCTGTCTTTTCTCCATTGTGTTTTTTTGCCTCCTTTATCAAAGATAAGGTGACCATATGTGCATGGGTTTATCTCTGGGCTTTCTATCCTGTTCCATTGATCTATATTTCTGTTTTTGTGCCAGTACCATACTGTCTTGATTACTGTAGCTTTGTAGTATAGTCTGAAGTCAGGGAGCCTGATTCCTCCAGCTCCGTTTTTCTTTCTCAACATTGCTCTGGCTATTTGGGGTCTTTTGTGTTTCCATACAAATTGTGAAATGTTTTGATCTAGTTCTGTGAAAAATGCCAGTGGTAGTTTGATAGGGATTGCATTGAATCTGTAGATTGCTTTGGGTAGTATAGTCATTTTCACAATGTTCATTTTTCCAATCCAAGAACACTGTGTATCTCTCCATCTATTTGTATCATCTTTAATTTCTTTCATCAGTGTCTTAAAATTTTCTGCCTAGAGTTCTTTTGTCTCCTTAGGTAGGTTTATTGCTAGATATTTTATTCTTTTTGTTTCAGTGGTAAATGGGAGTGTTTTTTTAATTTCACTTTCAGATTTTTCATCGTTAGTGTATAGGGATGCAAGAGATTTCTGTGCATTGATTTTGTATCCTTACTGGTGAATTTTAATTTTCTTTATCCTGCTAACTCTGAACTCTTTTGCCTCATTTTCACCTTCTAATCCGAACTATGATTTCTACATGTTTCTAAAACAAATCTATTTCAGGGACCTCAGTTTTATATTGCCTTGTATTCTTTTCTTTTTTCATGTGTGAATTTTAGTCCTCAAATTAGCTCTCAGCTTCTTAAAGGGAAGAACCATATTTTATATTTTTGTGTATGTATAAGCAAATATATAGTAATTGATTTGAGTTGTTAGTAAATTTATTGTGGATTGTTAGACTATTTTCAGTTCCATGGTCTAAAACGTAAAGAAATTATCTTGTATAGGTTTTATCAGCTTTGAAAATTTGATAGCTCACAAGACAATTTAAATGTAAATAGTAAAGTTCTCAATCTTTCTGTCAACTGACACATGTTATTGAGCAGTTTGTGTAGATTATTGCAATGGTTATGTTTGAAAGTTCAATGAAACCCAAGAGACACTATTTCCACATGTAAACATATAGCTAACAATCCAGGTCATATACAATAGATACAAAATTATTTGGGAAACTCTTGTGCTTGCCCTGGTATGATGTTCTGTGAGAAAATTGTTCCATTTAATTAATAACATGGATGTGGCCCTTTGTAAATAAGACATTCACTGTCATTTTATTGTTTGGGCTTTTACTCGATATTTGGTCTGATCTTGACTTTCTATAGACTTGATTAATGAATTATGGATTGAAAATATTGAGTTCTAAAAATAGAGCACTAGGGCTTCCCTGGTGGCGCAGTGGTTGAGAGTCCGCCTGCCGATGCAGGGGACACAGGTTCGTGCCCCCGTCCGGGAAGATCCCACATGCCGTGGAGCGGCTGCGCCCATGAGCCATGGCCACTGAGCCTGCGTGTCCAGAGCCTGTGCTCCGCAACAGGAGAGGCCACGACAGAGAGGCCTGCGTACCGCAAAAAAATAATAATAATAAAAATAATAAAAATAGGGCACTTTTTTGTCATAACTAAATATACCCTAATAAGCCTTGGAATGATCTCTAAATTTAAATTGAGTATGAAAGTACAGCAAGCATTAAAGAACTGCAAGCAACTGGCTGAAATTTTGTTTAGGAGAAAAATGTAAAGATCATCATTAGTGTACTTCTGTCTAAGGAGTTTATCATCCAGCTGGAAGTTTGGACACACACCACTCTCTAGTATGTCAATTTCCTGTGAGGATGTAATTAGCCATTAATGTAATGTTATTCAAAGATATAGGCAAGAACAAGTATTGTGACTAAAAAGACTGAGGAAAGATTCATTGAGGAAAAGACATTTAAGCAGGACCTTGAAAGGTAGGATTTTGGTGTGTGAGTTGTAGGAAGTGAATTATAAGTGTGGAGATGGGATGAAGGGGCAGTATGAACATCTGAAAATGCATATTTGATCCTGCAATGTTGAAGAGTCTAGTTTAGTATAAAAAAAAAAGAGGATGACGGAGGAGGAAAGTGGTAGAAGATAAACCTGGAAAAGTAGATTGCAGTCTGATTCTGAGGAATGTTCAATGCCACCCTAAGTAGCTTAGAATTCATTCTATAGGTATTGCAGGCAATGAGGAGAGGATTTTAAGCAGGGGATGGCATAATTGGGTTTCTCCTAGGATATGTACTCTGAGTTTGTCACAGAAGATAGACTGCAAGGACTAGACAGTTGAGGTGAGAGAACGGTTGAGAGTCTTTATAAACAATAGTTTAGGGTGACTACCCGCAGTCATAAATTGAAAAAACAACCTACAGAATGGGAAAGAAAAATTCCAAACCATATATTTGATAAGGGGTTAACTTCCAAAATAAATAAAGAGCTCATACAACTCGATGGCAAAACCCCCCAGATAATCCAATTAAAAATGCTCACAGGACCTGAATAGACATTTTTCCAAAGAATATATACAAATGGCCAACAGGTACATGAAAAGATGCTCAACATCCCTACTCATGAGGGAAATGCAGCTTAAAACCACAATGAGATATCCCTTCACACCTGTTAGAATGGCCATCACCAAAAAGACAAGAGATAACAAATGATCGTATGAATATGGATAAAAGGGAACCCTTGTGCACTGCTGGTGAGACCGTAAATTGGTGCAGCCACTGTGAAAAACAGTATGGAGGATCCTCAGAAAATTAAAAATAGAACTACCGTACGATCCAGCGGTTCCACTTATGGGAATATATCCAAAGGAAATGAAAATACTAACTTGAAAAGATATATGCACCCCCATGTTCATAGCAGCGTTATTTACAATAGCTAAGACATGGAAGCAACCTAAGTGTCCATTAACGGATAAATGGATAAAGAAGTTCTGAGGGCTTCCCTGGTGGCGCAGTGGTTGAGAGTCTGCCTGCCGATGCAGGGGACACGGGTTCGTGCCCCTGTCCGAGAAAATCCCACATGCCGCGGAGTGGCTGGGCCTGTGAGCCATGGCTGCTGAGCCTGCGGTTCCGGAGCCTGTGCTCCGCAATGGGAGAGGCCACAATAGTGAGAGGCCCGCGTACCGCAAAAAAAAAAAAAAAAAAAAAAAAAAAGTTCTGAGATGTATATATAATATATATACGATTGAATATTATTCAGTCATAAAAAATAAGGAACTCCTACCATTTGTGACAACATGGATGGACCTCGAAGACATTATGCTAAGTGAAATGTCAGACAGAGATAGACAAGTACTATATGATCTCACTTATATGTGGAACCTAGGAAACAAAAACAATGCCAGCAAACTCATAGAAAAGAGATCAGATTTGCGTCTACCAGAGGCAGGGCATGGAGGGGGGCGCATTGAAGGAAGGTAGTTAAACGTACAAACTTCTATTTATAGATACATAAGTACTAAGGATGTAATGTACAGTTTGATGACTGTAGTTTAACATTGCTTAATGATATATAAGAAAGTTGCCAAGAGGGTCGATCCTAAGAGTTCTCATCACAAGGAAAAAATTTTCTTTTTATTGTATCTGTATGAGATGATGGATGTTTACCAAACCTATTGTGGTAATCATTTCACAATATATGTAAGTCAAACCTTCGTGCCGTACACTTTAAACTATACAGTGATGTATGTCAATTATTTCTCAATAAAACTGGAAAAAATGGTTATCTATAATAGTGGCTCTATTGCCTGATGAAGGGACACTTTAATTGAGTTTACATTGTCCTGGATTTCATCTGTGACTTTGGGTCTTCCAGTAGTTTTATGGGATATCAGTGTCTTACATCTTCTCTTCTGCTATTGGTTGCATCTCTTTTTATAAGAAGGGAGTATTTGTATGGTAGGTGTGGCTAGTGGTACTACGTATTTCTGATATCTAACAGTCTGGATTTCATCTTCTCTTAATACCTATCTTTTATGAGGTTGCGTTTGCTTTGGGGGACAAATTCTGCTCCATTCCACCTCTTCTACTCTTGGACAGGAAGGCAGGAGCAGAGGCAGATCCAGGCAAGAACTGTTTATTCCTGCTTGGAGAGAGGATGGCTATTGTGGCCCTCACACTGAGGCATTTGTTATAATAATATCCTAACAGCGGTCTTACCCTGAGACTAGTAACCAATAAAGATTCAGTTGAGAACCATGTAATCTTACGCTATGGAGAAAACATTAAATTTACTAAGTGATTATTTGAGCATTACAGATGAATACACATATACTAACATAACTTCTCTTTGGCACCCAACTGTAGCCAGAAGAGTCGTTGCTCCTTTCCCGTTCCCTGTTACCCTCATGCTCTCTCTTGCTGTCCTGCAAGGTGCTCTAGATGTTTTGCAAGGTTGCCATACATTTCACCTGTTTTTCCTCAGGACCTATTTACTGTGTTACTAGAGCTCTCCTGATCTGGCTTGAAAGTCTCACTGGAGCATTTCCCTTCCTCTTGCTTTTCTTTTACTCATTTGGCCTGTTTCCTTTTCTTGCCTCCCCTGCGCTTTTTTCCTCCCGTGGCAGCCTGCTCCATTTCATCAGGCTGCAGTGTCCTGTGTCTCTGCAGTGGCTTGCTGCCTGGAGGCCCTCGCTCTGCTGTCTCAGGCCCTCTACATTCAAGCGGGCATGCTCTTTGGCTAATAGGCACTCCTAGGACCCCCTCCTGATTGTTGGCTTGGGCCACTTTTGTTTTTATGGATTACAACTTTCTTGCTCTCCTATTCCCCACAGCTTCTGCTGAATTTGAAGTCCTTTTTATTTTCCCTCCAAATATTCCCTCTCTTTGGAGGGAAAGAATTGACTTCTGGGCTGAATGCTACCAGGAATACTATCACCTGTATAAACATATTCAACCTATACTCACATATAACGTTAAAACATATTTAAGTATTCTCTCACAAGGTTTGTAAACAGAAAAATGGTTTCGTTAAATCACAAGGAAGTATACAATCTAAAATAGAAAGAGAAATAAATGTATATTTTGCTAGGTTATAATAAATATTGACAATTCAGACTGAAGTATATTCATTCATTCACTGAACATACATGAATGGGATACTGTATGTGCTAGGTTCTGTGGATTCAAGGCAGTAGAAGACATACTTTCTGTCCACAATAAGTAACAGTCTAGTTGGAGACACGAACATAAATATGGGTGATTACAGTGGGACAGGATGAGTGCCATAATATAGGCACATACAAATAATCTTGAGAACACAGATAAGAGAGTGCATACTTATGACCCAGCCCAGGAAGCTAATGCACTGCAGTGGTGCTCAGTTAGCCAGCCTGAGAATGACAGAAAGACTGTTATTTCACAGGTCAGCGTCACCCCTGGTTTGCCAGCTGTAAGGGGCCACTTCCAGCTCACGTACACACTTTATCAGAGTCATTAAACTTGAGCTACAGGATCTCGGAGAGCTTTATCAAACATTCAGGATGCAGACTGTCTAGAGGCCAAAAGCATCTTTGAGGTGCTTGAGAATTGTTCTGGAGAGGACATAGGTCACCGTTTCCCATGTCACAGGGACAGTTTCCCTTCACAGCATGATAGCAAAGCCAGAACATCTGTTTCTATGTGACTATCCTGTGAGTACATTGAAGGGGACAGGCAGTGGTTTAGTGCAGCATGTGACTTGTAAGGAATTTCATATGGAGAGAATTCTACTCTGTGGTTCTGAAACTAGGGAAAAGAGGAAGTTATTTTTATTACTGTGGCATAAGAGGCCCCTTTGCCCAGGATTCCTCTTTCTTTTTCTAATTTGTAACCATTTCCTGACTGACGTTCATGTTGCATGCTTTCTCATAAGTTCCCCGATGCTCACATCGGTTAACGGCCAGGCTTGCACGCGGCGAGCCTGGAGCCTGGTCCCTACACCTGGGCTCACGCTGCGAATAGATCACGCGGGGCCTGGTGCTGGCCTGCCAGGCCAGATGGAACTGTTCAACCCTGTGTTCATCCGTCACGATTACCAGGCATTGGGGGTTTGCCCGGCTTGCTCCACTCATTTTCTTTGTCAGATCAAAGTCCAAGAAGGATACATAAATGATAACCTAGAACTTTGCCCGGACACAGAGGCTGCTATCTGGGTAACGTCTTCCATTACACTTTCCCCGAAGGCACGGAAGGAAAAGGGCAAATTATGTTTAAGTACGACCTCTGTTGCACAGCCTCATCCAACCAACCCCCTTGCTTTGTTTCCTGAACCCATCATAGTCGTATTAATCAATTGGTTCAGGGATTGGAGATTTCCTGACCTAATCACAGGACTTGGGAAATACTGATTTCTGTTTATATGAAGCTATGGCTGTGATTGCAGACTTTGTACCTGCCGGCGCTCACATCTGTCATTCTGTATTCAGGGTTTGAGATGGCTCTGGATTTTCTCCTGAAGAGTGGGGATGAAGTATCTCTGTTTGTGTTGGGAGCAGAGATAATTTACTTTCAGAATGCATTTTGTTTAAAACAATATTGACAAACAGTGTTCATAATGGCAACAATAGTTTATGGAAGTAATTGGATGGGTAATACCTTTGGGCTTGTATTCCAGATTTTAAAGAATACCTTGCAGTGTTTATTGGCATGTTATACTTCTCTTCAAAATGAATATTGGTGCCTTAAAGAAAGGGAGATATGGATTGGGGGAATGGCCTCAAGTTAGGGAATAACTCGGAATTAACTATGAGGAATGATTCTTTTAGAAAAACTACATTCAGATAACACAAAAGGCCTTTATTTAGTTAGCAAAATTTATATGGTTGTTCTCTAGATTGATGTTGTCTCTGAGATGTTGCATCATATAGAATAAGACCAGGAAAGCTGAGGCTGAACGATGCAGCGCTTGTTTAAAGCCATTGTAACTGCTTAATGTTTCCTTTATCAAGATGATTATGTTTTATAATAACAGATAATAATTCCTCCGTGGATTTTTAGAAATCACAGCTAGTCCATGTGATTACTCAGTTCTTTCTGAAAACATATATTTACCTATATATTTACCTGTATCTATATACATATATAGCTGTATATATTTATACAAATATATATTTACATTAATGATGGTGGAGAGCTAAGTGTAGACTCTTCCCACACCACTGTTACCTTTACTAAGCTGCCACATTATGTGTGTGTGTGTGTGTGTGTGTGTGTGTGTGTGTGTGTCTGCACGTCCATCTTCAGTGCTCTCAGCTACACTGTATTTCAAATGTTCTACTTCTTTCTCAGAAAATATTGGTATGTTTTAGGAATACTGAGGACGCTCCCAATCAGAGTAACTCCTTCACAGGTAGTAGAGCAGAATGCCCTGGGAATAGATAACTCTGGTTAGATCTTCCTGGTGGACTCTTGTTGAACTTGACACTTAACTTCTTTGGGTCTCATCTTCCTCACCTGTAGAATGGTGATAATGACTACCGTAAAGCATTTTTAGGAAGATTAAATGAAAAGAGATCACGTGTAAAGAGACATTGGTTAGTACTTTGAACTCTGGCTCTGGAGTCAGCAGATGTGGATTTGAATTCTGACTCTCCTGTGTAAAAGCTGTGTAACCTTGGGCATTTCAATTAATTCTCTGTGCCTCAGCAATAAATGATGTAAAGCATGTAAAGAGCATAGGGCCTGGCACATAGTAAGCACTCAATAAATATTCGCTATTATTGTTAAATTATAAACACTATGCAGTTGTTAACTTTTTTATGATGAGCCAACAATAAGACCATGTCTAACTCCGAGGGGGAATGGTTTCTCTAAACCTATCCTAACAACAGATCTGGAGAGTTTAGTGGCATGTCAAGTAGCATTTTGTTGACTTATAACCTGCCAACTTTGTGAGGGAATGAGTGTATTTGTAGGTTTAAGCTAAAAGTGTGATTGCATGTATTTGTCTTAAAGACACCTGGAATCATTTAGCTTGTCCATGTTTTAGAACTCTTCTATGATAAATATGAGAGTTAATCAGCATATGTATGGCTACAGCTTCTCTGTACTGTGTTTTGGTGGGTGGATGATTTTAATGACCATTGTTTTGAGGGTAAGGATAAATTTTCTGTTTCAGCCAAAAAAAAAAAAAAATTCAGATTTCAGTAGAAGAGGTTTATCATATTTATTGATAACTGCAGTCTGCAGAAAACTGTCCCCTATCTTTCTTTAGCCAAATATTTGACAATTTCTCGTAAATTTTTCTACCTTTCCATAGTTCTGCTTCTGAGCCTCCTAAGAGATTTCTCTTCTTCCAGGAAACTTACCTAAAGCTCAGTCTCTGTTCGTTTCACTCCCAGGACCAATGGTTCCTCACCTTGACCTAGGATGCCTGTCCTCCCAAGTCATATTTCCATGACTCCTTTCTGTATGTCCTGTCCCACTAAACTATGCTATTCTTTCATAAAGTATACTTTTACATATTACATATTCACGGTCTCTTCGAATGAATCACTTCCTCATGTCTGTAGGAATGACCTGGTCTCCTAAATGCTGTTTGATATGTGATTTCAAACTTTGGTTGTGCTGCCTGGCCTCATCCTCCGTTGGCATAAACCATTAGCCTATCATCTTCTGGAGTAAGGTGGGTATTTGTGAGCCCCTGGAGCTGGCCCAGTCCTCAAGGAAGGAGGAAGAGCAAGAACTTCTAGAACTTCCAGGAGATGGATGGGGAAGATGGCTCTCATGGTGGTCCACACTCTGCCCTCTGATCAGTGAAATTGCTCCTCTCTGTAATGTTTTTTCTCACTGAATGGGCCTCATGGAACTCTGAATCATCTGGGCCTTAAGCCTGTTGATCACAAAAGGCTGCTCTTCAGCATGGCTGTCCCTTCATCGAGTCCACTTTCATGCCTTGCTGTTACTCACTCCAGAGAGGGAGTGAGAGGGTATGGTTTGGGCAGGCAGCAGGGTCACAGGTGGCCTAGTGCACATGCAGCTCAGTTGCGCTTTCCCCAGGCTATAGTCCAGGGGGTGGGACAACAGTGTCTCTCCAGTGGGAGCGTGCATCAGAGTCGCCTGCTGGTCTTATTAAAACAGACTGCTGGGGCTTCCCTGGTGGCGCAGTGGTTGAGAGTCCGCCTGCCGATGCAGGGGACACGGGTTCGTGCCCCGGTCCGGAAAGATCCCACATGCCGCGGAGCAGCTGGGCCCGTGAGCCATGGCCGCTGAGACTGCGCGTCCGGAGCCTGTGCTCCGCGACGGGAGAGGCCACAACAGTGAGAGGCCCGTGTACCGCAAAAAAAAAAAAAAAAAAAAAAAACGGACTGCTGGACCCCATCCCTGAATGTCTGATGAAGTAGGTCTGGGGTGGGGCCTGAGGTTTTGCATTTCTAACACTGTTTTGGGAGTGCATTATGTTTGGAAGTACAGTGTTGCTGAGCACTGTGTGTCCCTTCATACCTCTGTGTGGCTGCACATGTAGTGTGATTAATCTTGAAGGCTTTCCCCAGATCTTGCTATTTGTAACACACAGGTCAAATGCTACCTCTTCAGTGATCTTTTATGATTCCCTCAGCCAGGGCATAAAACAGTTGTTGTATGGTCTCTTCTCTCCAGTTTCTTAGCAATTTGTTTGCCCTCTTATAGTATTTACTGCCATCAATTCTGTATAAAGGGTGCATGTCTTGGCTTTGCTACCAACATATAAACTCTTTGAAGGCAAACATATTAGTCTCATTTATCTTGCTTCTTCACATGCGCAGTACAGTACAGTGCCTGACAAACAGAAGGTTCTGTTGGTTCTCTACCCAGATTCCTTTGGATCCACTTGACCACTTCTGTGTATCCATCCTCCAGCTTCTGCACACTTTGTCCCTACCAACTTGTACTTGTAACTTTCTTCAGAGGACTAAACTTGAACTACTAGAGCCGCTTCACTTAGACATGTGGAGAGCTGGAATTGTCTGGGAGTTTACATCCCTAGCACAGTGACCTGTAGCTAAGTGACTGATGCAGCAGTATGAAAGCTCAGCTCCCTTGCCTTGGAAGCTCCACAGCGCTCACAGGATCAGGCTGAGGCAGGGGCCTCACCTGAAATCAAACCCTTGTTTGGCTTCTTCCCCTTCTGTATCCTGCTTTTCTTATTCCCTTAAAGGGTTTCTCCTGGGAGCACTTCCTTAATAAATCACTTGGAAGGTGTTGTGTAAGTGCTTGTTGAATGAATGAGTGCTTGAAAAGATGTACAGCGTCATAGTTGGGAGCATGGACCCTGGAGCCAGACTGTCTGAGTGTAAGTCCCAGTTCTACCAGTTACTGGCTGTGAGACCTTGGGCTTTAACCTTTTTGTGCTTCAGTTTCTTTACCCGTAAAATGGAGTTAAAATGGTACTTCACTGGGTTGTTATGAGGATTCAATATATCAATATTTGTAAAGCACTTAAAATGTTCCCTGGCACAGAGTAAATGCTGATTTGAAAATCATATATTGGACAAGGATTAACATCCAGAGTATATAAAGAACACCTACAACTCAACAACAAAGAAACAACCCAATTCAAAAAAGGACTTGAATAGACATTTCTCTGAAGAAGATATACAAATTGTCTATAAACAGGTGAAAACATGCTCAACATTATTAGTCATTAGAGAAATGTAAATCAGAACCACAATGAGATACCACTTCACACCCATTAGGATGACTATTGTAAACAAACAAAATAGAAAGTAACAAATGTTGGTGAACATGTGGAGAAATTGGGACCCTCATGCTAAGTGGGAATGTAAAATGGTACAGCTGCTATGGAAACAGTATAGCAGTTTTTTCAAAAAACCAAACATAGAATTACCATATGATCCAGTAATTCCACTCCTAGTTATATATCCCAAAGGCTTGAAAGCAAACACTCAGATATTTGCACACCAATGAGCATAGCAGCATTATTCACGATAGCCAAACGGTGGAAACAACCCATGTCCATCAACAGATGAATGTATGAACAAAATGTTGTATATGATAGAATATTATTCAGCCATAAAAAGGAATGAGACTCTGAAACATGCTATAATGTGAATGAACTTTGAAAACATTATGCCAGGCGAAATGTCAGACACCAAAGTATAAATATTGTATGATTCCATTTATGAGGTACCTAGAATAGGCAAATTCATAGAGACAGAAAGTAGAGTAGAGGTTAGGAGGGGAAGGAGTGGGGAGTTCTTATTTCATGGTCAAAGAGTTATTGTTTAATGGGTACAGAGTTTCTATTTAGAATGATTAAAAAAGTTTTGGAAATAAATAGTGGTGATGTTTGTACAACATGACGAATGCACTTAATGCAGTTGTATACTTAAAAATGGTTAAAATGGTAAATTTTATGTTATATATATTATACCAGAGTAAAAAAGAATGCATTAATTCTAGTCTTTCGTTTTGTTATTGCTGTTCTGCCTCTGGGACTTTAATATCTGTCTCACTAACATTTCTTTTCTCTCGCACAAAAGAAGTACATGTAAGTTGTCTGTGAGAATTTAAACAAAGTTTCTGAAGAGCTGTAAAATTTTAAACATCCAATTAAAAGCAGAGAAACAAAAGAACACTGTGGATAAACATGAATAAATAAAGGAATAGTTAGATTATTTGAAAATTCTTTAGGTTTAGTCAGAATTTGCAGTAACCCCACGAGTGCAGTGAGTCCGGTTTAATTACTGATGCCATAAAGCAGTCCGAGCCTAGAGTTTTCTTCAGCTTTACCGTTTATGATTTTATAAAAGCTATCCATATGAGTCCACTTGGTTTGGGCTCATAGGCAAATTGGTCTCCAGCCAGATACTCCATCTTCTTATGTATCACACCTCTCCATAGAGCTGGAATGTTCCCCTGAAGAGTAACTTTTAAAAACCCCACAAACTCTAATTCAGATTTGGCAATCACTGTACTATGGTATTTGAGTGTTTTAGACTTAGCAATAAATAGTGTTTTAAAACTTCCAGTGTCTGTGTCTTAGTTGCTGTACTCTGTATCTATAGGCAAAAGCCCTAGATGTAAGAATAAATTAAATCACACAAGAATAAATTCAATCACTCATTGGTTAAGATGGTCCTTCCCAGCCCATAGCCTCAGATTCTCCTCATTTTATCATAAATAGTGAAGTGAAATGAAAGAAGGAAGAAAAAGAGAAGGTGCATTTGTTTGTGAGGTGCTGTACCTCAAGGAAACCAGATGACATCTGACAAATCTCCATAACATTTACTCTGACATATTTTTGCCTTTGCCTCTCATACTTTTACATCTTTATCTTAAGACATTTTGATCTTCATTTAGGCAGTGTTGGGAGTCTGTGGGACAGAGGACTGACTCATTCAAATATACGTTATTTTACGTCAAATTTCATCAAAAGGAATATAATGGGAACAAAAGGCCAAAGTCCATTTAACAACTTTCCAAACTTCAGCCAGTCTCACATTTATTTCACACAAAACTACTTTAAATCTTCTCTGAAACAAGACAAGTATAAAAGAGATGGAACAATAGTATGTCAAAGTAATACAAAAAGTTTTGGCCTTTGGATATGTCGTATTATATTTGCTACTTGGATTCACATCAGCTTTTCTTCTGTTGTTGGTCTAGGGTTCTTAGGTGAAAGAGTGGTGTGTTATAAATTATACTGTTTAAAACAGGTTGATGTTACTGGTGGATCTGTTCTTAAAGAGTGTAAATATAATACATCTGTCCGTCCCTTGTGTGTGGAGTTAAGTCTGACAAGAGATGAGTGGTACATATACCTAGGTTGACCATGTGAATGCTTAGTCAATACCCACTGGTTAGAATCTGAGCATTTGGAAAGTGACACACACACACACACACACATGATACATGCATGCATACATATGTGTATACTTATATATACATTCCTCCCACTTTTTGGGTGGAGAACCTTACAAACAATGACATGGTCAATGGACAGAGAGACAGAAAAAGGAATGGCCATAGGGCAAAAGGCAGCATTGAAGTGTAACTTGTAAAAGTGGTTTCTTAGCTCTTTTCCTTGGTCTTTTCACACAAGGCAGAGAATCATTCTCACACACAGAGTTAACAGTATCAGAGCATACTCCCCTATGGCAGGCACAGAACTCGTGGAATGTCTCTTAGGAGTGATGTATCTTAAGTTAAGTGGAAATCCTATACCCCAAGAATCTTAGATTCCTGATTAGAGATTATACTGATAGAGGCAAATTGGTTATTTCCACCCAACCCTCCAAACCTCACTGGCTGGCTTTGTATTGACAGTTGAAAGTAAACCTTTATTTATTTACCTTCATTGAAAAACTTGCACCGTGGAAGTTTGTTGATGTGCAGTGAATCCCTAGTGAGAAATTACTAGAACTAACAAGACAAGTAATATTTGTTTTCAAATGGATTTTTAAATTGACCTTGATAGTTTTCAATGTTTCTTAATTAGTGTTTGCAAATCTGCTGATTTTATGAAAAATCTGTTTCTTACTGTATTAGAGTATAGCATCACAACAAAATTAGCATTCCATATGTTGTTTGTTAAACATACTTGGTGACTTTCTTTAAAATCCCTTGGGAAATGTTTTGAAATTTGTTGAAACAAATATGCAACCCTTGAAATTAAATGGTGATTATCACCACATTGTCCTTTCCTTAAAGCATTGCCGGTATTCGGACTCAGGAATGCTGTCACTGAACACGTATCCTGCAGAAATTACTCACAAATGGGTAAGACCTAGATACAAGCCTTTTTGCCCAAGTAGGTAAAAAACAGCTTGCTACAGAACTCTAGCAATGCCATGCCACCATGAGGAAGCACATCTATTTTACCAAAGGCTGGAGTGCAAAAACCATCGATAAAAGCCTTTATTGGGGTTTTCTCTTCTCTAAATGGAATGAGAAAGTTTAGCTCCCTTTTCCTTAAATCTCCTTCAGAAGGTCTAAGTAGAAACAGAAGAATATATTTCATTTGATATGGAGAACTGAGTTACCTCTATTAGTAGTACTAATCATTAACAGTTAATCATTTATTGAAAGTGAGGGACTTCCCTGGTGGCACAGTGGTTAAGAATCCACCTGCCAATGCAGAGGACACGGGTTCGAGCCCTGGTCCGGGAAGATCCCACATGCCGTGGAGCAACCTAAGCCCATGTGCCACAACTACTGAGCCTGCACTCTAGAGCCTGTGAGCCACAACTGCTGAGCCCGTGTGCCACAACTACTGAAGCCCGCGGGCCTAGAGCCCATGCTTCACAACAAGAGAAGCCACCGCAATGAGAAGCCCGCACACCGCAATGAAGAGTAGCCCCGCTCGCCACAACTAGAGAAAGCCTGTGTGCAGCAACAAAGACCCAACGAAGCCAAAAACCAGTCAATCAATCTAATCCTTTAAAAAAAAAAAGAAAGAAAAAAGCAAGAAAGTGAGACGTGGAAAGAGTTGTCCTGTCTCTGTCTTCACTTTTGGCTTAAAATTTAGTCAGCCCACATACTGAACATCTACTGTGTGCCAGGAATTGTGCAAGGAGCTGAAGTTACTGACAGGAATGAGACACAGTGGCATCAACTGTTCTGCTCTGAGAGCATCATAACTTAGCCGAGGAGGTAACAGGTAGCACACCAGAGCTGAGGAAGGTGTGCTCAGCCACAAGGAAGCACAGGGAAGATTGCACAGAGGAGTAGACGCTTCAACTTAAAAGGTGAATGCAAGGTTACCAGGTAGGAAAGGCAGGAAAGAACATTCTAGGATGAGCAAGTGACCCATATAAAGCACTGCGGTGTAAAGGGTGCAGGATGTTGGTGTGATGGTAATTCATTCAGTGTGGCTGGACAGGGCATTCAGGATGGGCCCTGTGTTTTCTGCCATGCTGAGGAGTTTGGACTTCATCTTGTAGGATATGGAGAAACTAAAAAATTTCAAGAAGGGGCAGAAATTGATCAATGTTGTATGAGCAGAAGCTGAGGAAACTGAAGATACCAATATTGGATAAGAAGCTATTTTAACAGGCTTGGAGAGGATTGTGAGAGTTGGAACTAAGTCCTAACAGTGGGAATTAAAAGGTTGTCCTTTTTAGGTCTGAGAGATATTTAGGAAGAAGAACCAATTTCACTGTAAGGAATGAAGGCCACAGAGGAGTCCTGATGAATTCCACGGTTTGTGGTGTGCTAACTGGGTGGGTGGCAGCACTGTTTGTTGTTAGGGAATATAGTAGAGGTTTGAGAGAAAGAAAATGAGTTCTGGCTTGGACATGTTGAATTTGAGGTTAGCGTGGAATATATTGGAAGTATGCATCTTGGCCTTTGCTCTGGTAGCCCAAGCATTTCCTGCCCTTCTCTTGGGAGCTTAAGGCTTTTACCTCTCATGAGAGAAGGGTCCAGGGAAGTGAGCGGGGTTTAATGCTTGCCCGCTACTGGCAGCTGATGCCAATTGCATGCACGTGCCACTGGAAGGGCTCTCTCCAGCCTCTGGTCCTTATCTGTGGCTTCCGTCCTGTCCTTGGACTTGAAGGATTTGTTAAAATTTTAGCTGTTTTCTTCCTAGCTGCTTTTATGGCCGTCACCCCTTCCTCCTATGCTCTGCCAAAGGAGAAATAGTTTCTATGACCCATTTCTCCTTGGAAGGGCTTGTCAATTCTTTGGAAATTGGTTCATCTGGTTCCCTTGCTAGTTCAGCTCTAAGATGTGCTCAAGAAAAATCATTGTAAGTTTTTTGGGTTTTCTCATTATGAGGGTAAGGACCTCTTGCGGCTTTCTACATTCCAAGTGGAAGCATGGAATCAATTTCGATAATTAAAGAACTGACAGTTACTTTAGAACATGATCCAAGAAGCAGGGTTGTGGACAGCTGCTGGCAGGTATTTAGAGCAAATTAGAAAGTGCTCTCTCCAGGATGCTGAAGAGATAAGCTTGGTGGTATCCATCCTCAGAAATTCATAGTAGGAATCTGGGTACACTGGATATACTTTTCTAGATTATTCCCCAAATCAGAACTATTTCCACTAGGCTGCAGTTACCTACTGTCTCTCATGTCTATCAGCACCTTGAAGATACCACCTTGCAACTGAGGCTAAATAAAGCAAAATGCAAAACAAAACAAAACTGTGGTGTATTCCTAAACCTTTAATAATTTAATATGGACTCATTGGTTTGGAAACTCATACCATGACAATTAAAAACCTAACCAAGCCAAGATAAAGGTGGAAGAAGAGATAGTTGGACACATACATAGTACTTTTCTTCTGCAAATTAGATTGGAGGGAGGGAGTGGTCAGCAAAACTTCTTCTGTAAAGGCTCAGCCAGATTGTAAATATTTTAGGCTTTGCAGGCCGTATAGTCTCTGTTTCAGTTATTCTGTTGCAACTTAACTCTGTTGTAGTAGAACAAAAGCATCTATAGACAATACAAAACTAATGGGTGTGGCTGGGTTCCAATAAAACTTTATTTACAAAAACAGGCAGCAGCTGGATTTGATGTCAGGACTGCAGTTTGCTAGCCCTGAGTTAGAGAATTGATACAGATAATAGGGTTACCACATTTTTTAAAGTTTTTATTTTATTTTATTTTTTTGGCTGCGTTGGGTCTTCGTTGCTGCGTGCGGGCTTTCTCTGGTTGCGGCGAGCGGGGGCTACTCTTCGTTGCGGTGCGTGGGCTTCTCACTGCAGTGGCTTTTCTTGTTGTGGAGCCCGGGCTCTAGGCGCGCGGACTCAGTAGTTGTGGCTCGTGGGCTCCGGAGTGCAGGCTTGGGAACATGGTTTTGATTAAAGGAATAAAGGTCAAATGGTGAATAAGTTTTTATTGGGGCATAGGCTGTCACCACCATATCTTATATTGGTTCATTTTTTTCTTTCATTCAACAAATGTTGATTGATCATCTGTTATATGCTAGGCATTGTGCTAAGGATTTCATAGTTCTGCTTTAGGTAGAAGCTGATGGGGCCTGTGCTAGTCTTTGCGTACCATGATCCTCACACCCCTTCTCTGCTCAGATCCTCCGGTGGCTTTCCATCACAATGAGCGGGGTTTCCAGGGTTGAACAACATCTCGCCCAGGTTACTTCTCTCACCTTATTTCCTCCCTCTGTCCAGCTATGTCACTCTGCTCCAGCCCCACTGACCTGCTTGATGTTCCTCAAGCAAACTAAGCAAGCGCATGTTTAGGAATCCTGTATTTGCTGTTCTGTCTGTATGGAATACTTGTTTCTGTAGACATCCGTGGGGCTTATTCCCTCATTTTATTCAGGGCTCTGCTGAAACGTCACCTCAACAGAAAGGCTTTACCTGACATGGTACTAGTACTTCTTTATTCTCTGTTCCCTTTTCTTCATCTTTTTTCATAGCACTCATCATCACCTGGTATTATATAAATACTGAGTATGGCCTTTCTCTCCGCTAGAATATAAGTATAAACTCCATAAAGTCAGGTATTTTATTTTGTTCATTATATTATTAGCACCTAAAACAGAGCCTGGGCATAATATATATTTAATCAATATCTGTAGATTGTCGAATGACTCTGCTTCTTAATCTTGGGTTCATGTCTTTTGTCCAACTAAACAAAGACGGAATAGCATTACTATACCAAAAATACTCATTAAGGGAATTTAATCGTAAGAAGTCTTAGTTACTTACCGAAGATACAACTAATATTAGATCTGCAAGTTCCTGTCCTAGAGCCCTGTTTTCGGGATATTTGGCCATTGTGACTTTGGTTTGGCTCTGCTGTTATTTTTACATGGTGCTAATGTGTTCCTGACATATTTCAGAGACCAGGCTTGTCATTAACCTTGAGGGGTCCCATGCATATCTCTCTTACACTTTTGAAATGAAATTTCAGAATTGAATCAAATTTATTGCTTCAGTCAAAATGGATTTGATTTACAGATGTCTCATCCCTTAAAAACAGATCTAAGAAAAGAAAGCTTCCATCAACTTCAGTTCTTGTTTTCTTGTCTCCTCCAAACAAGAACTAAGGACTTAAGTATAAGGCATTTTCCATGGACTTTATTGTGTTAAAAACATTGGTGCATGTTAAACTAAGTACATTCTATTTGCCTATGTTTCAAGGTTTGTTTCATCGGGGAAGTAGTATAATCCACTAGCAAGTTGTGTATAATCACATTTTCAGAATGTGATTATTGCTCATAAAAGTGGTTTTAATTGAAAATTTTATGTCATGGATAGCCTATAGCAATCTTAGATGCACATACCTATATTTATGTGTCTATAATTTATTTTTTAAGATTCCCCATACAACACTATTTTGAAATTACTAAAGGGGTTTTCTTTCTTTTTTTGTTATTCATCTGGGTAACTTAAAAAAGTATTACTGTTATGTTCAACTGTTGGCACTGTTGCAGGCAACTAAAAGCTTAAGAAAATTATTCCCCGTCTCTACCCCCCAAAAGCCACATCTAAAAAGGTCACAAAAGGAAACACATAATTCAAATAATCTCCATGCTGTATCTGAGATTAACTTGGACACAGATGTTTTAACTTACAGTTTGATCTGGGGTAATATATACATTTAACAAAATCCTGTTTTGTATTGCTTCTATAAACACTGAAGTCTGATAAAAGTGTATTGATTTTTCTGCTATTTAAGAGCTTTTGAACCAGTACTTAAAGCCGGTTGTCTCCAAGGCCTAAATTAACTCTTTCAGCTTTTGACGATGGTTTCCGTGTAGGGGTATGTGTGTGTACATGCAAGTATGTGTTTGTTTATGCCTGAAATGGATTAGAATGGCAAACTATTTTGTGGTCTGCAATATTTTACTTGCTAGGGATAATCATTAGACTTTGTTCTTGATGTTTTTCTTAGAAGATGAAATGATTCAACACTGTTCATTACTGTTCATTTCCTAACCACACTGTAATCATTATAGGCCTAGATATTATCTGAAAAGTTACTGAAAATATTAATGCAACATGAATAGGGTTTTCCTCCAGCACTCTGGGCATTTAAATATGGACATCATACTTCCTCCTCCTGGTCATTAGGCCTTTTGTCCAACTTATCTTAACGTGAGAGCCTTGAAGGAAGTGATTCAGGGAACATCAATCCAGTTTAAGTCTGTCTTGCTTTCAAAGTCATTCTCACCCTCTCTTCTTCCTTTGGCCAACATTCTAATACACTGTAAGGTAGCTTCTCACCCTTGTGCAGGAGCATAGAAGCCACCACACCTGCAAGTAGGCTTCTCCAAATTATTTGTGTCTTCAGATCAGAATCGTGGTAACTTCTGGGGAAAAAAAGATATTCCCAAATGTAAAATATCAAAAGAAATGTCAAATTCAGCAACACGACAACCTTTTGAAGGTACAGAGACTTTTGCTGAGAGGAATCCCTTATGATAGTATAAAAAGGTAGGTTTTGAGTTAGATAAGACACTGGCTAATATGAGGGCTTATTGGACTTTGTCATTTACAAAAGGTCTTCACACAAATGATTTCATTTGAGCCTCGATGTAACTTTCTGAAGTTGGGGTTTTAGAGATTTCTGCATTGCAAATGATGACACAGCCTCTGAGAGAGGCTACGTGGTGAGGCAAGAACCTAAAATCTGTATTTCTTTTATTTCACCAGGAAGAAAGATCACGTCTCTCTGGGTATAATGGACAAACTAGCATTTTTAACTCAGTGGAAAGTTAGTCAAATGGCTGTTTTGTGATGTTGGACCACATTTCTTCATTTTAAATTAATCAACTGGGTACACAATAAGTATATGTGTAAGACTATTTACCTATCAGTAAATATATTTATTTATCTTATCAGTCTTACACACACATACACACACACACACACGCGCGCGCACACACACACACACACACACACACACCTCCAAGCCAGGGACAAAAGCAAATGCAAAACCCAAAACTAGAAATCTGTAACTTTTTTTTGTAAAGGAGTCTCTCCTTATCTTAAAGGTCTTTCTTGAACAAAACTTAAAGAAAATAAAAATCTGTTCTAGCAGTTGCCTCAAAAACCCTTTTAAAGAGAATTTGCTTCTCAGCTCCCAGAGGTTGGCTGCTTCAATGCCGCCATTGCCAGCAATGTCACCTTTGCAGGCCAGCAATGTTGCCTTTGCAGGGCATCAGCATGAGACGTGGCGTGTTCAGACATGGGCTGGGCAATGGCATTGTAGACATGATAAGGCTCTTGGGAAACCCAGGACATTATCTCAAGTAAAGTTATTATTTATGTATTTCAAGCTTACAGAAGTGTTTTACATACATATGTGGAGATTTTCTTTAATTGACATTTTATAAAAGGAATATGTCTTCCTTTAGCAGAAAACACTTAAATTTCTCAGTGAGGGAATTCTATCAGCAACAGTAGAAAGCAAGAGAGTAGTGTAGTTCTGAAGAATGTGGGTTTATATCCTGACTCTCCTACTTACTAGCTGTGTGATCTTGGGTAAGTTAACTTTTCTCTTTGATTCTCAGTTTTTCTCATCTGCAAAACATAAATAATAGCATCTACCTTGAAGGTTGTTTAAGAGATTGCAGGGAATATATGTATTGGCCCAAGATGACTTTTAAAAAATCATATATTTAATTTATGAGAGTAATGGGACTTTGGATCATGAAAAGCCTCATTGTAGGACATTTATACTACCAGGGACATGGAACTCCATTCCCTGACATACCAAATAAGGGAGATGAGATTTAGGGGGCAGGAAGTTTAGCTTGAAAGGAGCAGCAGAACCCTAAGCAGACACCCACCCCTTCCTTTTCTTCCAGTGGCTGCAGAACCTTTGGCAAAGTCACCGTTCACCCAATTAGTAAGGTGTGAAAAATCACCCTTTTGTTCAATATCTCTTCCCGTGTGTCTTTGACTTGTATCTGCTCACTTTACCCACCAAACTTGCTTTTATTATCTTCAGGTCCTTAGAGCCAGCACATCTCTGCAGGAATGAGCTGGATCTGATTCTGATTCTCACATCCCTGACAGAACTGTCAGCTTCACTTCCATCACAAAATCTTGGTAGCTCTTAAGGGTGTCAGAACTCAATGTTTCCCATTCTGGGTTGAATTGGCACAGCTAGGGCAGAGAGGAATCTTCCTTAGACTTGTGAACTGAGCAACTGGGACTGACAGATCATTGAGAGGATACAAATGTGGGTTTGAATTTCTTCTGTAAGATCTCAATTATCTGAATGTGGAAAGATCATTAAAAAAATGAACTTTGGATTAATTCACTGATAGTTGAGAGTTATGTTATAAAAAACAATCAAACCATCTGATCCCTTTGACTTGTGGTCTATTCGGAACAGAAAATGGCATCAGAAAGCTTTTAATCTTATTAAATCTTTAATCCCTAAATCATGAAGTTAATATTGTTTTTCATTTAATTATTTGGAAAAATTAATAGGCAGAAACTTATGCAGTTATTCTCCCCCCAATATATGAAGTATGGTATCCAGAGTTAATGATGTGTAGCTTGCTTCCATAAAAATGAAGGCTGCATCACTACATTGTCATCAAACCTTGCTTGCATAGTAAGGAAAGTGTAGGTTTCAAGAGAAATGACTGCATTGGAATAGTGGCTCAGTGGCGATTATATTACGTTTCAGAAAATAGAACTTTTCTAGTTACCTGGAGTTGCTACTGCTTTTATTCTTGAGACTGATTCATTGTAAACATTTTTGGTGGACATACTGTATATATTTCACTCTTTGCTTTTTAGCTAGAATATACTAAAGATAGCTTTTTCTGAAAGACACAGGGTTAACATAATTGATATTTATTCTTTCATTAATTTATTCAACACATATTTGCTAAGTGCCCATCCAGTGACAGTTATTGTATAAACTGAGTCTTCAAGAAAGAGGATGTGAATGATGGGAAGAAAAGAGTTCCAAGCAGAGAGAACAGTGTGAGCAAAGCCCTCAGGTGGGAAAGACCTTGGCAAGTTTGCAGAACTGAAGAAGAGGGTGGTTAGACCTTGGTGAGGGAGGAGGAGAATGGAATGAGAGAGCGCAAGTGATAGACTGAAATGCAGTTAAACTTGAGGGGTTCTTAATGTGCATAGGGCTATTGTCCTTAATTTAATGTCACCAGGTTGCTGTACATTTTGTGATGTGTGTGATGTCTTTATTTTGTGGTGTTCTGACGTCATTTCCTCTTACTTCTTCCTTCACTGCTGTTCATTCTTTGACTTTGCAGCAACTATTGCATCTGATTCTGGTGACTTGATCTTCTTTCCTTTCTAATTTGCCTTCTGTTGGGTTGAAGAATCACATAACCAGACTAATTAGAATTGTGTCTAAAAGTGAGAGTAAAAGAGCCATGAATTTGGAGCATAAACAGTCTCCTCTGGGCCAAATCTATCTGCTTTTATAAATGGACCGCTTTCCTTCTAGACCTCAGTGTCCTCCTGTATAAAAGCTGGTTAATGACCAGAACACCACGTCCGTGCCCTTTCAGTTGGTAATTCAGTCTATAATAGTTTTATAAAAGATCTTTAAAAATTAATTGCATTTGTTGTGTTTTCCATAGTTAAGCTTACCACATTTTAATTATCTGGAAGTGTTAACTACTTCTTCAAATAATAGCCCCCCCAATGCATTAATATTGACTAAGAGAAACTAAACAGTTAAAGTGTTGGGGATCACTGTCTAAATGAGGATCAATATTTAACTATAAATCATCTATTCTATTACATTTTTCTTCATCTGACTACAAAATGCATTGTGAGAAAATGGGAGCTCAAGTGAAAACTGGAGTTTTGCGCTCCATGTCTAATAATTTCTGAAGTTTGGAAATGCATGTAATTATTTTCCTATCCCAAAATTCTAGACTAAACTTCCTGCACACAGGAGTGCACAGTTGTACATGGACACACAACTATTAACTCTTTGAGGGGAGAAGCTGTTTCTTCTATTTTCATATCAACTTCAGCATTTGCCACAGTATTTTGAGCAAATTAGATGATCAAGAAGATGCTCATTGAGTGAATGCATAAATGAATAAAATCCATTGGCTTGAATCTGGACTTGAGCCTTTGCTAAACGCATCAGGATTCATCATCTAGATGCTTTTTGGTCTTCAGAAAAGCTTTTGTCAGGCACCAGTTTCTTAAAAATAAGGCGTGAATTTGTGGTATTCTAGAATTCTCTGGGATTATGTAGGAATGTGTAAGATGATCTTCAGATGTCTCAGGAGAAATGGGTTAGTAAGCAACACTTACATAGAAATGAAATAGTTTCAGCCAGTGGTCAACCTCAGCAAAGTATTTGCAAAACAGCAATCCAGTGACTTTCTCCCTTGTTTTGGGGATCAGAAGCTGTCTGCTTACCTCCAAACCTCACTTCTGGCTAATTGCAGGGGAGGAATGTGTGGAAGGCAGGGTGCAGCACAAGTGCTGACAGCTGTCCTGAATGTGGCATCTTATTTCCTGCAGGCCCAGGTCTGCTTAGCATTACACAGTACTTAAGCTTTGGTCGGGATGTGGTCAGTGTTTGTTGGAAGGTGTATGAGAAATCGGCTTTCCAGGAGGAAAGCCCGAAAGTTTGCACTGTGCATGCAAATTTTCATGTAGAAAATTGCCTCTAAAAATTCAGGGTGTGTGTGTGGGGGGCTATAGAACATTTATTGGTTGGGCAGCAGCGAAAATATTTCTTTTGTCTCCCCAACAAAAAATCCATAAGGTTTATAGTCTATATTTGAAAAGTATTTTTTTCTTTATTAATGATATTAATTTATTTATTTATTTTTCATTTGCAAACAGAGAGTTTAATTTCTCTGTTTTCTTTTTCTTTTTTTAATATATATATATTTTTACATCTTTATTGGAGTATAATTGCTTTACAATGGTGTGTTAGTTTCTGCTTTATAACAAAGTGAATCAGTTATACATATATATATATGTTCCCATATCTCTTCCCTCTTGCGTCTCCCTCCCTCCCACCCTCCCTATCCCACCCCTCCAGGCGGTCACAAAGCACCAAGCTGATCTCCCTGTGCTATGTGGCTGCTTCCCACTAGCTATCTACCTTACGTTTGGTAGTGTATATATGTCCATGCCTCTCTCTCGCTTTGTCACAGCTTACCCTTCCCCCTCCCCATATCCTCAAGTCCATTCTCTAGTAGGTCTGTGTCTTTATTCCTGTCTTACCCCTAGGTTCTTCATGACATTTTTTTTTTCTTAAATTCCATATATATGTGTTAGCATACGGTATTTGTCCTTCTCTTTCGGACTTACTTCACTCTGTATGACAGACTCTAGGTCTATCCACCTCATTACAAATAGCTCAATTTCGTTTCTTTTTATGGCTGAGTAATATTCCATTGTATATATGTGCCACATCTTCTTTATCCATTCATCCAATGATGGACACGTAGGTTGTTTCCATCTCTGGGCTATTGTAAATAGAGCTGCAATGAACATTTGGGTACATGACTCTTTTTGAATTATGGTTTTCTCAGGGTATATGCCCAGTAGTGGGATTGCTGGGTCATATGGTAGTTCTATTTGTAGTTTTTTAAGGAACCTCCATACTGTTCTCCACAGTGGTTGTATCAATTTACATTCCCACCAGCAGTGCAAGAGGGTTCCCTTTTCTCCACACCCTCTCCAGAATTTATTGTTTCTAGATTTTTTGACGATGGCCATTCTGACTGGTGTGAGATATCTCATTGTAGTTTTGATTTGCATTTCTCTAATGATTAATGATGTTGAGCATTCTTTCATGTGTTTATTGGCAGTCTGTATATCTTCTTTGGAGAAATGTCTATTTAGATCTTCTGCCCATTTTTGGATTGCGTTGTTTGGTTTTTTGTTATTGAGCTGCATGAGCTGCTTGTAAATTTTGGAGATTAATCCTTTGTCAGTTGCTTCATTTGCAAATATTTTCTCCCATTCTGAGGGTTGTCTTTTTGTCTTGTTTATGGTTTCCTTTGCTGTGCAAAAGCTTTGAAGTTTCATTAGGTCCCATTTGTTTATTTTTGTTTTTATTTGCATTTCTCTAGGAGGTGAGTCAAAAAGGATCTTGCTGTGATTTATGTCATAGAGTGTTCTACCTATGTTTTCCTCTAAGAGATGATAGTTTCTGGCCTTACATTTAGGTCTTTAATCCATTTTGAGCTTATTTTTGTGTATGATATTAGGGAGGGATCTAATCTCATACTTTTACATGTACCTGTCCAGTTTTCCCAGCACCACTTATTGAAGAGGCTGTCCTTTCTCCATTGTACATTCCTGCCTCCTTTATCAAAGATAAGGTGACCATATGTGCGTGGGTTTATCTCTGAGCTTTCTATCCTGTTCCATTGATCTTTTTTTTGCCAGTACCATACCGTCTTGATTACTGTAGCTTTGTAGTATAGTCTGAAGTCTGGGGGCCTGATTCCTCCAGCTCCATTTTTTGTTCTCTAGATTGCTTTGCTGAAAGATCAGCTGTTAACCTTATGGGGATTCCCTTGTGTGTTATTTGTTGTTTTTCCCTTGCTGCTTTTAATATGTTTTCTTTGTATTTAATTTTTGACAGTTTGTTTAATATGTGTCTTGGCATATTTCTCCTTGGATTTATCCTGTATGGGACTCTCTGTGCTTCCTGGACTTGATTAACTATTTCCTTTCCCATATTAGGGAAGTTTTCAACTATAATCTCTTCAAATATTTTCTCAGTCCCTTTCTTTTTTTCTTCTTCTGGAACCCCTATAATTCGAATGTTGGTGCGTTTGATGTTGCCCCAGAGGTCTCTGAGACTGTCCTCAGTTCTTTTCATTCTTTTTTCTTTATTCTGCTCTGCAGTAGTTATTTCCACTATTTTATGTTACAGGTCACTTATCCGTTCTTCTGCCTCAGTTATTCTGCTATTGATCCCATCTAGAGTATTTTTAATTTCATTTATTGGTTGTTCATCATTGTTTGTTTCATCTTTCGTTCTTCTAGGTCCTTGTTAAATGTTTCTTGCATTTTGTCTGTTCTATTTCCAAGATTTTGGATCATCTTTACTATCATTATAATGAATTCTTTTTCAGGTAGACTGCCTATTTCCTCTTCATTTGTTAGTTCTGGTGGGTTTTTATCTTGCTCCTTCATCTGCTGTGTGTTTTTCTGTCTTCTCATTTTGCTTATCCTTCTGTGTTTGGGGTCTCCTTTTTGCAGGCTGCAGGTTCGTAGTTCCCGTTGTTTTTGGTGTCTGTCCCCATTGGCTAAGGTTGGTTCAGTGGGTTGTGTAGGCTTCCTGGTGGAGGGGACTAGTGCCTGTGTTCTGGTGGATGAGGCTGGATCTTATCTTTCTGGTGGGCAGGTCCACGTTTGGTGGTGTGTTTTGGGGTGTCTGTGGACTTATTATGATTTTAGGCAGCCTCTCTGCTAATGGGTGGGGTTGTGTTCCTGTCTTGCTAGTTGTTTGGCATAGGGTGTCCAGCACTGGAGCTTGCTGGTCGTTGAGTGAAGCTGGGTGCTGCTGTTGAGATGGAGATCTCTGGGAGATTTTTGCCATTTGATATTATGTGGAGCTGGGAGGTCTCTTGGGGACCAGTGTTCTGAAGTTGGCTCTCCCTCCTCAGACACAGCACTGACTCCTGGCTGCAGCACCAAGAGCCTTTCATCCACACGGCTCAGAATAAAAGGGAGAAAAAGTAGAAAGAAAGAATTAGTAGAAGTAGAAAGAGAGAAAGAAAGGAAGGAAGGAAGGAAGGAGGGAGGGAAGGAAGAAAGAAAGAAAGAAAGAAAGAAAGGAGGGAGGGAGGAAGGAAGGAAAGAAGGAAAAAAAGAAAGGAGATAAAGTAAAATAAAATAAAGTAAGATAAAATATAATAAAGTTATTAAAATAAAAAATATTAAGAGAAAAAAACTAAAAAAACAAAAATAAAACGGACGGATAGAACCCTAGGACAAATGGTGGAAGCAAAGCTATACAAACAAAATCTCACACAGAAGCATACACATACACACTCACAAAAAGAGGAAAAGGGGAAAAAATAATAAATCTTGCTCTCAAAGTCCACCTCCTTAATTTGGGATGATTGGTTGTCTATTCATGTATTACACAGATGCAGGTACATCAAGTTGATTGTGGAGCTTTAATCCGCCGCGTCTGAGGCAGCTGGGAGAGATTTCCCTTTCTCTTCTTTGTTCTCACAGCTGCTGGGGCTCAGCTTTGAATTTGGCCCCGCCTCTGCGTGTAGGTCGCCGGAGGGCGTCTGTTCTCCTTTAACAGGACGGGGTTAAAGGAGCCGCTGATTAGGGGCTCTGGCTCACTCAGGCCGTGGGGAGGGAGGGGCACGGCGTGCGGGGCGGGCCTGCGGCGGCAGAGGCCTACGTGACGTTGCACGAGCCTGAGGCGCGCCGTGCGTTCTCCCGGAGGAGTTGACCCTGGATCCCGGGACCCTGGCAGTGGCGGGCTGCACAGGCTCCCCGGAAGGGAGGTGTGGAGAGTGACCTGTGCTCCCACACAGGCTTCTTGGTGGCGGCAGCAGCAGCCTTAGCGTCTCATGCCCGTCTCCGGGGTCCGCGCTGATAGCCGCGGCTCGCGCCCGTCTCTGGAGCTCCTTTAAGCAGCGCTCTTAATCCGCTCTCCTCGCGCACCAGGAAACAAAGAGGTAAGAAAAAGTCTCTTGCTTCTTCGGCAGCTTCAGACTTTTCCCCGGACTCCCTCCCGGCTAACCGTGGCACACTAACCCCTGCAGGCTGTGCTCACGCCGCCAACCCCAGTCCTCTCCCTGCGCTCCGACCGAAACCCGAGCCTCAGCTCCCAGCCCCGCCCGCCCCGGCGGGTGAGCAGACAAGCCTCTCGGTCTGGTGAGTGCCGGTCGGCACCGATCCTCTGTGCGGGAGTCTCTCCCCTTTGTCCTCCGCACCCCTGTTGCTGTGCTCTCCCCCGCGGCTCCGAAGCTTCCCTCCTCCGCCACCCGCAGTCTCCGCCCGCGAAGGGGCTTCCTAGTGTGTGGAAACCGTACCTCCTTCATGGCTCCCTCCCACTGGTGCAGGTCCCGTCCCTGTTCTTTTGTCTCTGTTTTTTCTTTTTTCTTTTGCCCTACCCAGGTACGTGGGGGGTTTCTTGCCTTTTCGGAGGTCTGAGGCCTTCTGCCAGGGTTCAGTAGGTGTTCTGTAG
Organism: Aethalodelphis obliquidens; assembly: GCF_003676395.1. Lineage (NCBI taxonomy): Eukaryota > Metazoa > Chordata > Mammalia > Artiodactyla > Delphinidae > Aethalodelphis > Aethalodelphis obliquidens. The sequence continues at coordinate 12,799,830 of NW_020837971.1, forward strand.
GAGTTGTTCCATGTGTAGATTTATTTCTGGTGTATCTGTGGGGAGGAAGGTGATCTCTGCGTCTTACTCTTCCGCCATCTTCCCGGAAGCCTTGAAAAGTAAATTTATTCCTAGAAATATTGGGGGATCACTGGTTCTCAAATGGCTTGGGGTTCATTCATCAGTGATCAGACGATTCTGGAGAGCTTCGTGGGGATCAAGGAAGGAAAGTTGGGGAGCTGGAGTAGAAGGCCTTGTTTGGATTGCAGGTACATTTGTGTTACAACAATCCCTGCAGATCATGAGGAGGTAGTGGCATTATTTACTGAATTAATCTGTGCCCAAACTTAATGGGGATTATCTTTAGTTTAAAGAGCAGTGGGGGAAAAAGGCATGTCTGGAAGAAATGTATGATTTTAACCTCATCATATTACTGTGGTGTCTAAATTATTAACTCTTCCTTAAGAATAAGTGGCTAAATTGATGATGTGTGAGGTCCCCGCTGGCTTTAGATTTCAGTGATGCTATGATTAATGAAGAGTAAAGGCTGTATCTGAGAAAGATCTGGCATGTCCCCTTATTTCGAAATCAAGTGGTGTCATTGGTAGCATCCGTTGTGGCATCAAACCTCTGTGAAACAAGAGGAGACGGGATATAAGCCATGTGGGTAAGTGATTCATCTTGATGAAGAGATCTGTCCTCGGTGTTGTTTGGAGAGTGGTCTGAGAAACCCCGGGACTGAGGAAGATTAGAGTAACAAAAATGCGTCCCATCACAATGTGTGAGCACAAATGTTCACTTTTTGTTTTAACTTGAGCTGTGACCTCTCCAAACTGCTTGCTCAGCCTTTCTTAATACCAGAGCAACTTAAAAACAATCACATCTTTTACCAAAATTGCGTAAAGCAGGTCCTCTGAGCCCTGGGCTTTGACAGGATTCTTTCTGAAATGGTCTTGTGTCCTACAACCTATACAGCAAATTTGTTACTTTTATTACAGAAAAAATCAGACAAGATTTTCCAGAGTCCAGCTGTGGATCTTTAGATTGTCGTCATGTTACTTGGAACAGAATAACTGTTTGAATCAAAGCCAAAGATGTCCTTGAATCATTTGGTATCAGGGCACTAATGAGGTCTGCAGACATTTCAAATTCCTTTTCCTTCCCTTCTCTCCCACCCCTTTCACCTTAACCAGGTGTGACTTAATCCAGTCTATTTTTCCCTTAAGTAGTAAGCTGTGACACACACATACACACATAAACTTTATGTGTATGAATTTTTTTTGTACTGTGGAGTTTTCAAACAGCAGTTTTTTTTAAAATAAGAGCTAAATGCTTTACTGATCTTTTTTTATTAATAGGTATGTAAAAATGGGGCTTCAATTTTCATCGTGTCCTAGGGTTTATAGAGATGACAGATACTTTAATGACCTGATAAGCCAACTCTCAGTTTTCAGAGATGAGAACACTGAGGCTCAGCGTTTGAAGCGATTTACCCCAGATCACATCACACAGGTGATCGCTGGTAGGGCTCGACTTGAACCAGACCATTGAACTCCTGGTGCTCTTTCCCCTGGACCATGTGATCTGAGAGCTTTATTCCGATGTCTTACTTCACCTGTTTTCTTCCGCTTAAAATTATACGTAATAAATGGGCTTGTCTTATCCACCTATGATGTTTCCTTCTTCTTGTTTTTCATGGTGAATTTATGAAATTATATAATTCTGAAATCATATGTTATATGAACACACGATTTCTGTGTGGTATGCTCACTGCTCTCCCTCCAGCCACCTCCTCTCACCACATCTGTCTGATGAACTCACACTTATAACCAAGGCTCAAGTCCTCTGCATGTCTGTGTGCCGAGTAAAGCCTTCCCCGGACAGTCACCTCCCCTCACCCCCGGCAGCTTGTTCTTTCTGTGTACCCTAGCAACTGTTCATGTGTGTGTGGCTATGAGCACTCTTTACATTGTGTTATGTTTATTCATTCATTCATTCATTTATATCTCTTTATCCCCATTTCCATAATATAGAAAAATGGAATTCTTTATAGGACAAACTTCTAAATAACTTTAAACCCCTTTAACTTTTATTCCTAATTACGTTTCTGAACATGTATGTCATCTTGAAGGAGGTCCTATTCACTGTCCCCACAGATTATGGGTGAATTGGTTTTTACTTTCAATTAACTGACACTGATTGAGCACCTAGTATTACAAATAACCGTAGGAGTTACTCCTATAGATATCATCCCATTAAATCCTCACAGCAGTCCTGGGAAGTTAAGTTGTCCTACTCTATGTATAGATATAGAAACTGAAACGCAATGAGTGCACATCTGGAGTTTACTGAGTGGTTGAATCTGAAATTCAAACCCAGTCGTTGGAATTAATGTTCAAGATTTTTTTCTCCCCTCATTACATCCATCCTTATCTCATTAAGCACTTTTTCTCAGTATGTCTGATACTTCAACAAGGTAGAAGAATGGTCGGTAGTTGAGGGGGAGTTGGGAGAAATTTTGGAAGTTTGCAGGTAATTCGTTGGATTGTCTGCCTCACATACATTTGTTCAAAAGTCACTGCCATCCATATGAAAAATGTCTAAACTATTGTACTTTTGAAAGAAGGGGACTAAGTCTCCCTCAGTCTTCTTTGTTATTGCTGCCTTTATTTCCATGTACAACTTGTCTGAGTTAACTTCTTACCATCGGCATTTTTTTTTAATAGGAATGAGTTCAGTATTCTAACCCCTGGAAGATAGCTCTTAATTATCTAAGGATCACAGAGAAGAGGAGATGACATTTGAGTTGATAGTTGGTCCAAAACATAGAAGTTGTCCTGTCGCTTCTTCCCACTAAATTCTTTGTCAGAACTTCTAATCAGTATCAAACATAAACGTCAACTCGTTTTCTTTCCTTCTTTTTATCTCAGAAGTCCTGTCGGTTCTTTAAGTGGCCATATATAGAATAGTAAAGAGGAAGAGAACTTAAAAATCTCTTAGGTTTCCTCAAGTTGAATCACCTGTACCCGAATAGTTATGTCATGTGTAATGCTTGTCCTGGGTTGTGGAAACTAGACCATATTGCTGAACAATCAGCCTTTTATAATTCATTGTTTGCACGTGTTGAGCGTTTGTCAATTAGTACTAACGGTAAAAGATGGGCCCTTTTATTTACATAAAGATAAAAAATAAGGATCATAAATTTCATTTAGCTTTTTGAGCAACTCGGCTCTAGTGGCAGAGCAGGAATGTGTTTAAAAAGATTAAAACTAATGAAAAGTGTTGATCTTTGGTAGAGCAGCAGCTTGAATGTTAGCAGCTTTGCAGCTTTTGGTTATTAACTTTATTTTGTCTTCTGCCTTGCAGCTGTCAAATGAGAGTGGCAGGTTTTGAAAAGGCAAGGGAGAAAGAAGATAAAGAGGTCTGTCCTCACCAGAGGAAAATGCTTCTCAGATAGGATTTAAAAGCTTCTAAGAAAGCTACTTCCAGTCCATTGGGAGCAGAGAACATGTGAATCAGGGAAACCAGAAGGCTCTTGGAGACCTGAGTGTTATTGCGGGCCTAGAATGTGAAAGTTAGAATGAGGTCATAGGGGAAGGCTGTTCAGAATAGCTGCTGGGCAGTGTAGTACAGGTAGCCAGGCAGACCAGAAGGAAGGAGTTGTCAGTGGTGTCCTCATTTTAAAGGCAAAGGCTTGGCTGAGTTTTTTTGTTAGAGCCATTGTTTTCAAATATATTTCTCATCATTTGAACTCTTTTATCAAATGAAGGATCAGTATATAAAACAGGTTTTAAGAGTTGTTTTGGTTGAGGTAGGGGAGAGGGGTGGACACCGGCCTCCTAAGCGTCACCTTTCCTCCTATAGCAGATCCCCAAGCATCAGATTTCTTCAGGACATGGTTTGGAAACCATACAATCACATTTGGAAATATCATAGGTGAGCTCCCTGGTCATCCTGTTGCCCTGGGGCGAAGGGGAGTGAAACGTAGTCTAGTGGTTCTCAAAGTGTGGCCCCAGTGACATCAGGATCACCTGGAAAGTTATTAGACATGCAAATTCAGTGTCAAAATGTCTCAGGTAGGGCCTAGCAATCTGTGTTCTCATAAGACCTGCAAGTGTCAAGAGCACCAAAGTCTGAGAATCATCACCAGGGCATCGGTTCAGAGGTTTACATTTCTCAGATCAGTTGTGTAACTGGGTCCTCAGAGAAGCAGACACCAAGGTGAGATTGAATTTACAAGGCTTCTAGCAGACAAAGCACCTGTGAGAGAGAATGGAGCAGGAGCCGGGCAAGGCTGGGAGAGCTGTTCAGACTCGTGCATGTCTACCCTGAGCAAAGGAGAGAGGAAGGAAGATCGAGCGGGAACCTCTCAGAATGTTAGTTCTAATATCTGAGTCATTTCCATTGTTTGTTTCTTTCTCTTAAAAATGTTGTATTTCCTTAAAAAAATTTTTTTTGGGGTGGGAGAAGGTGTATATTGAGTAAATTTGGATTGTTTTCTGGTCATTGTGAATGATCTGTAGTAGAGACTCTATTTTGGTATACTTCCCTGAAGAGTGCTGATTTTTTTTTTTTTTTTTAAAGAGTGCTGATTTTTAAAAACAGGTGCTGAATTTTGCTGGATTCAAACTGCAAACCCTGTCTCCTTTGCATCTCAAATCTTGGTTCAGTTCTTCTTAGCCTCAGCTGTCAGTGCGATATGCATAGTTCAGGGTCGTCACCCATGAGATCAGGTTTATGGGCTCCCGCTTTCTGGCTCTCTCCTTTCTCGGATCTCCCTTCACTTTCCAGTAGCTGTAGTTTCCCTGTGTTCTGTCCTCTGGCTCTTCAGGCCAGTAAGACTGAGACTGTAAGTTTTCTATGAGAGTTTTATCCTCCTCTCATGGATCTGACCATTTTTTATTTGTTTCTGTTCTTTTGCTTTAAATATTTAGTTATGTTGTGGTTTCATATATCCAGATTCATGACTGGTATTCATATATTTTTTAAAACTAAATTTTCCTGTCATTATGTTCACCATATTTTTGTATTAATATTGGTACTTTTTCCTTCTTTTTATTTGCATTTGCCTATCTTTTTGTTCATTTATTTATATTAAATCTTTATTACTTTGTTTTAATTTTAAAAAATCGAACTCAGCCATAAACAGAAACAAAATTGAGTTATTTGTAGTGAGGTGGATGGACCTAGAGTCTGTTATACAGAGTGAAGTAAGTCAGAAAGAGAAAAACAAATACCGTATGCTAACACATATATATGGAATCTAAAGAAAAAAAATGGTTATGAAGAACCTAGGGGCAGGATGGGAATAAAGTCACAGACCTACTAGAGAATGGACTTGAGGACACGGGGAGGGGGAAGGGTAAGCTGGGACAAAGTGAGAGAGTGGCATGGACATAAATACACTACCAAATGTAAAATCGATAGCTAGTGGGAAGCAGCCGCATAGCACAGGGAGATCAGCTCGGTGCTTTGTGACCACCTAGTGGGGTGGAATAGCGAGGGTGGGAGGGAGAGAGATGCAAGAGGGAAGAGATATGGGGATATATGTATATGTATAGCTGATTCACTTTGTTATAAAGCAGAAACTGACACACCATTGTAAAGCAATCATACTCCAATAAAGATGTTAAAAAAATTTTTTTTGGAAAATAATCGCATCTGTCAGTCTCTTTTTAACTGGGAGAATCATGGCCATTCATATTTATTTTACCACTGATATATTTAGTAGTTTTTCCCCCTATTTTACTTTACATTTAATATTTATTTCCTTTTTCCATTTTGAAAAATTTATGCTAATTTTCTGTCATAATTTATTTACTTTATTCCCCTTTCTTAGTTTCCTATTCCACTAATGGTTGTCTTCACTTTCCAGTACTCATAATCTTATATGTATTCCTTGATTACCACATGAAATCAAGATACCAAAGTTTCTTTTACCAATATACTCTATTCTTCCAGGTAGATGAATAAAGCCTATAGAAAACCTTTACTATCTATTCCTCTTTTCCATATATCCTTATCCTGAACTCTAGGTTGTACTGAGCTAATGTAATATTTTAAGTTCTGGAATTTATTAAAATTTCTCTCATGGTAGATCTCTTATCTCAGGAGTATTTATTTATTTACTTATTTTTTGTTTGTTTATTACTTTTTCCCTTCCGGTTTTATTGAGACATAATTGACGTACAGCACTAAGTTTAAGGTGTACAGCATAATGATTTAACTTATGTACACCATGAAATGATCATCACAGTTAGTTTAGTGAACACATATCATCTCAAATAAATACAAAATAAAAGAAAAAGAGCATTTTTCCCCCTAGTTATGAGAATTCTTAGGATTTACTCTTTTAACAGCTTTCATGTATGACATACAGCAGTGCTCATTATGTTTATCATACTGTACATTACATTCCTAGTCAGTAGTCCTTATTTAGCATGTGTTTTATACATTTTTAGACAGTCTGTCAATGTATCATTATCCACAGATTTAATTATATGTGTATAACATATGTGCATAAATATATATATTTGTGTGTGTATTTATTTCTCATTAATGTTTCCTCCTTTCTTAATCTTCTCTTGAGGCTTCTGTTCATATTTATTGTTTCAGTGGATTTGTTTTTTTGAGTATTTTCCTTAGTTGGATGTATAGGTCATTTGTTACCTGAATATTTGCATATCTAAAGATATGAATTTATTTCCAGCCTAATAATAAGTGGAGGTTCTTTGGCTTGCAATTCATTACTTTAGATAATCTATAGATATTATTTTATTGTCTTCCAAGTTCCAACTTTAAGAAGTCTGATACATGGCTGATTCTTTTTTTTTTAAAGAAACTGTTGTTTCAATCTGGAAGAATATAAAATTTTGTTTTTAAGTCTTGGATTTAAAGAATTTTTAATGATATATGTCTAAATGTATTTTATCATCAATTTTATTTAAAACTCAGTGGACTCTTTCAAGGCTTTCTTCCTCTTGGAGGATTTTTTTGTTGTTGTTTAGTAACTATTTTTCCTCTATTAGTTCCTGCTCCTACTGTCCCTCCCCTGACCCCCAGTCCCATTATTCAGATGCTAAGCGTCCCTGGATTTATCTTTAGTTGACTTATCCTTCTCTCATAATTTCTATCTCTTCATGTGTTTTCTCTTTGATTTTCTAGGCTACTAATTTGACTCTCAACAGAGACCAACCTCTCCTTCAATTTACATAACAAATTTTTAAATTTAGAGATTATGGTGCTTTTTGGTTTTGTTTTTTAAATCCTCTGGTTAGGGTAACACAGGTAGTTGTGGGCGTGGGAACGGTAGAGGGCAGGTTGCCTCTGATCTCAGTGCAGTAACAAGCAGATGGTGAGTTTCATGTCCAGACACCAGAAAGCCTCTCTGTTCCCTGGTTTCCACACTGTCTGTCAGCCTCAGTGGGAGACCACTTCGACCTGCCTGTTCAGTACTCCTCAGTATCTTGGGCTCCAAGGATCCCAGTAGGCCCAGCTTTTCAGAATCAAGTCCAGAGACTCTCCTTGTTTGATCTCCAGGGAAGCAAGAGGGTCCAAAGAGGAGCAATCCCTTTTACGAATCTATAGTGTGACACCCCTGAGGTCCTGCTTGCCTCCTGCTGGCCTCACCACCTGCTTGGCAGAAGTCAAACGCTTGAGTTGGGAGTGGAGAGCTATGGATTAAGCCACCGCATTTCTAGTACTAAGGCAGCCTTGATGGCAAGACAGAGTGCTTCTCATTTCTGATTTCTTTCAGGAGATTGTAACGAGTACGCATTTTCGGACTGTGAGTAGTTTTCTTTCGGCATTCTATTAACAAGGTACTGTATTCTTAGGCGTTTCACAGCAGTGTGAGCCTGTGAACATTTGTTTTATTGCTTGAGCACAATATGCCTTTCAACTGGCTTACGTGTTCATAAAATCCAAAGAGACTTTAATATTCGTCCCATAGTAGGGGCATTATTAGAAGATATCCTGGTGAGTTCATTCATTCATTCATCTCTCCCTTCCTTCATTCACTCTTCTTACCAGTGTCTGCTTCTTTAACTGTATCTGTATTGTAGACACAGAGTTTTCTTTTGCCCTAATGTAATGGTTCTTAAACTTTAGCCTCCATGATGTGGAAGGTCTCTTAAAACACAGATTGTTGCCTGCACATCCTCACCCCCAGCGTTTCTGACTCACTAGGACCATCCTTTGAGAACCACTTGTCTAACTAGAGTGATCAACCATTCTGGTTTACCAGGGACAGCTCCATTTTAAGCGCTAAAAGTCTCACGTCCCTGGAGATCCCTCAGTCCTGGGCAAACCAGCATGACTGGTCACCCTAAGTCAGACACACTTAGTTGTACATTGGAATCTCCTGAGACATTTTCCAAGACACTGATGCTTGGCCCTCCCTGCCCTAGAGTCTTTATTTAATGGGTTTAGGGTGTGGTAACAGCATCTGGATGTTTAAAAGTTCCCTAGGTGATTCTCATCAGAGGTTTATTAGTCATTGCTGAGTCCCATGGGAAGGCTTTTGTATTAGCTCTTTCTTTGCCTGGAAGGTGCTTCCTCTTCAGTGGCTCTCATTCCTGACTGACCATTCAGAGTTGGCTTGGGGACATTTAAACAATACCGATGCCCAGGCCCACCACCTAAGCCCAGTGGAATCAGAGTCTCTGATTCCTTAACTCTCCAAGTCATTCTCATGGGCAGACAGATTGAGAAGTACTGTGGTCTTCTCCTGGCTGTCATTCAGGGAAAAGGACCCATCCTACCCACTCCATCTAAATTCACTCCTCAGCCCCTCTCTCTAACAACTTCTAATAGCACATACTACTTTTTGATATTTTCTTCTTTATTGAATTCTCTATTTGTTTATTTTCTATTTCCTACCCCCAAATAGAATATAAGCTTCATGAAAGCAAGAGCTCTGTCTTGTTTTTCACTATATCCTCAGATCTCAGAATGGATCCTAGAACATGTAAGCACTTGATAAATATCAATTTAGGCCTGCAATGTACCAAGCACTGTGTGAGGGCCCAGGGATAGTACAGTAATGAACAACAAATACGGTAACAACAACGACCCCTGCCCCCAAAATGTAGTGCTCTCTGCCTTCATAGAGCTCACAACCTAGTGGACTACATTTTTTTGTTAACATTTTGTATTATTCTGTTAGAACCTCAGAGAGGTAAATGGTTAAACAAATAAAGGGGAAGCATTTCACCATATAATGACTGCCACTAGCATCTCTTCTTTTCATTGTAGTATCAGCAACACATTTACATGGTTTCAGAGACTCAGTGATTTGTAGAAACTGAAATGACATTTGAACCCTGCCTCATAACAACCTGAGCTGTGGTTTCAGGGCTGTGCAATTCCTTTAGCCTTCCCTTGCTGCAGAGTGCTACCAGGGAGCCGTGAGACTGTGCAGCTTCCTCCCCCGCGCAGCAGGTCCTCGGTGGCATCCTCCTGGAGGTCCAAGAACAGAGCCGAGCCTTCCTGCTGTGGTTGGGCCGCAGGAAGTACTCTGCAGTCCCTCAGTTCAGCCAGACAGACACATGAAAGGGCCCAAGAACACACACAGAGAAAACACATAAACAAGTGTACACTCATCCATTTTTATGGAAACAGACATAAATGGTGTGGGGATGCCTTAGCACATGGAGTGTCTAGATTCCAGAGGGTTTAGTCAGAAAACAGTGACTAAATCTCAACAGCAGAAACTGCAGTGAAGGGGGAACTCAGTTTGGAGATCAGGACTAGAGCGTTGCAGGCCAGATGATGATCTGTGTGCAAAGTCTAATGGACTTTAGCTAACACAAGGCCAGAGCAAGTAGGTGCTTTTTGCTGATCTTAGTTCTGCCCGGACTGGAGCAGAGTGGCTTAGGGATTAGGTGGAGTTAGCATTTCTTCATGCTATCTTTCCTTCTGAGAGAATTCACCTCTCTGAGTTAAGACAAAAGGGATACTTTTATACATAACTTATATGTGGTAACTTATTCAGCCATTTGAAGCAAACTTACAGTCATGGTCGACACCATAAGGGAACAAACCTCAGCTTTGACTAGCTTATCTAGATTTATTACATCTTTAATTATTAAGCCATTAGAAAAGCTTAGTCGAGAGCTTTGTTTCTGTAATACAAACTTATAAAGAGAAATCCATTAGTTAATTGAAACCTGAGTGCGAACAAGACATAGTTTTCCATGTATGGTGTATATCGTATATCTGTCTGTTGGTTTTCTGTCTAAATGAGAGGACAGACTCTTGGTTTGTCAAAAGGTAGTGACTATTCTACTTGAAAAGATGCCCTATAAGCATTTAAAATATTTATGTTTTAGTGAAAAAAGTTCAGTGAAAATGCTGGAAGACTTGTAGTTTGTCCAGGTATAACATCTACCTCATTACATTGTCTTTTAAATTGCTGTGTAGGCCAGATACCCAAGCCACTCTGCTAAAGGCCCAACCAGAATCCCAAAACATCCTAGGAGGTGTATCTAGTCCTGCCCTGTGCTTTGTTTAGAGCTGAAGTAAGAACTCAGCCCACTGTGACTCCACAAAGCAGAGGCATTCAAATGTGATGGGTCAGGAGGGAGGCACATGATATTTCTTGATGAATTTGTAATTGTGGATTTGTATGAAATCGTACTTGTACTAGCAAAGGATAATGCAATTAAGACTATTTCTTTAAACAGCCTTGTTAAAAAAAACCTGTTGTTTATTTTCCTGTTTATTTAATCATTAATTTAATCCATATTTATTATGTGCCAGGTACTGTGATGGGCACTGGGTATATAATGGTTACAGTTTTTTTTTAAGTTTACAATTAAGTAGAGGAGGCAGGGCATTTTACACTTTATAATTACAGGAATGCTCTTACTTGATTGAAAAGGGTGCAAGGAGAGACTGATGTGGGGATATAATTTAAATGGGGGATGGGGCAGGGCAGCTAAACGACATTTAAGCCTAGAGGGAGTTAGCCAGCCAAAGAGTACTTTACATTTCAGTTTCCAGAAAGTCTGTAAACCTCTCATACTTTATGTTTTACTCTCAAAACTAAAGGAAGAAGATGGACAGTAACTTGTTTTAGTTTTATTGTATTCTTGGAGAAAGATATAGAAATTAATTTTTCTCCTAAAATATGGTAATTGTGGAGGAAGCCTAAAAGGGCACTACTTTATTTTTGTTTCAAAATTGTGGTTTTATCCCACACATTTAATACCCTGCCTCCCAAATGATGCGTGTGTATAATCTTTTTCCTGATGCATATCGAGTAAAATACTGTATGTGCACAGGAAATAAGAAATAGGAAAACCCAACAGGCTAGAATATTTGAATAATTTCTGCAAGATGTAGTACAAATAGGACCTAATTTAGGGAGGTTCTGCTCAGCCTGCCATTTACAGTAGGGGAAGGAGAAGTCCACCTGGAAAGTAAGCCGAGAGAATCTTGAAGCTTCCCAAATCACCTCCATGTTTGTAAAGACTGGTCCATGAAACTAAAGACAAGAAACCATCGGGCACAGAAGTGAATGTTCCTCCTCCTGCATGTCTAATTTAGGGTAACAAAACTTCAGGAAACATAATCTTTCTTCTTTACACTTTGGTACTGAAAGTACTGAACAGGGATGCACACGCAATCTCTCACAGAACCTACTGTAAATTCCAGTCCTGAACAAACATACACCATTCTTTATAAGCATAAAGAGGGAAAAGTCACTAGAAGAGATTCCTTCAGGAAACAATAAGCAAACATAAAAACATGCTTATTTTCCTTACATGGAAAATAGATCATCACAGGCTATAAACCTACACCTACAGCCTGGTCTGAAAATGGAGCCATCCCCTTCAAAATGGCAGCACTGGCAGGATTGTGAAGTGTACGCTTCACTGATAGAATCTAAATGTCACTTCCTAATTGAGGGCATATTAACAAATTGTGTAATTGTTTTAGTGTCTCTCAACAATGATGTATTTGAATGCCATTATTATAGTTCACAACCAGAACCAAAATTTAGTCACTATTTGCCACTAAACAGGATAATCAAGCCACAGGGTCTTAAGAGTGTTTTTCATTAATAAAAGTGCTGCACACATAATTCATAATTTGAATATTTGGTAGTCCTCTTTTTGTGGATACTAGTTTTTCATCTGTCCTGAAGATCCACTGTGGCCCAGATGTTGAGATAGAATCTGTTTATACGGCTACAGCAAAGGACTTTTATTGAAGGCCTGTTCCTCTCCTGCCAGTTATTGCTGCCAAGACAAAATTACGTTGCTGGGTAAGAGCAAGTGTCTGCAGTCAGGTGTCTCCAGCTTTCTCTAAGCCCTTTGCCTCAGTTCTTTCATCTCTACGTTGGGGAGACTGATGGCAGCTCTTGCACTGGGCACATGTCTCAGTTCCATGCCTGTCACAGAGCACATGCTTAGTATATATTAGCTCTCTATCCAAAAAGGTTAGGAGAACAGTGATTTAATGATGTCAGTATATGGCATTTTCTATAATAAATCTGATATTATTAATCTTTCCGAGATACTGTCATTTTTTTTCCCTCAAAGAGCCTTAGGTTAGCTCTATTTAATTTAATTTATTTTTTTATTGAAGTACAGTTGATTTATAATATTGTGTTAATTTCTGCTGTACAGCAGATTTGACTCAGTTATACACATACATACATTCTTTTTTATATTCTTTTCCATTATGGTTTATCCCAGGATACTGAATCTAGTTCCCTGTGCTATACAGTAGGACGACCTTGTTGTTTATCCATTCTATATGTGATAGTCTGCAGCTACTAGCCCCAAACTCCCAGTTCATCCCTACCCCACCCCCCTCCCTCTTGGCAACCACAAGTCTGTTCTCTATGTCTGTGAGTCTATTTCTGTTACGTAGATAGGTTCATTTGTGCCATATTTTAGATTCCACATATAAGTGATATCATGATATTCAACTTTCTCTTTCTGACTTATTTCACTTAGTATGATAATCTCTGGTTGCATCCATGTTGCTGCAAATGGCATTAATGTCATTCTTTTATGGCTGAGTAGTATTCCATTTTGTGTGTGTGTGTGTGTGTGTGTATGTGTTTATGTGTGTATGTATATATACATAACACATCTTCTTTATCCATTCATCTGTCGGTGGACATTTAGGTTGTTTCCAAGACTTGTCTATTGTGAATAGTGCCACTATGAACATAGGGGTGCATGTATCTTTTTGAATTATGGTTTTGTCCGGATATATGCCCAGGAGCAGGATTGCTGGATCATATAGTAATTCTATTTTTAGTTTTCTGAGGAACCCCCATACTGTTTTCCATAGAGCCTGCATCAACTTACAGCTCTATTTTATAGATAGATATAACTTACTAGAAAACTAAACCAACACAAAAACAAAAAACTTACTAGGAAAATACAATTTATTGAACACAAAAATTGGCAGCTCTATAACTTACTTTACAACATATTACTCTTAAATAACAGTTAACTGGTTATCTGAAACTTTCGAAAACAGGTTCATTAAATAAAGAGGTATACCAGTAAAGGAAGATATATTTTGAAAAACTCAAAACCAAGTAAAGAGAAAAGGTGAAAAAAATAGCCTGGAAATTCCTGTCTTAATATAAAAACCTGAACTTTCATGGTTAATTTAAAGTGAAATAATTTTTTTTCTTGACTATAGAAGGAGATGGATTTTTCTTGTGCTCTAAAACAGTTCTACATGGATAGATCTTTCCTTGATTCTTCTCATAAACACATTTTAGCATTATATATTTATCTTAAAGTGATCATTTAAAAATCAAACATCCTTGCCATTGATAATTCAAAATATACCTTCCCTAGAATTGTCTGATGACCTTTAGTGACACTGAGTCAATGATTTTTCCTAAACATCCAGACAATTAAGCTTAAAATCAAGTCTTAAACATACAAAATCAAAAAGAATGTTTCCAAATTAAACCAATGGCTCTTTTTGTATCTGCAGCATGCTTTAATTTCTACCCCATATGTGTACATTGGCAAAGTACCTTAAAGGCTATAATAATCCTGATGGCTTGGAACCAATGTTTCACCATCATTGAACAAGTCCTGAGCCCAGCTACCCTGAATCTGTGGATGAAGACAAAACTCCATCCTGCCATGCACCTGGTCAGTTGTGTAATGCTGACCAATGAACAGCTGCTAACAATAAGGGTATTGTGCTTATGTAACACAGTTCAGGACCTGATGGTTAGTCTCTTGATAAATGGTGAAACACTAGGGAATATTCTCTTGCCAGGATGCCTGCTTCATGGAAAATACTGTGTCTATGTTGAACTGTACCCTGATATCTTCTGTCTGTATGCCTTGGTGGACTTGGGTTCTAGAAGATCACATTATCCTTCCCAGTTGGTTTTGAGGGAGTTAAGGATCTCTCAGCCAAGAAATGGCCATACAGTGTTGCAGCAAATGTAATTTTAGGAACTGTTTTCTGTAGACTTGTTTTACCGTGTTAACAAAAATCTGTATTATGTTTCTTCCCCTCGATGTGGGTGTGTCCTTGTGTGTGTATTCAAGAGAGGCTTCCGTTTGTTGAATGATCTTCATGCAAACATCTTGGAGTGCTTTACAAAAGAATTTAAAAAATTAAACCAAACAGGATATGAAACTGTGATGCCAAACAAGTAAGTCTTTAGGCATGATTTAAATTTAGTTAATGACATAAAGAGCTAAATCTGTGAAAGGAAGCAAGTTCCTTGGATCAGAGAAAAAGAAGCAGAAAACAGATACTCATATTTTGTGTAAGTCTTCATTTGAGTAGCTCCAAAAATGCTCTTTTAGAAGTGCAGTTGGAAAACCCCAGGCTAAGTGAGTTCCAAGGAACAGCATTTTAGGGAAAAAGACCACATAATGGCTCCCGTGTGCGTGTAGTGATCTGCAGATTACAAAGCGTTTTCCCAGCCATTACCTCATTTGATTGTAACAAAACCCCACCAAAGTCGTTAAGGGATGTGTTATCCCATTTTACAGATGAATAAGCTGATGACAGGAGAAATTAAGGGATTATTCTAAGCTAGGATTCGATATGGATCTTGATATAAATCTGGTGTCCTATTTACAGTACCATGCGTCTGTGGCAGAATCTGTATGCTGGTTGCTTTTCTCCTACCATTATAGATCTGTCTCTGATGTAACAGCAGTGACTCTGGCTTCCCAGGATAACATGGCATTCTGCTCCCTCTCGGGAGGGACTGCTGATATCCTTGTCTAACTGCGAAATTCGAAAACCAGCGTCTTCTAATGCAAGTACATTGCAGATGATATCACGGCTTAATCCTTTCGTAATATTTAAACTGACTTTGATGGTTTGTCTTTCAAGTCACCCTCCAGCAGTTCCCAGAATCCTCCCTGAGTAGATGTGATTGGAATGATCCAGGCACCAGTTGCCAGTGGCGTAGGTAGCTTCTCCTGGTTGTAGACTGTAGTGGGGAAAATGGGGAATTCTTAATAGGCTTCCTGTCCTTTGCTGACTTGGACCAAGTGTGGTTATTCTAGAAGCTCTGAAGATTCTACGAGCATTGTGGTTTCAGACAGTGAGTCATGGCCTTGTGCCTGAGGGGTAAGTGATATAGTATGTGGATTGATTCTTGAAACATACAGTGTTCAGATCATTCAGAATTGACTTGCTACAGCTGCTGAGTTTTGTTGTTGTTGTTTTATTGCCTCTTCCTCTAAAAACACATTTGATTTCTCATCAAAGGTTTAGTCTTTAAAAAGTTCATACTTTCTTTGATATTCCTTTAACTTTAGACAAAGCCAGGAAGAACACTGTTCTGTGACTCTTTCAATCTTTTGGCAAAACATATGTGGTGGAATCCAACAACGAGCAATTGAAACCATGTCTCTGTAAGCAGCTTCTTGAGCAGATCACTCAAGCCAAATATAAGCCCAACTAAGGCAATGGAAAAATGGACGGACACCATTAGGGCAGTTAGGGCCTTGCAGAAAGCCAGTAAACCTAAGCATGTTACTTTTTACCTCACATTTCAGTATACTTTTTGCAGATTTTTACCTTTGTGCTTAATTTAAAATTATTCATATGAAGAGTTCAGCTATCTTGCCTTTAGCCGATAAACACAGCCTATCCAAAAGATTTATATGACTTCCATATGTCAGTTGAGCATTTGAGACAGGAAGATAAACCATCCCACGTGGAGCCATCAGGAATAAAAGATAGCTGGAACAGTGTTTCCAAACTGGCTGCATTCCCCAGTCTGGCCTCCTGTATGGGCACTCGCTCTCTCATCCTTCAGTCTCTCTGGTGATGAGTTATTTCTGGCTGCATTGTGCTAACCTTTGGACACTGCCGTCCTTCTTGAGCCTGTGTTTATCGCAGGATCACTTTGATTGCCTATTCTCTATTCATCTATTTCATTTCTTTCAACTCGACTTGACTTTGCTTCTTAGCCCCTGCCTCTGGATTTGCTCTGTACCTACCTTTGCCAATCTGCCCTTAGTTGGATCTGCTTTGAGTGTCTGTTGTTTGGATCCTCGTCACATGACTGTCATGTGTCCCCCTCTGCAGCTTGAATACCTGCATTTATTCCTGTTCCTTGTCATTTGGTTCCTCCACTTTCAGTGTGTTAGTTATGCCCCTCTGCGTCTAGCACTGAACTTGATGCTCTGGAAAGCATCTAAAGCAGCATACTAAAAGTATCAGGGTGCTGCCCACTCTTCCACCTACGTGGAATATTCCTTCTCATATATGTCCTAAACGTTCAATGATCCACTTCTTTACCAGCCAGACCTTGGTAATCATTTCTTCTTTTAAATTCCTTCAGCATTTGTTGTCCAGGTGGCTAAAGATCACCTGAAAGATGATGCCTCATCGCTTAATGTTCATATGATGATAAGCTCTTAGAAGGCAGGTCTAAAGATGCTCAGTTCTTGGCAGAGTGCCTGGCACAGAAGAGCTGCTCCTAATTAGCTTTGGATGGAATATAAGACTGTGTGCACAGGAAAACTGAGACTATGACTATATTATATAACCTGTTTTGTTTTTTTACATCTTTATTGGAGTATAATTGCTTTACAATGGTGTGTTAGTTTCTGCTTTATAAAAAAGTGAATCACTATACATATACATATATCCCCATATCTCCTCCCTCTTGTGTCTCCCTCCCACCCTCCCTGTCCCACCCCTGTAGGTGGTCACGAAGCATCAAGCTAATCTCCCTCTGCCATGCGGCTGCTTCCCACTAGCTATCTATTTTACATTTTGGTAGTATATATTAGTCCATGCCACTCTCTCACTTCATCCCAGCTTACCCTTCCCCCTCCCCGTGTCCTCAAGTCCATTCTCTACATCTGCGTCTTTATTCCCGTCCTGCCCCTAGGTTCTTCAGAACCATTTTTTTTTTTTTTTAGATTTCATATATGTGTATTAGCATACGGTATTCGTTTTTCTCTTCCTGACTTACTTCACTCTGTATGACAGACTCTAGGTCCATCCACCTCACTACAAATAACTCAATTTCATTTCTTTTTATGGTTGACTAATATTCCATTGTATATATGTGCCACATCTTCTTTATCCATTCATCTGTCGATGGACATTTAAGTTGCTTCCATGTCCTGGCTATTGTAAATAGAGCTGCAATGAACATTGTGGTACATGACTCTTTTTGAATTTTGGTTTTCTCAGGGTATATGCCCAGTAGTGGGATTGCTGAGTCATATGGTAGTTCTAATGTTAGTTTTTTAAGGAACCTCCATACTGTTCTCCATAGTGGCTGTGTCAATTTACATTCCAACCAACAGTGCAAGAGGGTTCCCTTTTCTCCACACCCTCTCCAGCATTTATTGTTTGTAGACATTTTGATGATGGCCATTCTGACTGGTGTGAGGTGATACCTCATTGTAGTTTTTTTTTTTTTTTTTCTGCAATATGCGGGCCTCTCACTGTTGTGGCCCCTCCCATTGTGGAGCACAGGCTCCGGACGCACAGGCTCAGCAGTCATGGCTCACGGGCCCAGCTGCTCCGCAGCATGTGGGATCTTCCCGGACCGGGGCACGAACCCGTGTCCCCTACATTGGCAGGCGGACTCTCAACCACTGCGCCACCAGAGAAGCCACTCATTGTAGTTTTGATTTGTATTTCTCTAATGACTAGTGATGTTGAGCATCCTTTCATGTGTTTGTTGGCAATCTGTATGTCTTCTTTGGAGAAATGTCTATTTAGATATTCTGCCCATTTTTTTGAGCGGGTTGTTTGTTTTTTTGATATTGAGCTGCATGAGCTGCTTGTGTATTTTGGAGATTAATCCTTTGTCGGTTGCTCCGTTTGCAAATATTTTCTCCCATTCTGAGGGTTGTGTTTTCATCTTGTTTATAGTTTCCTTTGCTGTGCAAAAGCTTTTAAGTTTCATTAGGTCCCATTTGTTTATTTTTGTTTGTATTTTCATTTCTATAGGAGGTCGGTCAAAAAGGATCTTGCTATGATTTATGTCATAGAGTGTTCTACGTATATTTTCCTCTAAGAGTTTTATAGTGTCTGGTCTTACATTTAGCTCTTTATTCCATTTGAGTTTATTTTTGTGTATGGTGTTACGGAGTGTTCTAATTTCATTCTTTTACATGTACCTGTCCAGTTTTCCCAGCACCACTTATTGAAGAGGCTGTCCTTTCTCCACTGTACATTCCTGCCTCCTTTATCAAAGATAAGGTGACCATATGTGCGTGGGTTTATCTCTGGGCTTTCTATCCTGTTCCATTGATCTATATTTCTGTTTTTGTGCCAGTACCATACTGTCTTGATTACTGTAGCTGTGTAGTATTGTCTGAAGTCAGGGAGCCTGATTCCTCCAGCTCCATTTTTCTTTCTCAGAATTGCTTTGGGTTTTCTGGGTCTTTTGTGTTTCCATACAAATTGTGAAATTTTTTCTTTTAGTTCTGTGAAAAATGCCATTGGTAGTTTGATAAGGATTGCATTGAATCTGTAGATTGCTTTGGGCAGTATAGTCATTTTCACAATGTTGATTCCCCCAATCCAAGAACATTGTATCTCTCTCCATCTATTTGTATCATCTTTAATTTCTTTCATCAGTACCTTATAGTTTTTTGCGTACAGGTCTTTTGTCTCCTTAGATAGGTTTATTCCTAGATACTTTATTCTTTTTGTTGTAATGGTAAATGGGAGTGTTTCCTTAATTTTTCTTTCAGATTTTTCATCATTAGTGTATAGGAATGCAAGAGATTTCTGTGCATTAATTTTGTATCCTGCTACTTTACCAAATTCATTGATTAGCTCTAGCAGTTTTCTGGTAGCGTCTTTAGGATTGTCTATATATAGTATCATGTCATCTGCAAACAGTGACAGCTTTACTTCTTCTTTTCTGATCTGGATTCCTTTTATTTCTTTTTCTTCTCTGATTGCTGTGGCTAAAACTTCGAAAACTATGTTGAATAATAGTGGTGAGAGTGGGGAGCCTTGTCTTGGTCCTGATCTTAGTGGAAATGGTTTCAGTTTTTCACCATTGAGAACGATCTTGGCTGTGGGTTTGTCATATATGGCCTTTATTATGTTGAGGTAAGTTCTCTCTGTGGCTACTTTCTGGAGGGTTTTTATCATTAATGGGTGTTGAATTTGTCAAAAGCTTTCTCTGCATCTGTTGAGATGATCATATGGTTTTTATCGTTCAGTTTGTTAATATGGTGTATCACCTTGATTGATTTGCATATGTTGAGGAATCCTTCCATTCCTGGGATAAACCACACTTGATCCTTTTAATGTGCTGTTGGATTCTGTTTGCTGGTGTTTTGTTGAGGATTTTTACATTGATGTTCATCAGTGATATTGGCCTGTAGCTTCCTTTCTTTGGGACATCTTTGTCTGGTTTTGGTATCAGAGTGATGGTGGCCTCGTAGAATGAGTTTGTGAGTGTTCTTCCCTCTGCTGCATTTTGGAAGAGTTTTAGAAGGATAGGTGTTAGCTCTTCTCTAAATGTTTGATAGAATTTGCCTGTGAAGCCGTCAGGTCCTGGGCTTTTGTTTGTTGGAAGATTTTAAATCACAGTTTCAATTTCAGTGCTTGTGATTGGTCTGTTCATATTTTCTATTTCTTCCTGGTTCAGTCTCGGAAGGTTGTGCTTTTCTAAGAATTTGTCCGTTTCTTCCAGGTTGTCCATTTTATTGGCATAGAGTTGCTTGTAGTAATCTCTCATGATCCTTTGTGTTTCTGCAGTGTCAGTTGTTACTTCTCCTTTTTCATTTCTAATTCTATTGATTTGAGTCTTCTCCCTTTTTTTCTTGAGGAGTCTTGCTAATGGTTTATTAATTTTTATTATCTTCTCAAATAACCAGCTTTTAGTGTTATTGATCTTTGCTTTTGTTTCCTCCATTTCTGTTTCATTTATTTCTGACCTGATCTTTATGATTTCTTTCTTCCTGCTAACTTTGGGGTTTTTTTGTTCTTCCTTCTCTAATTGCTTTAGGTGTAAGGTTAGGTTGTTTATTTGAGGTTTTTCTTGTTTCTTGATGTAGGATTGTATTGCTATAAACTTCACTCTTAGAACTGCTTTTTCTGCATCCCATTGGTTTTGGGTCGTCATGTTTTCATTGTCATTTGTTTCTAGGCATTTTTTGATTTCCTCTTTGATTTCTTCAGTGATCTCTTGGTTCTTTAGTAGTGTATTGTTTAGCCTCCATGTATTTGTATCTTTTACAGATTTTTTCCTGTAATTGATATCTAGTCTCATAGCATTGTGGTCGGAAAAGATACTTGGTACGATATCAATTTTTTAAAATTTACCAAGGCTTGATTTGTGACCTAAGATCTGATCCGTCCTGGAGAATGTTCATGAGCACTTGAGAAGAAAGTGTATTCTGTTGTTTTTGGATGGAATGTCCTATAAATGTCAATTAAGTCCATCTTGTTTAATGTATCACATAAAGTTTGTGTTTCCTTATTTATTTTCATTTTGGATGATCTGTCCATTGGTGAAAGTGGAGTGTTAAAAGTTCCCTACTATGATTGTGTTACTGTCGATTTCCCCTTTTATGGCTGTTAGCATTTGCCTTATGTATTGAGGTGCTCCTATGTTGGGTGCATCAATATTTACAATTGTTATATCTTCTTCTGGATTGATCCCTTGAGCATTATGTAGTGTCCTTCTTTGCCTCTTGTAATAGTCTTTCTTTTAAAGTCAATTTTGTCTGGTATGAGGATTGCTACTCCAGCTTTCTTTTGATTGCCATTTGCATGGGATATCTTTTTCCTTCCCTTTACTTTTTTTGCGGTATGCGGGCCTCTCACTGTTGTGGCCTCTCCCGTTGCAGAGCACAGGCTCTGGACGCGCAGGCTCAGCGGCCATGGCTCACGGGCCCAGCCACTCCGCGGCATATGGGATCTTCCCAGACTAGGGCACGAACCCGTGTCCCCTGCATCGGCAGGTGGACTCTCAACCACTGCGCCACCAGGGAAGCCCCCCTTTACTTTGAGTCTGTCTCTAGGTCTGAAGTGGGTCTCTCATAGACAGCATATATAGGGTCTTGTTTTTGTATCCATTCAGCCAGTCTGTGTCTTTTAGTTGGAGCATTTAATCCATTTACATTTAAACTAATTATCAACATGTATGTTCCTATTACCATTTTCTTAATTGTTTTGGGTTTGTTATTGTAGGTCTTTTCTTTCTCTTGTGTTTCCTGCCTAGAGAAATTCCTTTAGCATTTGTTTTAAAGCTCCTTTGGTGGTGCTATAGTCTCTTAACTTTTGCTTGTCTGCAAAGGTTTTAATTTCTCCATTGAATCTGAATGAGATCCTTGCTGGGTAGAGTAATCTTGGTTGTAGGTGTTTCCCTTTCATCACTTTAAATATGTCCTTCCAATCCCTTCTGGCTTGCAGAATTTCTGCTGAAAGATCAACTGTTAACCTTATGGGGATTCCCTTGTATGTTATTTGTTGTTTTTCCCATGCTGCTTTTAATATTTTTTCTTTGTATTCAATTTTTGATAGTTTGATTAATATGTGTCTTGGCGTGTTTCTCCTTCGATTTATCTTATATGGGACTCTCTGTGATTCCTGGCCTTGATTCAGTATTTCCTTTCCCATATTAGGGAAGTTTTTAACTATAATCTCTTCAAATATTTTCTCAGTCCCTTTCTTTTCTCTTCTTGTTCTGGGACCCCAGTAATTTGAATGTTGGTGCATTTCATGATTTCCCAGAGGTCACTGAGGCTGTCCTCAATTCTTTGCATTCTTTTTTCTTTATTCTGCTCTGCAGTAGTTATTTCCACTATTTTATCTTCCAGGTCACTTATCCGTTTTTCTGCTTCAGTTATTCTGCTATTGATTCCTTCTAGAGAATTTTTAATTTCATTTATTGTGGTGTTCATCATTGTTTGCTGTTTAGGTCTTCTAGGTCCTTGTTAAACACTTCTTGTATTTTCTCCATTCTATTTCCAAGATTTTGGATCATCTTTACTATCATTACCCTGAATTCTTTCTCAGGTAGGCTGCCTATTTCCTCTTTATTTGTTTGGTCTGGTGGGTTTTTACCTTGCTCCTTCATCTGCATATTTTTCTCTCCTCTCATATTGCTTAACTCACTGTGTTTGGGGTCTCCTTTCCACAGGCCGCGTGTTCGTAGTTCCCATTGTTTTTGGTGTCTGCCGCCAGTGGCTAAGGTCGGTTCGGTGGGTTTTGTAGGCTTCCTGCTGGAGGGGACTAGTGCTTGTGTTCTGGTGGATGAAGCCAGATCTTGTCTTTCTGGTGGGCAGGACCACGTCTGGTGGTGTGTTTTGGGGTGTCTGTGACCTTATTATGATTTTAGGCAGCCTCTCTTCTAATGGGTGGGGTTGTGTTCCTGTGTTGCTAGTTGTTTGGCATGGGGCGTCCAGCACTGGAGCTTTCTGGCTATTGAGTGGAGCCGGGTCTTAGCATTGAGATGGAGATCTCTGGGAGAGCTTTTGCTGTTTGATATTATGTGGAGCTGGGAGGTCTCAGGTGGACTAGTGTCCTGAACTCATCACCCCCACCTCAGGGGCACAGGCCTGTTACCCGGCCAGAGCATCAAAACCGTGTCAGTCACACGGCTCGGAAGAAAAGAGAAAAAAAGAAAGAAAGAAAGAAAAAAAATAAGTTACTAAAATAAAAAATAATTATTTAAAATTAAAAAAATTAAAAAGTTATTAGAAAAAAGAAAGAAAAAAAGAAGATAGCAACCATACCAAAAAACAAATCCACCAATGGTAACTAGTGCTAAAGACTATACTTAAAAAAACAAACAAACAAAAATCGGACAGATAGAACCCTAGGACAAATGGTAAAAGCAAAGCTATACAGAGAAAATCACACAAAGAAGCATACACGTGCATACTCACAAAAAGAGAAAAAGGAAAAAAATATATATATCATTGCTCCCAAAGTCTATCGCCTCAATTTTGGGATGATTCGTTGTCTATTCAGGTATTCCACAGAGGCAGGGTACATCAAGTTGATTGTGGAGATATAATCTGCTGCTCCTGAGGCTGCTGGGAGAGATTTCCCTTTCTCTTTTTTGTTTGCACAGCTCCTGGGGTTCAGCTTTGTATTTGGACCCGCCTCTGCATGTAGGTCGCCTGAGGACGTCTGTTCGCTGCTTGGACAGGATGGGGTTAAAGGAGCAGCAGATTCGGGGGCTCTGGCTCACTCAGGCCGAGGGGGAAGGAGGGGTATGGATGTGGGGCACTCCTGCGGCGGCAGAGGCCGGCGTGATGTTGCAACAGCCTGAGGCGTGCCGTGCGTTCTCCCAGGGAAGTTGTCCCTGGATCATGGGACTCTGGTAGTGGCGGGCTGCACAGGCTCCCCGGAAGGGAGGTGTGGATAGTGACCTGTGCTCGCACACAGGCTTCTTGGTGGCGGCAGCAGCAGCCTTAGCGTCCCATGCCCGTCTCTGGGGTCCGCGCTGATAGCCACGGCTCGTGCCCGTCTCTGGAGCTCGTTTAGCAGCGCTCTGAATCCCCTCTCTTCACGCACCCCGAAACAATGGTCTGTTGCCTCTTCGGCTGCTCCAGACTTTTTCCAGGACTCCCTCCCGGCTAGCCGTGGCACACTAGCCCCCTTAAGGCTGTGTTCATGCTGCCAACCCCAGTCCTCTCCCTGGGATCTGACCTCTGAAGCCCGAGCCTCAGCTCCCAGCCCCCCACCCCCGCACCCCGGCAGGTGAGCAGACAAGCCTCTTGGCTGGTGAGTGCCGGTCGGCACCGATCCTCTGTGCGGGAATGTCTCCGCGTTGCCCCCCGCACCCCTGTGGCTGTGCACTCCTCCGTGGCTCCAAAGCTTCCCCCTCCACCACCCACAGTCTCCGCCCGCGAAGGGGCTTCCTAGTGTGTGGAAACCTTTTCTCCTTCACAGCTCCCTCCCACTGGTGCAGGTCCCGTCCCTATTCTTTTGTCTCTGTTTTATCTTTTTCCTTTTGCCTTACCCAGGAACATGGGGAGTTTCTTGCCTTTTTGGAGATCTTTGGTCTTCTGCCAGGGTTCAGTAGGTGTTCTGTAGGAGTTGTTCCACATGTAGATGTATTTCTGATGTATTTGTGGGAAGGAAGGCAATCTCCACGTCTTACTCCTCCACCATCTTCCATTTCCTATAGCCTAGTTCTAAATGGAACTATACAGTTTTGAATGTTGAGTAGTGCTGTCCAATAGAACTTTCTGTGAGGATTGAAATACTCTTTATCTTCATTGCGCAGTATGGTAGCCATTAGCCACATTTTCCTTCTGAGCACTTGAAATGTGGCTACCGTGACTGAGGAGTTGGATTAAATTTATTTAACTGGGGCTTCCCTGGTGGCGCAGTGGTTGAGAGTCTGCCTGCTGATGCAGGGGACACGGGTTCATGCCCCGGTCTGGGAAGATCCCACATGCCGCAGAGCAGCTGGGCCCGTGAACCATGGCCGCTGAGCCTGCGCATCCGGAACCTGTGCTCTGCAACGGGAGAGGCCACAGCAGTGAGAGGCCCTCTTAACGCAAAAAAAAAAAAAAAAAAAAAAAAAAATTTATTTAACTGTAATTAATTTAAAATTTAAGAAGCCATGTATGGGTAGTGGCTACCAGATGGAATAATGCCTGCTACAGGAATGTGGAGAATGGAAAGGTAGGTGTGGACTATGAGTTGGAAAAGTTCTCGTGGAGGCAGATGCACTTGGGTCTTTAAGATGGGACGCAGAAAGAAGGGGGGATATATTTTAAGTGAAAGGATACAGCAGAAGCTCTGAGGTAATTAAAGATGTTATGTTTAGGATCAGTTTGAAGACTTGAAGTAAAGCAGAGTTTGAGAACTAGAGATCATAGTAATAATAATAGCAGCTACTTATTGATACTACAGGTCACATGCTAATTTAATCTTCACAATATTATGACTCAGAAAATATAAGTAATTTGCCCAAGGGTGCAATTTAACATATGGCTGACCTGGGATTTGAGCTAAAGTGTGTCTAGCTTAAAAACCTAAGCTCTTATACCGACATACTGTATTGTCTCATGCTCTGACATGTTAAGAAAGACTTAAAAGTGGAAAATAGCCCAAATGTCCTTCGTCTGGTAAATGGGTAAACAACAGAATACATCCAATCAATGGAATACTGCTAAGCAATATAAAAAGTAATAGAACTAGAAATAAATGTAACAGCATGGATGAATCTCTAATGCATAATGCTAAGTGAAAGAAGCCAGATGTAAAAGGCTACATACTGTAGGATTCCATTTATATGATGTTCCAGAAATGGTAAAATTATAGGGACAGAAGACAGATCAGTGGCTGCCATGGGCTGGTGGTAAAGGGGGGATTAACTACAGTGAAACAAGAGAATTTGGGTGGGGGTGATGAAAACATTCTATATTTTGATTGTAGTGGTGCTTACATGATTATGGATTTGTCAAAACTCATAGAACTGTGACCTATAAAGGGTGAATTTTACTATATGTAAATTGCACTTCAATAAACTTGACTGAAAAGGAAAGAAAGGCTTACAAGTAGGTCCAAGTTTGTTTTCACAAAGGCAGGTGGGAATATGGTTGGTTATTCTGACTTAGGCTATTTTGAAAAATAAATAATTCTAAATTTTTTTGTGTCTAAACATATCTTCATATTTATGATATGTATATACACACATATAACAGAAAAACGATGTAGGAATTGAAGACTCAAAAGAAACGTGTGTGTGTGTGTGTGTGTGTGTGTTTGTCTAAAGCAGTTAAATTTGTATTTAACATGAGTTGACACAGTAAGTGTGTATTCACCTTGGTGTTTATTTGCCATCAGCATGGGAAAGAGGGTGGAGGTGAAAGAGGAAGAGATATTTTAATTAGACCTGAATGGTAGGATGTTATATGCTTTATCCCATTTTCCTTTTATTTAAGTGAAAAATAACTACCATATGAAGTCATCAGCCCTTTTGAAAGCTTACTTTAAAATTTCCCAATGCATAATGTAATTCTTGTTTTTACAGTAAAACCACTGTATGAGACAATAGTACAATGGATATCTTTTTGCATATACTTATTTCCTCCTGTAATATTTCCAAGAAAACTGTCATGCAGAATTAATCATCTGAAAGGCTTACGTGACTCTGTCTTCACTCATTTTGTTGTGTGTTCATAAAACCATAGATATGTGTAATTTTCAGGCAGAGGGGATGTCAAAATATTTTACAGCCCACTCCGTTGTCTATGAGCAGATTAGGGGTTATCTCTGTTTTATAACTGAAGAGGTGATATTCATAGTAGTTAAGTAACTTTCCCATAGTCACATATCTAATGCTTGGGGTTTCATGATCAAAGAGTGATTAATCTTAATAAAGAACTATAAACAAGATTAATTAATGATTACGATTTAAGCATTTTTCTTGGTTTTCTGCCGTTAGGTTTTCTCCAGGTTCAAGCTTTATTAGCATCATATATAATAATAGTTAAATAATCCTGATTAATCTTAAAATATTCTTATTAGGGAAAGTGTAAATTACAGGATGTATTATTCTTTGAATAGACTGCGTTTACTTTTTTTGGTGAACACATTATTTTATTTTATTAACATATGATAGATAATTTAAAAAAATTATTTTATATTGGAGTATAGTTGATTAACAATGTTGCATTAGTTTCAGGTGTACAGCAAAGTGATTCAGTTATACATATATATGTATCTATTCTTTTTCAAATTCTTTTCCCATTTAGATTATCTCAGAATATTCAGCGGAGTTCCCTGTGCTATACAATAGGTCCTTGCTGGTTATCTACTTTACATATAGTAGTGTGTATATGTTAATCCCAAACTCCCAATTTATCCCCCCTCCCATCTTTCCCCTTTGGTAATCATAAGTTTGTTTTCTAAGAATAGACTGCATTGACTAATGTGAAATCTGAAATAATGAATATGAAGATGCTTTGCTGGCCTTAAAGCACTGAACGAATGTTATTATTTTTTACCTTGATTTTATCTTTCAGTCATTTGTCTGCCATTTTTTCCTAGAATCCTGAGTAGTACAATGCATACATTTGCAGAGAAAACTGAAGTCTGATGTTTTTGCTAGCTAGGAAATAATTCTGTTG
Source organism: Aethalodelphis obliquidens (assembly GCF_003676395.1). Classification (NCBI taxonomy): domain Eukaryota; kingdom Metazoa; phylum Chordata; class Mammalia; order Artiodactyla; family Delphinidae; genus Aethalodelphis; species Aethalodelphis obliquidens. The sequence continues at coordinate 12,827,363 of NW_020837971.1, forward strand.
CACTACAAAGAAATATATAGTTAAATTTCTACATCTACATATAACAAAGTTTCATAGTGATCTAATTAAAATAATATAAATAAAATTGCTTTTGAACTGATACAAAACCAGTAATCGGTATCATTGTGACTTGTCACTCTGTTCAGTAATCTCATAGAATTATTTAAATATGTGTGTGTGTGTGTGTGTGCGCGCGTGTGTGTGTGTGTGTGTGTGTGTGTGTGTATGTATCCTCAAGACTGTGATTCTAGGCAACATTTTTTATTCACCCCCTTTAGTTTTCTGTTTATCTAGTTCAGGCTCTTCAAGTCACCAAATGGTTGCCTTGGGAGAGTGTGCAAGGCTAGGTGTCTTTTCCCAGTGACAGTGACTACCACTCCACACTTTAGTTTCCAAAGAAAGACATTGTATTCCTTTTCTCACATGTGGACACAGGTCCTTAGCGAAATCACCCCAGTCCATCAGAGCCTACCCTATCACTTTGTATGAGACATGTAAAAGATTTGGGGATAACAGAGGGAGAATACAACACAGGAAAATAACTCTCGATAGCAGCACAAATCCAGATCCAGCCCAGACTCTTTCCAGGCCAGCTGCTGACCTCTCTCAGCCTCCCCGACAAGGCAGGGGTAGCTAATCCTCCACCGCCAAAACCACTCAGGCCTCCAGGCTGGGAATCTGGGTCAAACATTGACCCCAGATTTACCTGCCCTACTATGAAACTTTCCCAGGGTTATTCGTAGTGAGAACAGCTGTCCCCTTCTGGGAAACCCCTTCTCTGTTCACAGGATTACAATCAGGACCTGTGTGGCACCAACAAGAAAATCATAAGTAGACCATCACTGGTGCATTTCTTTCTTTTTTTTTTTTTTTTTTTAAAGTTTATTTATTTTTTGGCCACATTGGGTCTTCATTGCTGCGCGCAGGCTTTCTCTAGTTGTGGCGAGCGGGGACTCCTCTTCGTTGCGGTGTGCGGGCTTCTCATTGCGGTGGCTTCTCTTGTTGCGTAGCATGGGCTCTAGGCACACGGGCTTCAGTAGTTGCAGCATGCAGGCTCAGTAGTTGCAGCACGCAGGCCATAGAGTACGCAGGCTTCAGTAGTTGTGATGCGCGGGCTCTAGAGCACAGGCTCAGTAGTTGTGGTGCACGGGCTTAGTTGCTCCGTGGCATCTTCCCGGTCCAGGGATCAAACCTGTGTCCCCTGCATTGGAAGGCAGATTCTTAACCACTGTGCCACCAGGGAATTACCTGGTGCATTTCTTAAATCCAGTGTTTATACGTGGTCAATATAAAATAGAACAAAGTACAGCTGTGTTGGTTTAAGTCAGGTCAGCAACCCAAAGTCTCGTTGGCTTGGGCTTCCCCAAGTCCACCTCAACAACTCCTCAGGCCACTCTGCTAGGTTTAGAAAGAAGATTACATGTTTAAAGCATCTTTTCCCCTAGGAGTAATTTATCGCCAGTCTCCTTTTTCTGTCTCATCATTGAATCATTTTTGCTTTAGAGCAGCCATTGGCATTGATAATGAAATAAAGAAGGAATTTTTGTCAGATATTAGGAAAAAAACCCTATTCTCCATGTATTTAATATTCTAAGGAAGAGACCAAAAATTTTAAAGCTTACAGTGAGCTAGACAGGTGCTTTTAAATATATATTATCTGCCTCAATTCTCTGATGAACCTGTTATCCTGCATATTATAGTTGATGAAAATGAGTGCCTAAAAAGGTGAAGTTATTTGGCCTACGTCATAATGCTATGAAGTGATGGATCTGGATGACGCTATAGGCTGCATTCTTTCCATTCCGCCTTTCCATCTATGGAGGCTTCAGGAAATGTATTGTGCTTCTTTAATTTCTGCTATAATATATTATTATGATCCATTAATGCCTTGAGCAGAGAAGTGAGTGGAGTAGAGCCTATGGAAAAAAGCACTTTGTAGAAAGTGGGGAGTAGTTAGTTAATTGGCAAGTTGAGATTGATAAGACTGACAACATTTAAGAAGCAGAGGACATATACACACTACTACATATAAAATAGATAACTAATACAGGGAACTCTACTCAATACTCTGTAATGGCCTATATGGGAAAAAATCTAAAAAAGAGTGGATATATGTATATGCATAACTGATTCACTTTGCTGTACAGCAGAAACTAACACAACATCATAAATCAACTATACTCCAATAAAAATTAATTAAAAAAAAGAGAGGACAAGTCCTCACAGTACTTCTTGGACAGGGGCCTGGAAAAAGAGAAACTTTGGGAACTTTTAGCAACTCCCTTCATGCTCTGTATCTCAATGGGCTACTAGATACCCCCTCTACTTTTTCTTTTCTTTTACTTTTTTCTTTTTTTTTTTTGCCTTGAAAAGAAGACTACAATAAATTTTCAACATAATGTTAGGAACTAGCTACAGCTATATCACCCACCACTCTCTTCTTCCAAATCACTCAGCTACCACAACTCATTAAACGTGAAATGTGGAAACCAGAATATAGAGATGGTCTTTGCCAACAAATGTTAAAACATTTTTATATTTATACCTATTTATACCTGTGACTATTTATACTTGTGAGCTGGGTAGGATTTAGAATTTGTACCAATGGTTGATAACCTATGATCTTAAGCTTAGTAGCTTAAACAATTTATATTCATCAAAAGCAGTTACTGGTACCTTTCCCCTGCCTAAAGTTGATGGGAAAATGTCCTAAATAGGACAAATAATTGGAAGGAAAAGCAGCTTAAAATAACACTAAATCCTGGACACATTTAAGGGCAAATGGTCACATTCCCACATAGTGTGAAATCTTCATTTTATTCAGAACATGGCTGACATGTTTATAAGCTAAGCTTCTTTTTCAGACCAGAGAATCCCACACATGTCTCATCTGGGAGGACTTATGAACTGTGTGACTTACTTTCTTGTTATTGTTAATAAAACCAACTGTTCAATTTAGAAATCATCTCTTATCCTTTTCATGGCTTTTTGCACATTTCCTTTGTGGCTTTAAAAGGATCCTTTGTATTTTAATAGTTTACTCTTTCCAATAAAAATAGCTAAAAAATAAAACTACAGTAGGCATTGTGAGTACACCACGTCCTTGGAAGCCACGTTGGTATACTACCGAGAGTAAAAGGACCACAGAGGCACAGACACAATTCTCCAACAGCTTTTGTGAGCGTATCAAGAGCATTTTGGTAATGTCGCATGTTGTGGCTGCCAGTGTTAAGTTTTCCTAGGTTGTTTAGGAAATTGAATTCTTTAAATATGCACAAATTATTCTAAGTCAAATACCTAGGAGGTCAAAGGAGAACTCTTTAAGGCCCTATGGGCTAGACAAGGAAACATAAGGCTTCACCTCCATGAAGGGGCCCCCCACTGACAGCTTCAACTTTGCCTGTTTTTTTTTTTTTTTTTAACATCTTTATTGGAGTATAATTGCTTTACAATGGTATGTTAGTTTCAGCTTCACAACAAAATGAATCAGTTATATATATACATATGTTCCCATATCTCTTCCCGCTTGCGTCTCCCTCCCTCCCACCCTCCCTATCCCACCCCTCCAGGCGGTCACAAAGCACCGAGCTGATCTCCCTGTGCTATGCGGCTGCTTCCCACTAGCTATCTACCTTACGTTTGGTAGTGTATATATGTCCATGCCTCTTTATCGCTTTGTCACCATTTACACTTCCCCCTCCCCATAGCCTCAAGTCCATTCTCTAGTAAGTCTGTGTCTTTATTCCTGTTTCACCCCTAGGTTTTTCATGACATTTTTTTTTTTTTTAAATTCCATATATATGTGTTAGCATACGGTATTTGTCTCTCTCTTTCTGACTTACTTCACTCTGTATGACAGACTCTAGGTCTATCCACCTCATTACAAATAGCTCAATTTCGTCTCTTTTTATGGCTGAGTAATATTCCATTGTATATATGTGCCACATCTTCTTTATCCATTCATCCGATGATGGACACTTAGGTTGTTTCCATCTCTGGGCTATTGTAAATAGAGCTGCAATGAACATTTTGGTACATGACTCTTTTTGAATTATGGTTTTCTCAGGGTATATGCCCAGTAGTGGGATTGCTGGGTCATATGGTAGTTCTATTTGTAGCTTTTTAAGGAACCTCCATACTGTTCTCCACAGTGGCTGTATCAATTTACATTCCCACCAACAGTGTAAGAGGGTTCCCTTTTCTCCACACCCTCTCCAGCATTTATTGTTTCTAGATTTTTTGATGATAGCCATTCTGACTGGTGTGAGATGATATCTCATTGTAGTTTTGATTTGCATTTCTCTCATGATTAGTGATGTTGAGCATTCTCTCATGTGTTTGTTGGCACTCTGTATATCTTCTTTGGAGAAATGTCTATTGAGGTCTTCTGCCCATTTTTGTATTGGGTTGTTTGTTTTTTTGTTATTAAGCTGCATGAGCTGCTTATAAATTTTGGAGATCAATCCTTTGTCAGTTGCTTCATTTGCAAATATTTTCTCCCATTCTGAGGGTTGTCTTTTGGTCTTCTTTATGGTTTCCTTTGCTGCGCAAAAGCTTTTAAGTTTCATTAGGTCCCATTTGTTTACTCTTGTTTTTATTTCCATTACTCTAGGAGGTGGGTCAGAAAGAATCTTGCTGTGATGTATGTCATAGAGTGTTCTGCCTATGTTTTCCTCTAAAAGTTTGATAGTTTCTGGCCTTACATTTAGGTCTTTAATCCATTTTGGGCTTATTTTTGTGTATGGTGTTAGGGAGTGATCTAACTTCATACTTTTACATGTAGCTGTCCAGTTTTCCCAGCACCACTTATTGAATAGGCTGTCCTTTCTCCACGGTACATTTCTGCCTCCTTTGTCAAAGATAAGGTGTCCATATGTGCGTGGGTTTATCTCTGGGCTTTCTATCCTGTTCCATTGATCTATCTTTCTGTTTTTGTGCCAGTACCATACCGTTTTGATAACTGTAGCTTTGTAGTATAGTCTGAAGTCTGGGAGCCTGATTCCTCCAGTTCCTTCTTTCGTTCTCAAAATTGCTTTGGCTATTCGGGGTCTTTTGTGTTTCCATACAAATTGCAAAATTTTTTGTTCTAGTTCTGTGAAAAATGCCAGTGGTAGTTTGATAGGGATTGCATTGAATCTATAGATTGCTTTCGGTAGTAGAGTCATTTTCACAATGTTGATTCTTCCAATCCAAGAACATGGTATATCTCTCCATCTATTTGTATCATCTTTAATTTCTTTCATCAGTGTCTTATAATTTTCTGCATACAGATCTTTTGTCTCCTTAGGTAGGTTTATTCCTAGATATTTTATTCTTTTTGTTGCAATGGTAAATGGGAGTGTTTTCTTGATTTCACTTTCAGATTTTTCATCATTAGTATATAGGAATGCCAGAGATTTCTGTGCATTAATTTTGTATCCTGCCACTTTACCAAATTCATTGATTAGCTCTAGTAGTTTTCTGGTAGCATCTTTAGGGTTCTCTATGTATAGGATCATGTCATCTGCAAACAGTGACAGCTTTACTTCTTCTTTTCCTATTTGGATTCCTTTTATTTCCTTTTCTTCTCTGATTGCTGTGGCTAAAACTTCTAAAACTATGTTGAATAAGAGTGGTGAGAGTGGGCAACCTTGTCTTGTTCCTGATCTTAGTGGAAATGCTTTCAGTTTTTCGCCATTGAGGATGATGTTTGCTGTGGGCTTGTCATATATGGCCTTTATTATGTTGAGGAAAGTTCCCTCTATGCCTACTTTCTGCAGGGTTTTTATCATAAATGGGTGTTGAATTTTGTCAAAAGCTTTCTCTGCATCTATTGAGATGATCATATGGTTTTTCTCCTTCAGTTTGTTAATATGGTTTATCACATTGATAGATTTGCGTATATTGAAGAATCCTTGCATTCCTGGAATAAACCCCACTTGATCATGGTGTATGATCCTTTTAATGTGCTGTTGGATTCTATTTGCTAGTATTTTGTTGAGGATTTTTGCATCTATGTTCATCAGTGATATTGGCCTGTAGTTTTCTTTCTTTGTGACATCCTTGTCTGGTTTTGGTATCAAGGTGATGGTGGCCTCGTAGAAGGAGTTTGGGAGTGTTCCTCCCTCTGCTATATTTTGGAAGAGTTTGAGAAGGATAGGTGTTAGCTCTTCTCTAAATGTTTGATAGAATTCGCCTGTGAGGCCATCTGGTCCTGGGCTTTTCTTTGTTGGAAGATTTTTAATCACAGTTTCAATTTCAGTGCTTGTGATTGGTCTGTTCATATTTTCTATTTCTTCCTGATTCAGTCTTGGCAGGTTGTGCATTTCTAAGAATTTGTCCATTTCTTCCAGATTGTCCATTTTATTGGCATAGAGTTGCTTGTAGTAATCTCTCATGATCTCTTTTATTTCTGCAGTGTCAGTTGTTACCTCTCCTTTTTCAGGTCAAAGGAGAACTCTTTAAGGCCCTATGGGCTAGACAAGGAAACATAAGGCTTCACCTCCATGAAGGGGCCCCCCACTGACAGCTTCAACTTTGCCTGTTTTTTTAATACTTGGACATATGTTTCATTGCCTGCTTGAGGTCCAGTAGTCAGGGATGGTTGAGATCTTCTCTCAGCTATTCTGTTTAGCTATTAAAGTGTTCATCTACCTATCTTTTACGTTTCCCATTACCTCCTCATGGGGGCTCATATACCAGTGCATTGAACAGATTAGTGAAAGTCTTAGTAATTTTCCTGTTATGTTTATCCACACCTGTATTACATCATTCCATTATTTAGAACCAAGTTTGACCACTAGTGGTAAACAGATTATAAAATTCATGAGGTCAAGGAACATGCAGTTTTGCCTCTTAATCGCTGTATTAACAGTGCAGCCAAGGGCCTGTATCCAGTGGATGTTACATGAATATTTGTTACTTGGATGAATTAATGCTATCCATTTCTGGATAGAAAAACTGAAGCATGTGAGCTTATGAGACTCTTTTAAGTTAAACAGCAGGTAGGTAGAAGGTGAGGAATTAGATGTTATATCTTTTTGTTATTCTAATCAACCTTTATTTTTCATCAGACTCTGCTTCCTTTGAAAAAAATTATTAACTTATGAATATATGATTGTTAAGAGTTGAATTAATTTTTCCCAACATATTTATCAAACAAAGAACTGGTCTGTCCTAGCAGAAGCTCTTAGAGATGTAATTGTGTCCCTTCAGGTTCAAATAGGTTTTCCTAGAATCTTTCAGACTGGATACAGAGACTCCTATAACATCGATAAACAACGTGCATTTTATTAATTCAAACTAAATCAATAGGAAAACCTGTTTCAGTAAAATATAATTCAATTTATTGTAACAAATAGTAACTACTTTACAAGCTTGGGGTGCAAATAAGGTCATGTGGTAGTCATCTGTGCTGTTTACCAAATATCCCAAGCTTTCTGCTTCCTGGTGGCATTGGTGGCATTGTACTTCCTGGCTTTCCTATAGTGGGTGGGACTGTGTGGCTAGATCTGACCAACGTGTGAACAGAGGCTGTCATTTTCGGGCCAAAGCATTTAATATCTGGTCTGAGACCCTACAGAGTTCTCATTCTCTTTGGCACAGTGGACTGTTAAATGCTGGAGATGCTGCTCCTCCGTCAACCTGGATCCCTGAGTGATTAAATGGAGCAGAGTCCACTCCTGACCCAAAGTTGTCATTTAGCCTGGAAAAGAAAGGAATCTTTGTTGTTTTAAGCCACTGAGATTTGGGGTTGTTGTTACTGTAGCATAATCTAACCTATCCTGACTGATACAGGAAATACTTTTCTTATTTTTCCACTTCATAGAAGTGATCATTGATTTGAGCCTCAAAGTATGTGATTTTTTTTTTCTAGTAGAAAACTGGAGAAAGGCATTACAGGAAGAGGGACTTTTTTTTTTTTAATATTGATAATATATTTTATTTAATATGAGCAAAATATTATCACTTCAACATGTAATCAGTATAAAATTTATTAATGAGATGTTTTATATTCTTTTGTTCGTACTAAGTTTTCAAAACTCAGTGTGTATTTTAAACTTAAGACACATCTCAGTTTGGACTAGCTGTATTTCAGGTGCTCTGCAGCTGGTAATATCATATTGCACAGTGCAGCTTTAGGCTTTTGGTTCTTTACTTACTGAATGATATGATTTGTAAAGGGTACTTTAGCACTCAGTTTTAAAAATTCTAATTCTGGTTAAAACTCACCAGTGGTGATATGCAAAGTTCTTCCTCATCTCATAAATGTGCAAAACCAAAATAAATTATTATTTAATATCACCAAACAAATAAAATGGCGAATTAACTAAAGGAAAATTTTACTTACATTCATGAAATTATATCATAATTATGGCTCTATTAGTATAAAGCTATTCAGAAACTTTGAAAAGTTAGAAACAAAATGCTCAATAGAATTGTCATATACAGGAAGAATGATAAATCTCACTAAGAATTCTCTGATCGGCGTTTTGGGACTGTTCTTGTAGACATGAAAGTGTTAGGGAAGTAGTGAACCCAGAGTGGCAGGTGGGGCTCTGATGAGACATCCATTTGGGAAGGAGCTTATTGGGATACGCAGGGAGTAAGAAATAACTGTAGGATATTATTTGGAAAACAAGATGGTAAAGAAGGTGATGTAAGATGGTAACTTCGACCAGTGAGTGACAGCCATCATCCCGAACCCAGCATTGCTGTGTATAGGGTACCAGTTTTCAAACCTCTCACATGTGATACATGACTTCTAGAACTGAGAGTATTCTCTTTAAACTGAGTTGGAGGGAGGAAGCATGTTGGACTTTGCAAATACTCATAAAGGAATAGTGGTTTTAAAGAGAACCATCTCCATCTCCAGGACTGTATCCTTTTCCACCCACAATTCTAAAGATGGTGGTGGCTGTTGAGATGGGATCGTAAGAGAAGCCCAAGTGGCTCACCTTCCTCCTCACTCCCTTCTGAACAAAATGCCATCTCGGGTTCCTGCTGCCCACTTCAGCTGCCACAGGAAGCAGCCCTGCTTTGCAGTCAGACGCAAGAAAGGGAGGTTGAAACCAGCACTTTAAGGGAAGCCTCAGAGGCTGGTGCTCGAGATTGGCTTGCCACCAGTTGTTCTCCTCACCACCGGATACCACGGGGTTGGGGAAATGTTCTGAGGAGTTTGTGGGTAGCTTGTGCCTTCTCATTAATTAGGAAATTAGATTGTTGACTATAAATTGGAGAGGTAGGAGTGTCTTTATTTAATGTTGAGGAAATGAAGTGTGGGAGGTTAGTTGATAGCTATGCTGTTTCCACCAAATTGCAGCGGTTTACTTGCTTTTGCTTTGGGGGTCATATTAACTTCAGCACCAAAGCCGGTCCCTCAGAAGGCGGCTAAGTCTCCGCCGGAAGGGTTTGTTTTACAAGATTTCCTGTATGAGCGTGATTCTGAGTAATACAAGTAATCTTATTGATTGCAAGTCTTTCTCTTCCCCCAAAGTGCCCATCTGATTTTCTTCTTCAAGACTCTCTTGTTCCTTCTAGAAACAAACTTAAAGTCCAATTGTTTTTGATTTCTGAACCGTTTCCCTAGGCTTACCAGCTTGTGGATGAAACTAATGAAATGTAGTATCGTCGCTGCTCACTGGTATAACTCCAGGTTTCTTAAGAGGGCCACCCTTAAGGACTTTAAGAAAAAGTCCTTTCTCTTTTTTTTTTTCTTTTTTTTTTTAAATTGAAGTATAGTTGATTTACAATGTTGTGTTAGTTTCTGGTGTACAGCAAAGTAATTCAATTATATATAAATACAGATATAGGTATATGTGCTTTTTCATATTCTTTTCCATTATGGTTTATTACAGGATATTGAATCTAGTTCCCTGTGCTATACAGTAGGACCTTGTTGTTTATTTATTTTATATATAGTAGTTTGTATCTGCTAATCCCAGACTCCTAATTTATCCCTCCCCACACCTTCCCTTTTGGTTAAGCATAAGTTTGTTTTCTATGTCAGTGAGTCTGTTTCTGTTTTGTAAATAAGTTCATTTGTATCATATTTTTGATTCGACATATAAGTGGTATCATATCTTTGTCTGGCTTACTTCACTTACCTTGATAATCTCTAGGTCCATTCATGTTGCTGCAGATGGCATTATGTCATTCTTTTTTATAGCTGAGTAATATTCCACTGTGTGTGTGTGTGTGTGTGTGTGTGTGTGTGTGTGTGTGTGTATACACCACATCATCTATCCATTCATCTCTCGATGGACATTTAAATTGCTTCCATGTCTTGGCTGTTGTAAATAGTGCTTAAACAGTCCTTTCTTATTTTTCCCACTCTAGCCCAGGCCCCCTTGTTGGGGTCCAAACCCTAGGAAGTCAGTTAGAGGCAGTGCCAGGGCTGCTGTAGGAATACTGGTGTCTGTATCACAAGAGCTGGCACCGCGCACTCTTCAAACTCTTTCTTCAAGGTGACTGTGGTGTTGGGGTCCCCGCATGTCCCCTTGTGGGGGAAGCTATACTGGGCTGCACACAGTGAGGAGAATGTCTCTCTTCCTCTCTGCAGTTATACTTTGTCTGTTGGGCCCTGGAGCAAATTCCTTGTGCCCATCAAGGAAAGCACCCTATCAACTTTACCTGCAGTCCTTCTTTCTGCAGGACTGGTATTGGGAGCTGTACTTGCAAGAGACTAGATACTGTTCTGCCTGTTACAGTCCCTTGCTGGACATGTACACAAAATCATTTTATTATTCATTTTCAGGAACCTGCCCCCCAAACAAACAAATAAAAGCAAAAAAATTCCAACAAAAGTATAAATGCCAGAGTTCTTATCCATCCATTCATCAGTTGTGTGTAAACCCCAATTTAGACTCAAGCTGGATCCCTGCACATATAAAAAAAGTTACTTCATTGCAAGTCTTTTTTTAACCAAGCTGAAGTGCACATGCTGAAAATCCCTCCCTCAGAATCCAGTGCATCCTTGTCGCTAGATGAATGGGTTATCAAGGCTGATGTTACCACGTATTTACAGAATGTCATCCAAGGTATTAATTTTGTAAATGTCAGAAGTTTTACAAGAGAACCTCTGTGCATCAGCTGAATCTCCAGGGCTTTCACATCAGTTCAGGAGATAAAGTTGTAACAATCCTTGTTCCTTTTTCTCTGGCCGGAGACACAGGACACTTAATACTTGACTTCCTATGTGATTGGAAAAATCAAGCCTCAAACATTTTGGGAAAAAATAGAATTCATTAAAGTGAGTAAACCACTTTTCTTTTCTTGGTCAAGGGGACGTACACGTTCAGAATTTCTAAAGAATCAAGATTAGAGATGTTTTTTTCCTCATAAGTCTTGTGGATTAGGTTCCATTGAGTAGCATTCAGAAGGTATGTCCACGGGGTGAGGATGGTGCTCAAAGTCCTCTAATCAAAGACAGTTCAAAGAAATCCATTTTTACTTTGATATAGGTGGTATTTAAGTGCATTTTTCAGTACCTATGTTCAATACTTTGTTCCAGTATTTTTTGGTTGAAACATGACATGTACCACTGTCATTCTAATATAGCGACATAAATGGAACTCTATGAATCTGATGTCGGTTCTAGAAAGGAAGAGGAGAAAGGGGCTATTTTTTTAGGTCACATATTTACATGAAATTCAAAACAGCTCATGGTAGTAGGGAAACGAGCACATTCAAGCCATGTGTAAGGTCCTGCACTCAGATGATACAAAAGGAAGAACGTAGCTTCCAGGGTAATAATTACGCGAATCAGGAATATGTAGTGTTCGACATCTGTAGGTACACGTTAAAAATTCCTTGTCGCTCAAGTTTATCTTCTGTCTTGTTGTGCTGACTGAAGCTCCTAGCTCATCTGCTCAGGAACCACAGGAGAAGTCATGGACCTGCAGACACCAGGCTCCCTTGTGGAGTGTAACCGCCAAGCGCATATGTCTCTGCCACAAATCTGTGTGCTATTAGTGCAGTGGATTTCTGAGTGACACAACACTACTACTTAGAAGCATTTTTCTGAAGGTTTTGAGTCCGTTACGGAAATAACGATGTTAACCACACAAAACCCTGGCTTCACATTGTGGTTCATTATTACGAAATTCCATGATATCACAGTAACCTCACCCTTTTCCCTTCCAGTATTGAATGACAGCAGCCCTGCTGAAGAAAGCCCTGGCCTATAAAATATCACACAAAATAAGATCAAACATTCAAATGGCCAAATTCAAAGTGTATTTAAAAATCCAGAATTGCCCTTTGCCTGAAAGTTTTCATTTTAAAGCATCTAGCATATCTAATTAGAAATAGTTCCTTTGGCCTTTTATAAACAAACTATTTGAATTTTGTACTGGAGCTAAAAACGTTAATTTATGTCATTATTTTGAAGTCCTCTTCGTATAACAATACTTAGGATTTTAAGCATGGTTTCACCTTAAATAGTCTCAGCTCAACTTTGTTGACTGAGGTAGATTCCTCTCTCCCTCAGTGTTGTCTGCTATAATACAGGATTAAATTGTAGGTCTACCCTCAAGCTATGGGTATAGACTTACTCCAGGCATGGGGAATAATGAACAAACAAACAAACAAACACACCCAAAGCCTGAGTCATTGAAGCAGTAGGAACTCAGAGTGGCCTCATGAGAACCTACTTAGAACTATTTCCTTCCCTTCTGAGATATTTCATTCCTTTTGTCATGCACTTCAATTATTTCTAGGTACACTCTCACTCCCTTATAGTATTAGCAATCCCATTCTAGACATTATTTATAGTAGTCCCAGCATCCTTCACAACAGAACAGTGGCTTTAGGATTGGCCCAGCTGCTTGGTGGAAATGACAGGAGTCTCCCTAATGCTCCAGGTGGCTGCTTTTCAGACCAGCAGTAGTGATGGGATTTCAGAGCAAGTGGGCTGACATCATTTTAAGCATAAGTGGGTCCGAAAGAAAAGAACTATAGTCTGAGTTTCTTAAATTCTAGGAGAAATTTAAATTCTAGGAGAAATTAGATACATTTTTCATTTTGTTATTCTCAAACTTGGTGTGATGTGCTTTTAGAATATCCAGCCTCTATTTTTAGGAGAAATACAACCTAAGAATATAGAAAAAATATTGATTTAAATTTGATTTTCCTAAATGCAAACTGTATGTTTATGCTTGGAGAATTGGGTGTTAGAGACTAAAAAAGCTTAGATACATATGAATATATTTTACAAATGCATAATAACAAAAAGTACTTTCATTAGTATTTTTATTTGCCCAAGATAACACATTTAAAAAAAGTGTTTTCCTTTTTACTTGATTTGAGGTAGTCTATGAGTTTCTAGAAGAAAGAGATTGCATTTTATTAACCTCAGAGTTCCCAGCAGAGTCTTGTACGATGGTTTCAACACAGTAGCTGCTCCAAAAATATTTGTGAGATTAAATTAAATTCCTGTATAACAAATGATACTTTTATAATTGGAAAGTAGGATTGCAAGTCGGTTCGCTTGTGATTTTATTCTGAGTTTAAGTGGTTCTAGGCCTTGTGGTCTGTATAAATGGTGGCCCTTAAGCTTGTGCAAAGCATGGGGACTTGAGTCTAGGGTAAGGCAAGTGGACTAGAAATGGAGGGAAGTCCCCACTCTTATTTGGTATGTTTTGTTCTTCAAAAACCAATCCATGATCTTGCTATGCCTTATCCTAATTAATAAGCATGACATCGGATTGAGCATTTCATATTTGATCTGTATAAGCTTGCCCCACTATCTCCTATTTCTAGAGTGATCTTCCCACCATGCAAATCTAATCACGTCACTCCCTGTTTAAAATTCTTCAATGGCTTCTTACGGCATCAAGATATAATCACACCCCTTAGCGTGATTTACAGTGAGTTATGCCAGGCTTCACCTTCACCGCTCCCCAGCTCCCTACTCTGTCCTCCAGGCAGCCAGAAGCACCCACAGCCTTTCAACAGTCACTTCCCATTCTGCTCCTAGACCCTTCCTTGCCCAGGAGGGGACGGAGGCTCCTCAATGCAGGGGTAAGATTCTACGAAGACTTCTCTCTGCCTGAGGTGTATTTTGAAGGGATAAGACAATACTCTGTGTGCCCTTTCTTTTTATTTTATTTTATTATTTTTAACGTCTTTATTGGAGTATAATTGCTTTACAATGGTGTGTTAGTTTCTGCTGTATAACAAAGTGAATCCGTGTGCCCTTTCTGAGTGTTAACAAGTAGCCCTTGCTCTCTGCTTCCTCTCAACACGTTTTGGGGTTAACAGAGCAGACAAACGAGCTCCCCATAAGGACTGTGATGTTCCTTTGTTCTCCTCAAATAAAGCACAGAAAGGACACTTGTGGGTTCCTTGAGAGCCACATGAATCTGTTTTATTTTGTATTTTTTAGTTTGCCTTTCGAGATCAGTGGCCCTTACTCTTAAGTTGGACACCAGAAGCATCTGTCTTTAGAATGTGAGAGGATGTAGTATTTTTTTCTCCTCTTATACTAGGGGTATAAGCATCTGTCTTTAGAATGTGAGAGGATGTAGTATTTTTTTCTCCTCTTATACTAGGGATACCTCATAAAATGTAAATATATGTTTAGGGGAAGGAGTTTACCCCCATTCAGCCTTTTAATAGCCTGACGACCTTAATGTTATCCTTCTGATGCCTAAAATGTCGAACTAAATCATTAAGGGCAGAAAATCATTTTCCTTCGAGTTGGGGGGAGGGGCATTTTGAAAGCCTCCACTTCTGTGCTCCCCTATTCACTCTTAGGAGGGAGGAACCCGAATGTATGATAGAACCAGTTTGGGATGCTTTCTGTAGCTGTGATGCTCAGTAGAAGTGAGTTAAAGTTTCCTTTTCCAAGAAATCATCACGTCCCTACGTGAACAGCCTCCCCTTTGCCCTCTCCCCATTTGCTCCAAAACTGGTGTGCCTGAGATCTGGAAGTTCACTAACACCTCACTGTGAGTGGGAAGAACGGAACAGAGTGCCAGGGAGCAGGCGAGGACAGGAGGTCAGCGCGCTGACCCGGATTCCGAGGCTTTGGTTTCTTGAACTTCACCCCGGCTTCGCCGGCTTCCTTGACCCGCCTTGCTCCGTGTTGGGGGCTGCGCGCCCTCTGCTGGGCAGAGCAACACCTGCGGCCGCCGCGCAGCACCTGGCCTAGTGGAGTTCAAGCTTTTGCCAGCGCAGGGGCAGATTTTCTTCTCAGGGGTGATGCTCTGCTGGTGCAGGATGATGGTCATGAAAACAGAGACTTGGGTTGTTTAGTGTAATTTCAAGTCTAATCTGAGCAAGTAAACAGACACAAACTCATTTTATGTTCTACGCGGTCGACTCCATACGCACCCGTTTCCTTTCTGTGCCCGATGTGGCTTTAATCTTGTTCTAATGGCATTCAGTTCAACGGCGCTGTTACACCGAAGTGTATGTCTTTGTGTTCAGAGTGATTGGAATCACAAGGAGAATCACCTATTAACTCACACCTTCTATTTAACAAATGTCACGTTGTGGGGGGAGTACAAGATTTTTGACATATTTGAACACTTTTCCTTACGTTTAACATAGTTCTTTTTAACCTTAATATTCCAATTTCAGGGCTTAAAATTGTATTTGAATTTCATGTGTTTATTTATTTTTGTCATTCAGCAAACATTATCTATACCAGGCACCGTGCAGGGTTGTGTAGGACATTAGGAGATGGGGGATGAAAGAGATGCCTAGAATCTTGAGAAGCTCAGTCTAGAGCGGGACTTTGAGACTCTCAACATAAAAAGACATTAATAAGAAAAGGCGCGGGGGCTTCCCTGGTGGCGCAGTGGTTGGAGTCCGCCTGCCGATGCAGGGGACACGGGTTCGTGCCCCGGTCCGGGAAGATCCCACATGCCGCGGAGCGGCTGGGCCCATGAGCCATGGCCGCTGAGCCTGCGCGTCCGGAGCCTGTGCTCCGCAGCGGGAAAGGCCACAACAGTGGGAGACCTGCGTACCGGGGGAAAAAAAAAAAAAAGGTGCATGTTGTTGGGGAAACAACAAGGTCGGGATCACAGCACCTCGAAGGGGCAGAAGTTAAGATATACTTCATAGGATGGGAGAGGTGAATACTGAGAGATGTTTGTGTGTTTGCCCATTGGACAAAGTGGGACATAGCAGATAGTAGGTGGTAGAGAAAGAATGGTACTGTGTGTGACTCAGGAAAGGCATGGGATTGACATGTATACACACTGCTATATTTAAATTAGATAACCAACAAGGACCTACTGTATAGCACAGGAAACTGCTCAGTATGATGTAACAACCTAAATGGGAAAAGAATTTGAAAAAGAATAGATACACGTATATGTATAATTGAATCACTTTGCTGTACACCTGAAACTATCACAACATTGTTAATCAAGTATACTTCAATATAAAATCGAAAGTTAGAAAAAGAAAAAGAAATTGAATTCATTCAAAAAATAAATAAATAGTTCTAGGGGAAAATATATAATTATAATGACGACTAAAGATAATGGGAACTGTTTTGAAATGCTACATTAAATCATAAAATAAATTTACATTTATTCAGCGATTACAATTGCAAAAAAGGAAAGAAAAAAAAAAAAAGGAGAAAGGCAGAGTCTCTTGAGAGTCTGGAGCCCAAGAAGTGGAGAGGAGAGTGGAGCGAGGCTAGAGTGGTTGTTTAGAGCCGGCTTGTGAAGGGCCTTATCTAGCATGCTAAGCAGACTGGATTTTGTACAACTGGAGATGGGAAGTCATGGAAGCATTGTAACCAGGAGAGTATAATGACTGCTCTTCATTTTAGAAATATCTCGGGAAGGTAGAAGAGGGATAGTGGGTGAGGGAATGTCCAAATACCAACAAATAGGAGGCTATTTAACAAACTATTGGAGTAGAAAAGAAAAAAGAATGAGAGTGGGGATCCAGGGAGAAGGATTAACTGGAAAATGGAGGTGGAAACTGATTAGATATGGAGGATGAGGAAGATGGAAGAAGGAGGAAAACTTGAGTAGTGGATCCGGCAGTGATTCCAGGGTGAGCAGAAAATGATTCGTAGCAATAAGGTGTTTCACTTTGAATTTGAGGTGACTGCATGTAAGGATACGCACTAAATATGGGTATGGGTCTTGAGCTTAAAGAGAGAACATGGCTAATGGGGGAGATTTGGGACTCACCACGTGGAGCCCGAGGAATCGGTGAGAATGCCAAGAAGAGTCTCCGTGTGGAGAGGGGGGAGAGGCAAAATTGGAGCATCTCATGCTTCTCTTTTACTCAGTAAAGTGACAATTTCATTACCTGGTTCTTAAATGTCAAATGTTGTCAAGGATGTGGATTTGGGTAACAGTTGATCTTAATGAGAAATCTATTCAGAAGTAAAGCTTGTTTGTTTTTTAATGTCCTCCTACATGATTGAGTCTTCATTGTGGAGTTTGTTAGCTTTAACATCTTGGATTTAATGTCAAGGTATTTTTCAAAAAATCATATTAAATCAGAAACGACTTAAAAATAAACTCTCCATGAACTTGATCTATTCAGGTTAAAGCCAGTATTAAGTTATATATGTGATAAAGTGTCAAAGATCGTGTTCATTTGGGGTGGGCTTTGGAATGGGAAAATGGAAAAAGATCCAATTTGTTCTGATCTCAAGGAGGACTCAACATTCATTTTTTATGCATATTCATACGCATAACTAGTTCTGAAAAATGCCTATAATTCTAACCTCTCAACAAGGAGGGAGAAATTTAGAAATCATACTGTAAAATCTTAAGTTTTATAGATGAGGAAACTGTACAGTAAATTTAAGAAGCACTGAAGGCTGTATCTTATACCTCTTTAGAGGATTCATAACTGACATCGTCACATTAAAGGCTCTGAGAAGTTCTGCGGGAAAGAAAATACTGATTTTGTTTAACTTAGATTTCCCAGTCTTATTTGATGACCAACCCAATATTTCCCAGACTTTGAATAACGGTGCTTTAAAGGTTTCCTTTGTAATTAAGTGGAGTACTCTTGGCCACAAAGCTCAGTTCAGTTTGCAGACATTATTTATTCCTTAATATTTTGTGGGCATTGTGTTAGGTACTAAGAACACAATGATTATTCATAAAATATCAATAATAATAATAATAGTAGCTAAAACTTGAGTACTTACTAGCTGCTAGGAAATT
This sequence comes from Aethalodelphis obliquidens, assembly GCF_003676395.1. Lineage (NCBI taxonomy): Eukaryota > Metazoa > Chordata > Mammalia > Artiodactyla > Delphinidae > Aethalodelphis > Aethalodelphis obliquidens. The sequence continues at coordinate 12,845,494 of NW_020837971.1, forward strand.
TGGTATTTTACATATGCCATCTCTTTCAATCCTCCAAACCCAGTGAGGGAAGTGAGTAGTATTTGAGTATTGAGTATATAAGAAATGAGGAAATTAAGGCTCAGAGAGGTGAAGTGATTTTCCAAAGGTCATGGACCTCGTGAATTACAGAACTGGGATTCAAATGTAGTTTCTGATCACATTGTTCACATTCTTAACTATGACAACACTGCCTCTGGAGAATTTACAGCCTAAAAATGTCCACAAACATCCCCAAGATGGGCTTCAGGTATCTTGACTTGAGAACCTCCAAACTGTGATGTTTAATGTTAACCCTTGACATTACCCTGACAAGTCTCCCAGATTAGCAGCCAGGGTAACCCCTTTCTCTCTGAATCTGAAGCTCTTGCTATCAAGCAGTTCTTTGTTGGGATGTAGTATCTCGTTTCTTCCACGTTACATAATGCAACATATATGAAGTAGATCAGGATATAGCTAATTTACAACTTTCCTGTATGGTTCCTGAATGTTCCTTTTTTGTTTTTTTTAAGTGGGAAAAATGAGCACTATATTTTAAGTCTTCTTTATACACTCTAGGCAATACTTAAACATTTAACTCTTAGCAATTTGTGTTTTTAATGGAATAGGGTTTTCCTTTTGGGTCATTTTCATAGAGTAACTTTGGTTGTCCAAACATACTCTGAAATACGTCGGGGATTATGGTTTCAACACATGTAAGCCTAAGGCCAAAGTATGAATAACACATGATATTTTGTTACATTTCGTGAACAAACCAATGTTTTGTGGTATAATACAAAACACAGCTAAGTAGTTTAGATCACTATCAGGCATTACAAGGTTAGGTTTTCAATTTATGTGATTACTCAAAGCTCATTAAAAGTATATTCTCTAGCTCTAGGGAATGTAGCCTAGAAAATTGTGGTTTCCCTTGTGAAAATGATATATTTTTAGTTCATTTATTATGTTTTTAGTTTATCTCAATTATATCCCTTTGTACTTTTAGTGCAATAGCTGAATTCACTAATAAAATAAATTTACAAAGTCTATTTACCAATGAGCCAAAAAGGGTAGGAAAAAAAAAGAAAGGAAAGAAAGAAAACACATTATTTTTATTTATTAACTTAAGCTCTGTCTTCAGAATGTTGCAGACTTTCTATCAGTGAAACCACTATTACAAATTATTCTCTTTAGATCATGCCAAGTGTGATGTGGTAGAAAAACTGTAACTTCTAGTTTCGGCTCCAGCGTACACTAGAAAGGCAGTTTGACTTTCTGAGTTTTGGTTTCCTCACTTAGAAAATGGGCCTACGGTCCTGTGCCCTGCTATGTGAGGGTTCTTTTGAGAATGCTGGGAATAACATGAGCTTCACAGTGACATATATATGGAGTCAGTTTCTCTTGCTGGCTCTGTGATCTTGATTAAATTATCGAATCTCTGAGCATTGGTTCCTCATTTGTTAAACAGTGATAATGATAGTGTCTACACAGTAGACTCATAGGCATAACTCCTTTCATTGCACTACGCTCTGTTGTGCTTCCAGGTATTGTGTTTTTCACAGATTGAAGGTTTGCAGCAACCCTACATCGAACAAGTCTACTGGCACCATTTTTCCAACAGCATACGTTCACTTAGTGTCTCTGTGTCACATTTCAGTAATTCTCACAATATTTCAAACCTTTTCATTATTATTATATTTGTTGTGGTGGTCCTTGATCAGTAATCTTTGATGTTACTGTAGTAACTGTTTCTGGGTGCCAGGAACAGTGCCCGTATCTGACGGTGAACTTAATTGATAAATGTTGTGTGTGTTCTGACTGCTCCCCCAGTTGGCCAAGCCCCCGTCTCTCTCCCTCTTCTCTGGCCTCCCTATTCCCCAGGACACAAAAATGTTGAAATTGGGCCAATTAATGACCCTACAGTGACCTCTAAGTCTTCAAGTGAAAGGAAGAGTCTCACGTCCCTCACTTAAAATCAACAGCTAGAAATGATAAAGCTTAGTGAGTAAGGTACATGGAAAGCTGAGATAGACTGAAAGCTAGGCTTCTTGCCCCATACAGTGAGCCAAGTTGTGAACTCAAAGGAAAAGTTCTTGAAGGAAATTTAAAATGTCTGCTCCAGGGAACACACAAATGATTAGAAAGTAAAACAGCATTATTGCTGATGTGGAGAAATTTTAGTAGTTTAGGTAGCAGATCAAACCAGCCACAACATTCCCTTGAGCCAAAGCTTAATCCAAGGCAAGGCCCTAACTCTCTTCAACTCTGTGAAGCCTGGAAGAGGTGAGAAAGCTACAGGAGAAAAGCAGCAGAGGCTGGTTCATGAGGCTTAAGGAGAGAAGCTGTCTCTGTAACATAAAGTACAAGGTGAAGCAGCAAGTCCTGATATAGAAGCTACAGCAAGTTATCCAGAAGAACTTGCTAAGATAATCAATGAAGGTGGCCACACGAAACAACAGATTTTCAGTGTAGACAAAACAGCCTTATTATTGGAAGGAGATGCCATCTAGGACTTTCATGGCTAGAGAGGAAGAGTCTGTGCCTGGCTTCAGAGCTTCAAAGGACAGGCTGACTCTTCTGTTGGGGCTAATGCAACTTTAAGTTGAAGCCAGTGCTCATTTACCATTCCAAAAATTCTAAGGTCCTTAAGAATTATGCTAAATCTACTCCTTGATCTATAAACGGAGCAGCAAAGCATGGATGACAGCTCATCTGCTTATGACATGCTTTGCTGAATATTTTAAGCCCACTGTTGAGACCTATTGCTTGGAAAAAAAAGATTCCTTTCAAAATATTACTGCTCGTTGACAGTGCATCTGGTCACCCAAGAGCTCGGATGGAGATGAACAATGAGATTAATGTTGTTTTCATGCCTGCCTTAGCACACAATAACCATTCTGCAGCCCATGGACCAAGGAGGAATTTCAACTTTCAAGTCTTATTATTTAAGAAGTACATTTCGTAAGGCTATAGCTGCCATAGATAATGATTCCTCTGATGGATCCAGGCAAAGTCAATTGAAAACCTGCTGGGAAGGATTCACCATTCTAGATGCTGTTAAGAGCATTTGTGATTCATGGGAAGAGGTCAAAATATCAACATTAACAGGAATTTGGAAGAAGTTGCTTCCAACCCTCATGGATGACTTTGAGGGATTCAAGACTTAACTGTAGATGTGGTGGAAATAGCAAGAGAACTAGAACTAGAAGTGGAGCCTGAAGATGTGAATGAATTGCTGCAATCTCAGGATAAAACTTCAACGGACGGGGAGTTGCTTCTTATGGATGAGCAAAGAAAGCAGTTTCTTGAGATGGAATCTATTCCTGATGCAGATGCTGTGAAGGTGGTTGAAATGACAATGAAAGATTTAGAATATTATATAAACTTAGTTGTAAAGCAGAGCCAGGGTTTGAGAGGATTGACTCTAATTTTGAAAGCAGTACTACTGTGAGTAAAATGCTGTCAAACAGTGTTGCCTGCTCCAGAGAAATCATTCGTGAAAGGAGGAGTCACTAATGCAGCAGACTTCACTGCTGTCTTATTTTAAGAAGTTGCAGGGGCTTCCCTGGTGGTGCAGTGGTTAAGAATCCTCCTGCTAATGCAGGGGACATGGGTCCGAGCCCTGGTCCGAGAAGATCCCACATGTCGCAGAGCAACTAAGCCCATGCACCACAGCTACTGAGCCTGCACTCTAGAGCCCGCGAGCCAGAACTACTGAGACTGTGTACCACAACTTCTGAGCCCATGTGCCACAACTGCTGAAGCCCATGTGCCTAGAGCCCGTGCTCCATAACAATACAAGCCAACGCAAGGAGAAGCCCGTGCAGCACAACAGAGAGTAGCCCCCGCTCGCCGCAACTAGAGAAAACCCGCACTCAGCAACGAAGACTCAACACAGCCAAAAATAAATAAAATTAAAAAATTAATTAAAAAAAACCAAAGTGACCACAGCCACACCAACCTTCAGCAACCACCATTTGATCAGTCATCAGCATCAAAGCAAGACCCTCCCTCCACCAGCAAAAAGATAACGACTTGCTGAAGGCTCAGATTATGGATAGCATTTTTTAGCAGTAAAGTATTTTAAAATTAAGGTATATATGTTTTATTTTATTTTTTTTACACATCTTTATTGGAGTATAATTGTTTTACAATGTTGTGTTAGTTTCTGCTGTATAACAAAGTGAATCAGCTATGTGTACCTATATCCCCATATCCCCTCCCTCTTGCGTCTCCCTCACACCCCTCTAGGTGGTGACAAAGCACCGACCTGATCTCCCCATGCAATGCAGCTGCTTCCCACTAGCTATCTATTTTACATTTGGTAGTGTATATATGTCAATGTTACTCTCTCACTTCATCCCAGCTTACCCTTCCAACTCCCTGTGTCCTCAAGTCCATTCTCTATGTCTGTGTCTCTCTTCCTGTCCTGCCCCAGGTTCTTCAGAACTTTTTTTTTTTTTTAGATTCCATGTATGTGTGTTAGCATATGGTATTTGTTTTTCTCTTTCTGACTGACTTCACTCTGTATGACAGACTCTAGGTCCATCCGCCTCACTACAAATAACTCAATTTCATTTCTTTTTATGGCTGAGTAATATTCCGTTGTATATATGTGCCACATCTCCTTTATCCATTTATCTATTGAACGACACTTAAGTTGCTTCCATGTGCTGGCTATTGTAAATAATGCTGCAATGAACATTGTGGTACATGACTCTTTTTGAATTATGGGTATATGCCCAGTAGTAGGATTACTGGGTCATATGGTAGTTCTAGTTTTAGTTTGTTTTTTTTTTTTTTGCAGTACGCGGGCTTCTCACTGCCGTGGCCTCTCCCGTTGCGGAGCACACACTCTGGACGTGCAGGCTCAGCGGCCATGGCTCACGGGCCCAGCTGCTCCGCGGCATGTGGGACCCTCCTGGACCGGGGCACGAACCCGTGTCCCCTGCGTTGGCAGGCGGACTCCCAACCACTGCGCCACCGGGGAAGCCCTATTTTTAGTTTTTTAAGGAACCTCCATACTGTTCTGCATAGTGGCTGCATCAATTTACATTCCCACCAACGGTGCAAGAGGGTTCCCTTTTCTCCACACCCTCTCGAGCATTTGTTGTTTGTAGATTTTCTGATGATGGCCATTCTGACTAGTGTGAGGTGATACCTCATTGTAGTTTTGATTTGTGTTTCTCTAATGATTAGTGATGCTGAGCATCCTTTCATGTGTTTGTTGGTAGTCTGTATATCTTCTTTTGGAGAAATGTCTATTTAGATCTTCTGCCCATTTTTGGATTGGGTTGTTTGTTTTTTTGATATTGAGCTGCATGAACTGCTTGTATAGTTTGGAGATTAATCCTTTGTCCTTCGTTTGCAAATATGTTCTCCCAATCTGAGGGTTGTCTTTTCATCTTGTTTATGGTTTCCTTTGCTTTGCAAAAACTTTTAAGTTTTATTAGGTCCCATTTGTTTATTTTCCATTTCTCTAGGAGGTGGGTCAAAAAGGATCTTGCTGTGATTTATGTCAAAGAATGTTCTTCCTATGTTTTCCTCTAAGAGTTTTATAGCGTCTGGCCTTACATTTAGGTCTTTAATCCATTTTGAGATTATTTTTGTGTATGATGTTAGGAACTATTCTAATTTCATTCTTTTACATGTAGCTTTCTAGTTTTCCCTGCATCACTTACTGAAGAGGCTGTCTTCTCTCCATTTAATATTCTTGCCTCCTTTATCAAAAATAAGATGACCATATGTGCATGGGTTTATCTCTGGGCTTTCTATCCTGTTCCATTGATCTATATTTCTGTTTTTGTGCCAGTACCATACTGTATTGATTACTGTAGCTTTGTAGTATAGTCTGAAGTTAGGGAGCCTGATTCCTCCAGCTCCATTTTTCTTTCTCAGCCAAAGATTGCTTTGGCTTTTCAGGTCTTTTGTGTTTCCATACAAATTGTGAAATGTTTTGTTCTAGTTCTGTGAAAAATGCCACTGGTAGTTTGATAGGGATTGTGTTGAATCTGTAGATTGCTTTGGGTAGTATAGTCATTTTCACAATGTTGATTCTTCCAATCCAAGAACATGGTATATCTCTCCATCTGTTTGTATCATCTTTAATTTCTTTCACCCGTTTCTTATAGTTTTCTGCATACAGGTCTTTTGTCTCCTTAGGTAGCTTTATTCCTAGGTATTTTATTCTTTTTGTTGTAATGGTAAATGGGAGTGTTTCCTTAATTTCTCTTTCAGATTTTTCATCATTAGTGTATAGGAATGCAAGAGATTTCTGTGCATTAATTTTGGATCCTGCTACTTTACCAAATTCATTGATTAGCTCTAGTAGTTTTCTGGTAGCGTCTTTAGGATCCTCTATGTATAGCACCATGTCATCTGCAAACAGTGACAACTTCTTCTTTTCCAATTTGTATTCCTTTTATTTGTTTTCTTTTCTGATTGCTGTGGCTAAAACTTCCAAAACTATGTTGAATAATAGTGGTGAGAGTGGGCATCCTTGTCTTGTTCTTGATTTCAGAGGAAATGGTTTCAGTTTTTCACCATTGAGAACGATGTTGACTGTGGGTTTGTCATATATGGCCTTTATTATGTTGAGGTAAGTTCTCTCTATGCCTACTTTCTGGAGAGTTTTTATCATAAATGGGCATATTGTTTAGCCTCCATGTGTTTCTGTTTTTCACATTTTTTTTTCCTGAAATTGATATCTAGTTTCATAGCGTTGTGGTCAGAAAAGATACTTGGTGCGATTTCCATTTTCTTAAATTTACCAGTGCTTGATTTGTGACCCAAGATATGATCTATCCTGGAGAATGTTCCATGAGCACTTAAGAAGAAAGTGTATTCTGTTGTTTGTGGATAGAATGTCCTGTAAATATCAGTTAAGTCCATCTTCTGTAATGTGTCATTTAAAGCTTGTGATTCCTTATTTATTTTCATTTTGGATGATCTGTCCATTGGTGAAATTGGGGTGTTAAAGGCCCCTACTATGATTGTGTTACTGTTGATTTCCCCTTTTATGGCTGTTAGCATTTGCCTTATGTATTGATGTGCTCCTGTGTTGGGTGCATAAATATTTACCATTGTTATATCTTCTTCTTGGATTGATCCCTTGATCATTATGTAGTGTCCTTCTTTGTCTTTTGTAATAGTCTTTCTTTTGAAGTCAATTTTGTCTGATATGAGAATTGCTACTCCAGCTTTCTTTTGATTTCCATTTGCATGGAATATCGTATCCCCTCACTTTCAGTCTGTATGTGTCCCTAGGTCTGAAGTGGGTCTCTTGTAGACAGCATATATATTGGTCTTGTTTTTGTATCCATTTAGCCAGTCTTTTGGTGGGAGCATTTAATCCATTACATTTAAGGTAATTAACAATATGTATGTTCCTATTACCATTTTTTAAATTTTTGGGGGTTTGTTATTGTAGGTCTTTATCTTCTCTTGTGTTTCCTGCCTAGAGAAGTTCCTTTAGCATTTGTTGTAAAGCTGGTTTGGTGGTGCTGAATTCTCTTAGCTTTTGCTTCTCTGTAAAGATTTTAATTTCTCCATCGAATCTGAATGAGATCCTTGCTGGGTAGAGTAATCTTGGTTGTAGATTTTTCCCTTTCATCACTTTAAATATGTACTGCCACTCCCTTGTGGCTTGCAGAGTTTCTGCTGAAAGATCAGCTGTTAACCTTATGGGGATTCCCTGTATGTTGTTTGTTGCTTCTCCCTTGCTGCTTTTAATATTTTTTCTTTGTATTTAATTTTTTAAAACATCTTTATTGGAGTATAATTGCTTTACAGAGTTGTGTTAGTTTCTGCTGTGTAACAAAGTGAATCAGCTATATGCATACCTATATCCTCCCTATTTCGTCTCCCTCCCACCCTCCTTATCCCACCCCTGTAGGTAGTCACAAAGTACAGAGTTGATCTCCCTGTGCTATGCAGCTGCTTCCCACTAGCTATCTATTTTACATTTGGTAGTGTATATATGTCAATGTTACTCTCTCACTTCATCCCAGCTCATCCTTCCCCCTCCCTGTGTCCTCAACTCCATTCTCTACATCTGTGTCTTTATTCCTGTCCTGATAGTTTGATTAATATGTGTCTTGGCGTTTTTCTCCTTGGATTTATCCTGTATGGGACTCCCTGTGCTTCCAGGACTTGATTGACTATTTCCTTACCCATACTATGGAAGTTTTCAACTTTAATTTCTTCAGATATTTTCTCAGACCCTTTCTTTTTCTCTTCTTCTTCTGGGACCCCTATAATTCGAATGTTGGTGTGTTTAACATTGTCCCAGAGGTCTCTGAGACTGTCCTCAGTTCTTTTCATTCTTTTTTCTTCATTCTGCTCTTCAGTAGTTATTGCCACTATTTTATCTTCCTGGTCACTTATCCGTTCTTTTGCCTCGGTTATTCTGCTATTGATTCCTTCTAGAGAATTTTTAATTTCATTTATTGTGTTGTTCATCGTTGTTTGTTCGCTCTTTAGTTCTTCTAGGTACTTGTTAAACGTTTCTTGTATTTTCTCCATTCTACTTCCAAGATTTTGAATCATCTTTACTATCATTACTCTGAATTCTTTTTCAGGTAGACTGCCTATTTCCTCTTCGCTTGTTTGGTCTGGTGGATTTTTTACCTTGCTCCTTCATCTGCTGTGTGTCTCTCTGTCTTCTCATTTTTCTTAACTTACTGTGTTTGGGGTCTCCTTTTCACAGGCTGCAGGTTCGTAGTTCCCATTGTTTTCGATGTCTGCCCCCAGTGGGTGAAGTTGGTTCAGTGGGTTGTGTAAGCTTCCTGGTGGAGGGGACTGGTGCCTATGTTCTGGTGGGTGTGGCTGGATCTTGTCTTTCTGGTGGGCAGGGCTGCATCCAGTGGTGCGTTTGGGGGTGTCTGTGAACTTATTATGATGTTAGGCAGCCTCTCTGCTAATGGGTGTGGTTGTGTTCCTGCCTTGCTAATTGTTTGGCATGGGGCGTCCAGCACTGGAGCTTGCGGGCCGTTGGGTGGAGCTGGGTCTTAGCGTTGAGATGGAGCTCTCCGGGAGAGCTCTCGCTGATTGATATTACAGGGGGCCAGGACGTCTCTGGTGAACCAGTGTCCTGAACTCGGCTCTCTTACCTCAGAGGCTCGGGCCTGATATCCAGCTGGAGCACCAGGACCCTGTCAGCCACATAGCTTATGTTTTAGTATGTGACCTAAGAAAATATGCCTTCTCTGGCTGTCCTGAGCTGTCGGCATCCACACGGCTGAGGTGGCCCTCCAGGAGGGGACCACTCGCCTCCCTGAAGTCCCAGGGTGTCTGGCAATGAAGGAACCAAGTGCCTAATATAAGCCACAAGATACGATCGTGGGGACAACGGTCTTCTGCCAGGCCATCACCCTTCTTACCAGTCCTTTAAAGACCCGCTGCAGGTCCATGCCCATGAGCATCTTCCTGACTCTCTCATCAGCCACAAGGGCTCAAGGGATGTACATTTTAAAAGTACTAATGCTGTTGCACACTGAATAGACTACAGTATAGTGTAAACATAATTTTTTGTGCATTGAGAAACCAAAAAAGTTGAAACTCGCTTTATTGCAATATTCAGTTTATTGTACTGGTCTGGAATTGAACCCATAATATCTCCAAATTATGCCTGTATTGTGGGGAGTAAATTAGATAATGTATGTAAGTATTAGAGACTAGAATGAGATACAGGGTAGTTTTTCACTACATGTTAAATTCTTTTCCTTCTTCCTTATAAAATATATATTACAATGATTTTATTCTTTCATACACTTTATTTTACATAAATATGGACACTCCTAAAATTGCACTTAAAACCCTTAATAAATAACATGAAAAGGACAGCTGTGGCTTATAATAATATATCTGATACCTGAAGAATTGGGCCTAATTTGACTCAGCACATTTACTGAGCTTTTGCCATGCAAATACATTGGGCTAACTAATGAGAACTGATCTCTTTCTGAAATCTTGATAAGTCCACAGTACAAAACAGGGAGTTTTTTGTTTCATTTGTTCTGTTTTTGTTTCGTTTTTAGCAAAGTAAGAGTGCATTGTTGGCAATGTAGTGGCCATTACTTGGTAATAATCCATGTCTTTGGTTTAAAATCAAAACATTGACCTATCTTAAGAACTGAAATATTGTCTGTGGAGACCATCCTTCTATAGAACCTAGAGGTTTTTCTGGGGGAAAGGGCAACCGGATGTTGCTCTGAAACAATTAATGTAGCATAGGTCTGTGAGTCTTCAGTAGACACACATTCGCTGGAATAGTCTGACCTGTAATTTTGGAATAATCATTTAAATCTGGCTGTTTATCTTCAGCGTCTTTAACTTAATTCTTGGAGACCTTTTGTCCTTCTTGCATTGAACATCAGGAAGCTTAAAACTGAATCTGTCGCCCAAATTATGTTCACCTTGTGACATTTTAGCTGGGGTCTTAGTTGTTTTGGCCCTGATTTTTAAAATGTGGTTTTTATTAGTGATCTCATAAAGTTTTTTGAGTAGGGGGGAGTATTCATTAATAAATAAACAAACAAACAAATAAATAAATAAAGAAGAAAAAAATCTAGTTAACTCTTTTGTTAGAAGAGATCTAGTTCCTAAATGAGCCAGACATTTGACTTGTAATGGGTAAGAAAAACCTGAGTCAGTTTACACCTACCTCATCTGCTCTCTCCTGGAAAATGCATTTGTTTTGGCACATCCCAAACGGAGTGTTTGGAAATGGGGTATTGTTAGAAGAGACCAGCAAATCCCCATGGTTTCTGGGCTCCCCTTGGGATCAGAGTGCTGGTTTGAAGAATAATCCTGACTTTTAACAGTGTAGTGTGTGTGCCTCCACTTTGGGCCAAGGGGATTGATTCGTGCTCCTGGCTTCAAATTCCATTGTGAGCCTCAGTGTTGCCCCATGTCAGTTTAAGATTAATTATGGTAATTCTCAAAGCAACTGAGTATAGGTCAGAGTTACCGTCTGGATCAACACTCCTCCCCTGATCCAAAACTGGGAAGGCTGGGGAAGGAAGTAGACTTTAGGCAAGGCCGTGCTTTTTAGACATTTCCCCTAAGCATGCTTGGTTCCCCACGAGGCCTTGATGTCCCGTTGTTAACAGTACACGTGGACACCTTTATGTATACTTGCTGTACATTCTCGTTTTCTCATACTTTTATATAATCAAGGTACATCATCAGATTTAGTAATTAAACTCCAGAATGACCATATGCTTTGAGGTATAATTCCTTTTCCAACATTGAAAATGAAAAGGCTATGAGACTGTGAATCTGTGAACAGTTATTCCCTTGTTCAAGTAAAACAATTACCATAATTTATCAGTAAATTCAGTTTTCTTTAAAGTGTCATTTATATCCCTGTGCTATATCATGGTGGTTGGTAATGACTTATTAAGAACAATACCCTAGGAAGTTTTCCATTTTAGATCACTGATTTTGAGATGTGATTGAAAGAGAACCAAAACGTACTGGATGTCATTTTGCAAAGTTCAGGAAATGGAGATATTGGATCTTCATGCAGAGTGTTGGGTTTATTTTAAATCAGATGCTATCCCTATGTCATATGTGCCCCATTGTTTCTCTTGGGGCAATAATCCTATGAGGAAAACAGTCACAAGATATACTGAGTTATGTAGTAGAACTGCACAGCAGTAGTTGTAATGATAGTAGTGATAGTACTACTACTACTACTACTACTACTAGCTGTTTTTTGAGTGTCTGCCAAGCTTTTTTATAAATATGCAACATATATTATCTCATTTAAACCTCATAATCTTAGAAAGCAAATATTATTATTATCTTCATTTTGCAACCGTCTAAGGGCAGGTATTTTTATTATCTTCATTTTACAGGTGAATAAACTGAGGCACAGACAGGGTAAGCCACTTGCCCAAAGTCACACAGCTGTTAAGTAGCAAAGGTGATCTTCCGATCTGGGCAGCCGGTATGCAGAGCTGCTGCTTTAACCACTATCATAGAGCTGCCTTCTTATAATCAGTTCTCATTTTTTATTGTTATTATTTTATGAATTTATATTGTAAAGCATTGCTGGAGACCTAGATTACCCCCTCCTTTTAAAAAATAATATACCACTGGTTTTGTGCAGCATCCCTTTGATGCTGTTATGATGATGATGATGATTGTAATAATGTGTTGTGAAGTTTCAGTGTATGTGGTGATATGTTTGATGGCTAACATTTATCGATTATGGTATGTCAGGCATCATTCAAAGTTCTTTACATGTGTTAAAACATTTAATTCTACCATTACCTAAGTATCATTAAGGATAATAACAGTTCCTACTTCATAGAATTAAATATATTAGTATATGCAAAGTATATGAAATGCATGGCATATAGTAAGTGCTCTATAAATGCTAGTTATTATTATCCTTATGTTACAGATGAGGAGACTGAGACTTTAGTAAGGTTAACTTCTCGCTCACAGGCATATAGCTGTTTAGAGGCAGAGCAGGGCTTTGAACCGAGGCAGTCATGCTCCAGAGCACACACTCAACCACCACACAACCAAGAAAAATCAGGACCTTTATGAATTATTCTTTCGTTTTTACTTGCTCCATTTGCCAATCAGAACTGAAGGTTTTGCTTTACTTATGGGAAGCAGCATGTTATCAGGGTTTAGAGGAAACCATCTGGAGTTAGTCTGCCTAGATTGGAGTATCATCTCCGTGAATCTGTAAACAGTTATTGATAGCTGTGCAATCTTGGGATATCTACCTGGACTCTCTGTGCTTTGGGTTTCTCATCTGTACAATGGGGATGATTATGTCTACAGGGTTGCCATGACGATTGAAGGAGAAAAACCTATCTAAAGCTCTTTGTATAGTGCCTGGCATATGGTAGCACTCAAATAAGATTAGCTAACATTATTATGGCTATTAGAAATAAAATTACGTTTGTAATTCACAATTATACTTTGAATTTTAGAGTCACAGATTAAATCCTGGGAGCCAAATGCAATGAATACTTCTATAAGCTATACCAGACTCCCACTGAAAGTCTGTGTGTGTGACTGTCTTACACTGAAAGTCAGAGCGTGGGCTATTATCACAGGGCTTTAGGAAGGACACGATGAAGCTGCTTACACAGCTGGAGTTGATAGTGGGAGCACCGGATGAAAATGCCAGAATGATTGCTACATTTATTTTGGGCCCTTAGTATTGTGTTTAGGCAGTTTATTTCCATCAGAGTTCACTTAGCCCCATCCTGACTATTTTCCAGACCTGGGGTAGACTGAGAAGAGAGAGAATGACAAAGAACACACACAGTGACAAAGAGCACACCTAGAGAGTGTCATAGTGAGTGAAGTAGGTCAGACAAAGACAAATACATGTGATATAGCTTTTACGTGGAAACTAAAATATGACACAAATGAACTTATCTATGAAACAGAAAAGGAGTCAGAGATGATGTAGAAAATATCAAACCTATAGTTACCAAGTTACCAAACTAAATTGGGAGATTGGGGTTGACATATACACACGACTGTATATAAAATAGATAACTAATAAGAACCTACTGAATAGCACAGGGAACACTACTCAATACTCTGTAATATGGGAAAATAATCTAGAAAACAGTGGATATATGTATATGTATAACTGATTCACTTTGCTGTACAGCAGAAACTAACACAACATTGTAAATCAACTATACTGAACAAATATTAATTTTTTTAAAAAAAGCACACGCGATGACTTCTTGACACTATGCCTTTGTCGTCTTTGATTCCTTTGTTCTTGGAAGATAAGCCAAGTGGTGTAGGCTTCTTGCAACAGCTGACATGCATGTTTGCTGTTCCCTCCCAGTCCTATCATGCACCCAGTATTTCTAAATAGTACAGTAGTGAATGCTATAGGTTATAGTTCTGATTTAATTAATTTTTAAGTTATTTCCATTGGATTTTGAATACCTTATCTATGCTAATTCATATGCCTAGGATTTTTACAGTCTCTGCTGTCTGAAAGCCTACAGTTTCCTTCAGGGGATATCCCTGGGAAGCAAGGAAAAAGATAAACCAAAAACCATACACAAACCCAAGGCAGTGTTTGTTTCAAAACCCATTCCATTATCCAGTTGACTTTAAGGGATGTTGCTTCATTTTTCTTGCTTTCTCTTCCTTTTGTTGAATTCTACATTCAAGAATACAACAGGTTTCCACGTGGCTACAGCCTTCTTCCTCGGTCTGTTTTGTACAATGGCACTTAAGAGGATGTTAATAGATACTCCGCTGAAAACGTGTAATGTTTTACATTAGTTTGGGAAGCACTGGCGTATGCAACATAACCAGGTTTCTCCTCTGCGGGACTTCGTAGAGCCTTTACTAACCCAATGAACACGTCAGTCTCCAAGAGATGATCATAAACTCTGTTTATGTGACTGGCATCTTTATTTCCTGCAACGTCTTACAGTTAATGTTTGAGGGCCATGCTTTGGGAAACGCTAGTTTATACAGTAGTCATTTTCGTAGACAAAAATAAGGAAAGGTGGCCACAGCTTAATGGTAATTGTGCTGTTATTTTTAAAAGATTAAATAAATATCGTACCACAGCTTAACAACAACAAGAAAATCCTAAATTCAGAATTTACTAGAGTGTTTTTCCTTTGTATCAAACTTGAGGAAATGACAGAAAAAGGTAAATGAGAAAAAAGAAAAACAGAATAAGCTTAAAAACACTCTCTAATTCTATACTGAATCCTGCATCCATCAGAAATCTAATCTAATAGTTTACATACCCTATTTACAGTCAGGTTGTCAAGGGTGCTATAAGCTCCTCAATCCTCAAAGCTGTTCTTCTTCCCCCTCCCCGACCTGTGCCCCCTCCTCTTATTCTTCCTCCTCCTCTTTCTTTTTACAAATACAAGGCAGTACAATATCGATTAGTAAATTACTGATAATTTTTTATAATAGGGATGAAAACAAAACTATTTCTGGACATCCTTAGGTACCCAGAAAACCATTTTTCCAGAACCTCTTAATCCTAGTACTGTAGTAAACAGGATGACTTATTATGGTGGTGTTTGAATTTGCACCCTTTAATTCTTAGGTGAGAATAAATTTAATTTTTGCTCTCAGGATATGGGTATTCTAGAAGAATAGGGGACGGGAAATCAGAAGGTCTTGGTGACCTTGTTAAGTTCAGACCTAGATGGGCTCCCTGACTGAAACAGAGCAGGTACCCAACACCTGTTTGTGGAGTGAACTTCATCTGCCTATGCTTTGACTTCTCATCTGTTCAAAGAGGTTGGGCAGAATACATGACCTCTTAGGTTCCTTAGAGCATGGAAATGTGGGTTCTGTGGTATTCTGTAATTCTTGATTGTTTAGGGAACACGTAAAGATCATTTGGGGGCAAATACAATTTTTAGATTGCTATGTATAATAATAAGACCTAGTATAAACTTTATTTTTTATATCTTTATTGGAGTATAATTGCTTTACAATGTTGTGTTAGTTTCTGCTGTACAGCAAAGTGGATCAGCTATACGAATACATATATCCCCATTTCCCCTCCCTCTTGACCCTCCCTATCCCACCCCTCTAGGTGGTCACAAAGCACCAAGCTGATCTCTCTGTGCTATGCAGCTGCTTCCCACTAGCTACCTATTTTACGTTTGGTAGGGTATATATGTCAGTGCTACTCTCTCACTTCATCCTTCCCCTTCCCGGCCGTGTCCTCAAGTCCATTCTCTACATCTGTGTCTTTATTCCTGCCCTGCCACTAGGTTCATCAGTACCGGGTTTTTTTAGATTCCATATATGTGCGTTAGCATCCAGTATTTGTTTTTCTCTTTCTGACTTACATCACTCCGTATGACATACTCTAGGTCTATCCACCTCATTACAAATATAAACTTTATTTTAAAAATTGAGTCTTCCTCCCCACTTCAGCTTTGTTCTTTTGATTGTACATGACATGCTTTCACATTTAAAGAGTGAGGCTCTTCTCTGCACAGAAAGTAAAGCAAATCATTATTGCTGGAGATATAGAAGAATTTGCTTTCTTGAAAGTTACCCATACCATTTAAAATGCTTAATATCATTAGGGCTTAATTAATGCCCTTAATTAACTCTTAGAAACGGGAGCAGTTTCTTTTCCTGCAAACGTCTCTGTATACTTTTGATTTCAGGATCACTATCTAAAATGTCAAAAATATAAATATATGACTGCAGAATGCAGTTAATATTTATTAAATACCTATTATGTACCAGATACTGTACAATACGTTTATATATTTACATATGCTATCTTCTTTATTCTTTAAAGAAACCTAAGAATTAGGTATGATAAATTAGTTTTGAGAAAATCAAGGCTGAAGTTCAAGTGATTTGCGCAAGATCCAAGAGCTAGTCAATGACGGAATAGGAATACGAACCTAGTTACCCTCAGAGAAGAAGAAAATTATTTCAGGAATAAATAGTCCATTTCAAACATGTTGTGGACTATGTCACTGTGCAATTAATAGGAAGAGGAAAGACCCTGAAGGTAGCAGTGGACTAAGGGCTCTTATGGTCCTTGAGCAGAAGTCTTCAGTAGAAGTGGGTGTGGCCCCCCTTCCAACTTTCACCTTGAGGGGAGTTGAAAGCTTCAGGTGACATTCCATTTTGAATGTTGTGGGCGTGGGAGCAACACATTTTTATTTGATTAATGTTGGTTGTCATGGCAAAAATCTAGATTTTCCATTTGCATATAAATGAACCCAGATAGCAAATACTTCCACTTCAAATATGAAAAGCCTATCTGTAGCGGATTGAAGGTCAGGAATATTTATGACTTTTTTTATATCATGCTACAAGGCTACAAGGCAAATGAATATTATGTCTTTTTTTTTTTTTAACTCAGACTTTATTTTTCAACTTCTTTTTAACTTCTTGCTTAATATTTGAAAAAAAAAAATTCCAAAGGCATTTGCGTCTACGCACTTCTTACTATTTTGAAGAAGTCATTCCTAAAGCCTGGAATTCTGTCTTTAAAAGATGGATGAACACCATTTTAATGTCTAGAACACCTTTGTCATATGGGTCGTAATGAAAACCCTTAGATGATCAAGGTTAGATGAAAGCATTGAAAGGTCATCTAGTCCTGGGCTTTGAATAAGATCTCTTCCAAGGATTCTCTCAAGCTTGAAGCTTTATACTTTTGTGCTATCTGAAGTTTGCCCATGAAATGTATGCTTTTGACATATTTTTTTAAAGAAGAAGTTTTGATTCTCATGGTAAAAGAGCTCAGATGTCCAGTAAAATTCAGATATAAATTCAACTGGTTAGAGTTCTTTAAAAAAAAATTATTATTCACTGACCAGCTCTTCAAGGAAAAAAAGAAACTTGGCTACTTAAAAAATTAACTGTAGATCCTCTCTAAGGATACCATATATCAAAATAACTGTTAGTGGTATTAAAGAGTTAAGTTTTAAAATCTTGGAAGACTTCAGTCAAAATATCTCAGAAGTTTCATAACCTTTAGGTCTCTGCCTATAAATTGATTGTAAATATTGAAAATCAATAACTACATATATATTTTTTAGTGGAGAACTATGACTGTATTTTCTTCTTGATGGTTTCACTGACATCCCCTCTGTGCTATTCAAAAAATGCCAAATAAATTATTATTTCTTAGATTGTACCAATTGCTCAAAATCATGTCTTACTTCAGGTTTTTCGTATTTACTACATTAGATTGTCTCAGATCATATTTTTCTTCCGGTTTTTAGTTGCCTTTCTTTTACATACTTGAGAGAAAAAAAATATATTTCTACTTTTTTTTTTTTTTTTTTTTTTTTTGCGGTACGCGGGCCTTTCACCATTGCGGCCTCTCCCGTTGCGGAGCACAGGCTCCGGACGCGTAGGCTCAGCGGCCATGGCTCACGGGCCCAGCCACTCTGCGGCATGTGGGATCTTCCCGGACCGGGGCACGAACCCGTGTCCCTAGCATCTGCAGGCGGACGCTCAACCACTGCGCCACCAGGGAAGCCCCTATTTCTACTTTTTGTAACGCTGCTCCTTGATTGCACCGTGTATTTCTTGTAATCCTTTACATTCTTTTTCTAGAAGGCATTGTTCTTGGAGATTGCCACTGATTTCCTGTTTTAATTTTGACCAGTTGTTTTCTAAGGCCTGTTGCAAAGCTAACATCTCAAGAATTATTTTCAAAGAACTCTTGAGCTGGCTTCGACATTATATACCACTAATGTCTTTCTAACAGGTCTTTTCATCCCTATTTTGTAGGAATACTACTTGACATCTCTTTGTAGTTGTTTAATTAACATCTCAAATTTAACTGATCTTCTCACTAGACCTGCTGTGTGCACAGGCTTCCTTCCTCACTTCCTCTGTTAAATGACAACTTCATCTTTCCAGTTGCTCAGGCCAGAATTCTTAGAACCACACTTGACTGTCTCACACGGTACATCTAATCCAACAGGAAATGCTTTATTGCCAGAAGATATCAGAATCTAACCAGACCTTTACTGTAACCATGTGCTACCACTGAAGTGGTAGGCATACTACTGTCTCAGAATTGTACATGACCAAATGACTCTGTTATCGTTAACAAACAGAAACATTTAAGAGGTGACAGCTAGGCTGGTAGCATGTTTTGATACATTCTGATTCGAACATGAAATTATCTCCCATCAGATACCCTTGGCAGCATTTGGTAGCTATTTTCAAATAATTTAGGGACTGTCAAATAGATGGAAATAGTAAGAAGTAATTGTTGGAGTTCACATTATCTGTCATTTATACGGCAACTTCCAGTTTAGAAAGCACTTTTCATAGCTATCTCATTTGATCTTCATAATCTTTCTAGGTGGCTGTTTATGTCACTGCTTTGCTGATGAAGAAACCGAGGCTCAGCATCTAAATGATTCGGCCTATCCTTGTTAATGGCGATGACATCAGAATTTGAGTCTGATTGTTGTGTTTCTAAATCTTAGACTCTTTGCATTGCTTGTCTTCTGTCTTCTAGGAGGCATAATTAGGACCAGTAGTCTGAACGTATACACATCTTGTAATTAGTGTTTAACGTCACAACGTGTCCCAGAGATGGCAGATTTTCTGTCCGGGCCAGTGTTGGGGTAGACACGGGTCTCTTCCCACTTCCCCCAAGCCCCCTGCTCCTCCACCAACTTGCCCACCCTGGCCAGGGATCCTGTGGAGATTCCACATTGATTAGGTAAGTCTTTGGAATGCCTTCCAAATATCCTTTCAGAGAGGAAATTCTGTCATTTATAAAGGCCTGTGGGCATGTTTGCTTCTGTAAGAACCCATATGTCAAAGATACTGCTGGGCCTTCTTCTTGCATTCTCATTTTAATAGAGCTACTTTTTATTAAATTACTGAAACTACTAAATTTTTGTTAAATTATTGAAACTGCTAAATTATTAGTCATAACTCCTTCTGTCTTGTCTGTTAATTCTTTAATATTTGTATTATTTTTTTCCATCCTATATATTTCACCCAGTATATTTAAAATGGAAGAACTTTCCTGACAAACGGCTGAGAAAATAAATTCTGTATTTCACATGGCCAAATGATATTCGTCTATTAATTTTTCTTGTTTTGTCTTCATTTAGAGTACTTCAACATTTTATATTAAAATCTCAAAGCAAATCACTTCTGACAATTTTATGATTTGTTTTTGTGTTTGCCAATCTTTATACATTGATATAAGTGGTCTTCCCATCAGGTTTATGATTTTTTTTGAAATTTTTAACATATAAGAGAACATATTTTCATGATCTGGTTTATGGAATCTGTTCTAGAAGGAAGATTTATTTTAGTTTTATAATCATACATAAAGTAATTCTTACCTTTTATCTCATAGATTTTTTCAGCCAAGCAACGCCTTTTAAAAATTCCTTTCCCTCAAATTCATTTGTGATGAATTTGTGAATTCACCAGGGTAATGATTGGTTTTAAAGTTGATGTTGGAGACTTGCCTTTTCCTCTACTCTTCTGTCTTTTTATTAGGGAAAAGTCACTTATGGATGACTTAGGCTCATCTTTCAAAAGGTTGATATGCTTTTCTCCTTTCTCTTTCATTAGTAGTTGTGAGTTAGACTGGAATTGTAGACATTGACTTGATTTATAACTTTTGCCCTAGAAGATGAATATTAGGGTATTTTGGAAAGTAACCAGTAAAAGACATTTGAATGGTTTTAGCACAATGTGGTATACAGATGAAAGAAACAAAGGAAAAAATCCCTGGGTGTTGCAGCTGAGCACTGGGTAGTATGACTTCTCTTTATTGGATTATAACGTTTGGTTTTGGAAGGAAATGCAAAGAATGCTGATATTTTCCATTAGTAGACTCATCATACTTTATATGATGTTTCTTGGCTATATTACTTCCAATTCAGTTTTCAAAGTCGTCCACAGAGTTTTCACATTTGATTCTGTCTTTATATGGTAACAACAGGGTAATTTGGTGGCTTTCTTCTATATTTTACCTTTTCAGTGAATTAAAAAATATGCCATCTTCTACAGATTGTTTGGTACTGCCAGGATAGAGACATGGCCAGTGTCCAATTTCCAAACTCATGTATGATCACAGGAATGCTGCAACGAATGAATTAGCACTTTTTGAATAAGGCTGTCCTGGATTCAAGCCATGGTGTGCTGGGGCCGATGTCACAGCTGACAAGATGGGACCATGCGCATCTTTTTCCAACTCCATGTTCAGTAACATCACCTTGGCAGTTTGAAATCCCTTGCTGGGAGTATTTACACCATGGGAAGCAGCAAATATTACAAACCAGAACTCTCCCCTGACCCCAAAGAGCTGGTTGGTAAACACAACACTGGTTCAAGCATACTTAATTTGTGTGACTTTGCTCACATATTTAATCTCTCTGGGCCTCATTTACCACTTCTCTAAAATGTGGGAAGCTAGTACCTACCTCACAAACTTTTTGGAAAAAATTACGTGAGATAACATAATTACAGCTTTTAACATAGCACTAATGAATGGCTGTAATAATGATAATGATAAAAATAATCATTTCAAACTCAAATAGATTCTTTACATTAATTTACAGGACTGCTTTAGTCACTGTTAGCTAAGTGAGTAGCACGAGGAACAAGGTGGCAAAATGCTGGGAGAAATGTCTATTTTTAGGTGGACACAGTCTTGGTAAGCTCTTTCTTGTGTTAGCCTTTGACTTTTTTGGTTTAATTCAGCATCTAATTTCAGTATGTATCATACGGCAAACCACCATGTTAAGTCCAGTGAGGAGTATGTTTTGTGTTTTGCAGCCCATTTCCTTTTGCTGCTTCTGAAACAGTGAGTCAAGCAGTTCTTTTTCTTTTTTTTAATATTTATTTATTTATTTGGCTGCACCTGGTCTTAGCTGTGGCACGTGGAATCTTCATTGCCGCGTGTAAGATCTTGGCTACGGCATGCGGGCTCTTAGTTGCGGCATGCATGCAGGATCTAGTCCCCTGACTAGGGATCAAACCCAGGCCCCCTGCATTGGGAGTGTGGACTCTTAACCACTGGACCTCCAGGGAAGTCCCAGTAAACAGTTCTGTAAGTAGGCACCAATGATTTATTTTGTGTTTTTATTCATTCTATTTTCTAAGACAATTTTATTATATTTATTTATATAATATATATTTTCTATATAATTATGATTATAATATTTATTATCGTAACAGGTTGAGAAATAAATGGGAAGCAAGAAATATAAGATACATAAAGAAATCAGCAATTATAGCCCAGTGAGTACAACAGGAAGATCACTGTGAATGAGAGAGCTTTTCCGTGTTTGTTATTTTCATTTTTCCTGACTTCTCCTTGTGATGATCAGTGATAAAACTGGGCTGGTGTGAATACTCTCAGAGAGTCAGCTGGAGATGCTGAGCTGCATTTTGCTCTTTTGCTCGTTTCTTGAGAGGACAGAATCTCAAGGGTAGAGTGGGTGGAAGTAGCTACCTAAGGAGAAGGAACTAGGTTAAATCTCTGGGGCTTTTGCTTATAAAGCAAAGGAGAACAGGGGAGGCTGGTCTTGACCTGCAGATCAGCCCTGAGGCTGATCAGAAGGGGCTAGAGTGCGGTTTCCTGACATATGGAGCAGTTAGAGAAATCTGGTGATAAATGGAAGAAGGTGCCTCGATAGCTTGAGGAGAAGGTAACAGGCAGGGGAAAATCAGAGATGCAGGATGTGAAATCAAATGATGGAACTTTCTGTCTTAATGTAGACCATCTGGTCATCTTATCTTTAAAGCAGTGATTTCTCAGACATTTTTCATCTTATATCATGATGACCATATGTCCCAGATTTCCTAGGATGGGCCAGATTTCAAATATTTTTGCCATTGTTAGGCCATTAGTCCCAAATTAGGAATGGAAAATATGATCACTGTTCTTACACACCTCTCTTCCAACTTCTGTCACCTTTATCACATTCAGTTTCCAAATAGTTAATAGCATCACTAAGCAACTGTCCAAAGCAGTGGTTCTCAAGTCTGACTGTGTATCAGAATCATCTGGAACGTTTGTTAAAACACTGGTTCCTATGGCACCTGCTCCACCCCTGTAGCCCGCCCCCCCCATTCAGATCCATTAGGATCTGGAAGATATTCAGATATCTGTATTTTTAACAAGTGACGTATGTGACACAAGGCAGCTGGCTCATGGACAAGTTTTTGGAAACCAGTGGACCAGTCAATGCTATTCACATCTTCCTCTGAGCATTGCAAAGCCTCTTACAACAGGACTTCTCATAAGGGGGTTCTTTGACTTAAGGAATCTTTGAACTTCTAAAATTTTAATATTAAACTTCTGAGTATGAGTCCATAAACTATTCCCTGGGACAGGACCATAGCTTTAATCAAGTTCTCAGTGGAGATAATGGCCAAGAAAGGATGCAAACCCAAGGCTTATAGGCCAGAAAATACAAGGAGATCATTCCGAAGGTGAAAGGTACTTTTTTCAGTGGTCTTAGACTTCACTGCCTTCACGTTTCGTTTCGTTTTGTTTGTTTTCATCTTCTAATCGATCAGAACTAATTATTGACCTAATAGGAGTCTTTTTTCTGGGTTTAAGGAAAACACACACACACACACACACCAATGACTTATTCTAAAGCAATGATTCTTCTCTCAGACAAGTATTTTCAATTTTTTCAACTGGGAACGTTTAATAGAATGTGGGGTGTGTGTGTGTGTGTGTGTGTGTGTGTGTGTGTGTGTGTGTGTGTGT